>NC_092794.1:33297020-33615342 GCF_918797505.1 Bemisia tabaci
AACCTAGTCGGTAATTGATTAATCTTATCTTCAGGTATCCATCAAGATAAAAAAAGTTTAGTCGGAAAACTCTACTTTTCCTGATTTTTTAAAAAAGTCATATTAGTAGGTCCGTAGTTTAGGTAGATAGCAAACACCTATGGCCGTGCATTGTGACGTCAGAGTCACGTGATTTCGAGGCGCGGGAAGAAACCTCGTTTCAAATCGTTTCTGAACTTTCGAAGCTTTTACTGCATGTTCCAACCATCAGACAATTTTTAGAAAAATACTTTAATAATCAGCCTACCTTCAACTTGTAAAAACTGAGTTAAAAAAATGCGTGCAACAACCCCATTGGCAACCGTAACTGCAAACCGGCCTCAACATTGACTTGTAGAGAAGCCGCTTTAGTCTCAGGGAAAGTCGAGATTTGCGCCCCAAGAGCCACTGCATATTTAAGAATTTCAGTCGCAGTTGAGCGACCTTTTTTTTTTTAATGTGAGCTAACTTTTCTTAATGTGAGCGCCCCATCTGAGCCTGGAATCCAGTTGGAGGCCAATATATTTAGCGATAGTATCCTTAGGGATCTGAACTCCCCCTATAAGTAAGGGAATGTGGGTAAACAGTCTATTAGTGATAACAACTTCAACCGATTTATACGCGTTAAGTTTAGTTTTGTCTTTTTGAGTCCATTTGTTTATTTTGTTTAAGTGTGACTGTGCATTGTGCCGTGCCTCCCTGTAGCTTTGATGCTAACACTAGAGTGTCGTCTGCATAAATGCTCAACTATTTCCCCCTCCCAGACTGTGGGATGTCTGTGGTGAAAAGGGAGTATAGAAGAGGAGAAAGACAAGAACCCTGCGGAACCCCTGCCCTTATATGTCTCATGCTGGAAACTGCATTTTCATAGCGTACGCGGGACTGTCAGTCCGTAAGGAAAGATTACAGGAGTTTCACATGAATACTAGGCAGCATGTTATAAAGCTTTTCGACGAGACGCCCATACCAAACAAGATGAAATGCCTGCGCATCGTCAAGAAAAACCGCCTCACAATATTCCTTTCTTTCGAGGACATCCTCAATACATTTTGTGACCCTGTGAAGTTTGTCCACAGTGGAATGTTGTGCTCTGAATGCAAATTGAGCATCAATAATTAAATTTTTATGTTTTACTTTTTCATTTAAGCGTTTAATATAAAGTTTTTCAAATAGTTTTCATATGACAGGCAAGAGAAATATTGGCCTATATGAGGCTGCATCGGCTGGTGGTTTGTCTGGTTTTAATAGAACAAAAATTTTGGCAATTTTCCATTGCGCTGGAATGTATTTATAGCGCAAAACAGCATTAAAAATGGAGACCGACTTCATTAATGCTTCTCCGGAAAGATTTATTAAAATTAAGCCTTAGATTTTGTCAAATCCAAGTGCTATTTGAAATTTCATTTTCCCTTTTATTTCTTTAGAGAGTTCTGAAGGAGAAATGGTTTTGATTTTAACTAGCGTAGTTTTCTTGACGTTTTTACGAGGTTTCAATGTCGACATCTCCCCCTGTATTTGTGGTCTTGAGACTGAGCTGTTAAGTGGATACTTCCTCTGAGTCAGAATATGATGAGAGTATCTCAATGTTGGTGCGTGGTTTAAAAGCTGCTTTAAAATGATCGGCTAGCACCTCTGCTTTTTCACTGTCTGAGTTGGCACAAGAGCCGTCTAATTTTTTTATCGGAAATTTTAAATGCTTTGGCTTTTTTAGATATTTTGTGGCCGCTAAGAACAAGGTTGATTAAAAGGAGGTTGGTACAATCACCCATTTCGGCGCCATGTTGATGACGTACTAGTGGGACCTCGAGTAGCGCAAAGTTTGAATTTAGACGTCTGGTGCAAGTTGCGCGCAAGCAGACTGATGCTATTGATAACAATTTCTCGTGCACACATTATTTATTGTAACAGAATATGAAAATATACATGAAATGAACACATTCGAAACATATTTTCGAATGTGTTTTATTATTATCAAGATATTTTAAATTGCTTCTTTTCTCCAAAGCCGCAAAATTTTCGGGGGTCGTGGTCCCCATAATTTTGGGTTAACAGGAGTCATGTGGCACATCAACAAAAAGGTATTGATATCTTCTCTTAGGAGACTTTTAAATTTTGAAAATCGGATAATTTTGGCACATACAGTCTCCAATTGAAATTAGCGCAAGAAAGGCCCCAAAATTCCCCGTAACTCCAAATAATGGGGACTCAAGAAGAAAGTGCATATAGAGCACAAAGTTCTTGTTTTTGGCCATAAACTTTGAATCCAAAGTTAAAACATATCCTACCTATTTGAAATATATGCGAGAAACGGGGAGAGGGGGGGGGGTACCGGGTACCCCTCTTAACATCTCCCTAAAATGGGGTTTCGGGGGGCTGAAAATAATTTTACTGAATTCTTTGCGGTCAATTTCCCGCTGAAAATTTTCGTCCGAAGCTCAATTCTCGGCCGTTTCCGAGAAAAAGATACGAAGACGGGTGCTCTGGAACACCACACATAGCATATCAAAACAAGCATTTTGAACTGCGCGCCAGATCGAGGTCCCACTTGTACGTCATCAATATGGCTGAATGTACCAACCTCCTTTTAATCAACTTTGCGCTTAGAGAGAGTGATTTTTGTAGGATGTTGGAGAGAGTGTTTTGATGAATTTGTCAAATTTTTTTGTGAGAAATTCTTGAGCAGGTACGTTTTCTGACTATTTTGTTTAAACGATTGTTGTGGCTGTTGAGCATTTTCTCACAAAGATTAGAGGTTAGGCAGAAAACAAGAATAAAAGAAAAGTGACAGAATGAACCTTAGAAATGAAGTATTTGAAGAACCAATCAAACTGAACGAAACATTTAATAATACAGAAGAGCACAGAACAATTCTTACTTTATAATACGCCGCAATTGAAATAATAATTAAGTAAATAGGTACAGGAAGTAAACCGGCATGAAGGAAAGCGGAGACAAGATCAATCAATATACAGAGAGAAGATAGAAAGATGGTAACCATGGAAATTACATTCCTTAACATACCGCGCCCCTTGAACCCTGCAAGGGATTCAACAGAATCTTTCAGGGACTTAATAACGGTGCAGACTTACAAATCGGTCTGGTTATGTCACCATTACTATTGAAAAGTTCAGCAACTCTGATGTGTCCATCCTTGCCGTAAAATAAATTATTCACCTGTCCAAAAATCCAGCAGGCCGGTAAAAAATTAGAACTAGAATTTTGAATTAACACAAGTGTACCTGGTTTTAAATCAGCTTGAGGATACTTCCATTTGGAACGTCGTCGCAACTCAAATAAATATTCCGTCTCCCATCTAATCCAAAACTGCCTAAATCTATTTTGTAATAATGTCCAACGATCATTTAATTTGACAGACTCAATGTTGGACCTTGAAGTGTGGAACGGAGGTGCGGTCAATTCTTGTCCGATTAAAAAATGAGCGGGAGTGAGAGGTGTTAAATTATTTGGATCATCACTCATAGCTGTTGGGGGACGAGAATTCAAACAAGCCTCTACTTGTGCAAGCAACGTTGTTTGGAATTCTTCACGAGTGAAAACAAAATTTCCTGTAACTCTTTTCAGGTGGAATTTTAGTGATTTAATTGCAGCCTCGTATAATCCCCCAATTGAGGAGCTCTTGGTGGAATAAAATGCCAATATATAGAGTTACCAGATAGAACATGCTGAAATGTTTCATCATTAGAAAGCGAGGACAACATACCGTGCAATTCTTTATTAGTGCGAATAAAGGTTTTGGAATTATCTGAGTAGATATCTGAGGGGATCCCTCTTCTGGAAATAAACCTTCTTAAAGCGGCAATAAAATCATTTGCAGATAAATTACTTACTGATTCACAATAAATTGTCTTTGTTGCAAAGCAAACGAATAATGAAACATATGATTTCACTCTTTCTTTACTCTTAGAGTATGGTTTTAGAAAAATAGGACCACAAAAATCGACTCTTCAAATTTTGACAGGTCGCAGCTCAGTTACTCGGTGAGATGGCAATGGTGCCATAATTTGGGTCAGAAGTTTAGGGCGAACAACTCTACATATGAAACAATTGCGTACGGTGAAATAAGCTTCAGATCTTCCTTTTAAAGGCCAGAACCGTTGACGTATTGAAGCCAGCAAAGCTTGAGGGCCTGGAAGAAATAGTCGAACAGAATGTTCATGTTTCAAAATTAAGTTTGTCAATTTATGTCTATTTGATAATACTGTAGGAAATTTTTGTGCGTAAAAAATTTTTGCATTACGTAAACGACCATTGACCCTTAAAACTCCAGTTTCATCAAGGAAGGGATTTAATGCTAAAAGTATGCTTTTTTTGTGTAAAGCACCAGAAGGCAGATCTGAAATGTCATGCCAAAATACTTACGATTGGGCAATTTTATTCAATTTATTTAAAGAACTGTCGCATTCAGCTGCTGTTAATTCTCCAATCTTTCTACATAGCTTGTTTTTAGACTTGAAATTGAAAATAAACCGTTGAACATATGCAAAAACTCTTATCAGCTGAGAAAGGGAAGAGTATTTTTCAAAGAAGTCAAAGGGATTAACCGAAATTAGTTGTGAAGTACAAGAAGACTACACTTCAGTAGACAAATCATCATACCGAATATCTTGATGACAGTGTTGGAAAATACCCGGGTTATGTAACATTTCTGGTCCATGCCACCATAAATTTGAGTTCATTAAAGTCGAAGACCGAACCCCACGAGAAATTAAATCAGCAGGATTTTGATCTGATGATACATGACGCCAATGAGCATTTTTAGTATTCAACTGCATTTCAGCCACTCTATTCGCTACAAAAGTTTTCCAACGATTTGGACGTTCACGAATGCAGTCAAGAGTGATCGTCGAATCAGTCCACAAGAAAATCGCCGAAAAGGGCATCCGCATAGCATTTAAAACTTGAGATAATAATCGTGATAAAAGTAATGCCCCGCATATAATAGTTCTAATCTTAGTAAACTAGTAGAATGCAAAGGAGCCACGCGGGATTTTGAAATGAATAATTGACAGTGAGAAGTTTTGTCTTTATCAGTCGAATGAACGTAAGTACAAGCACTGTAAGCTCGGATTGACACATCAGAAAAACCATGCAACTCTACATTAACAGCATAAGGACTAAGGAGAGCCAAGCATAAGCCAAGGGTGTCACCACTGCGGTGGATGACGTCAAAAACCCGACTTTTCAATGCGCAATACCTCTCTTAATATTGAACGTAGGTAGTTACTGTTTGGACTAATCTATTATTTTCAGCCAATCTAAAAGAAGCAAACATGAAAACACGATTCTATGACCAGCGCAACTGACCCATCGAATCGGAAGTTGTTTTTTCTCCAAAGTTCCTGAAAAGTAAATAAACTAACCGAGTTTGAATCGAATTTAAGAAAATTTTCGGTCTTACCATCATGGAACTTGGAAAATTAACAAAGCAAAGAATATATTTCCTTTCTTCCTCACTGAAGAAGTGCACAGTGAATACCATCGAGAAAATTTCCTTCGTTGTTTCCTCAAACTGAAGAACTTTTCGTTTCTGTTCTGAATGAAAAAAACGTGAAAGATGTCTTGAATGTACAAAAGTATATTCTCTGACTGAATCCTAGAGGCACGCCAATAGAAAATGTAGAAGTACACAAAGAGAACATCGTTCATTTTGTTGTGTTCTTTTTATTTCATAGAGAAATAATTAATTTACCGTACATTCATCTTTATTTCCAGCAAATATTTTGGCTCCCAAATTGATATACACAGTGGAGGAATAGACCTACTTTTTCCTCACCATGAAAATGAAGAAGCTCAATGCTGTGCCTATCATAATATCTCACAATGGGTCAACTATTGGATTCACTCAGGTATTTTGGAGTATCTATCTTGATGTATTTCTCCGTCTAGATCCCACTTAGCACAGAATCATCATCATTAATATAAACTTCGAAGGATTCAGACTTTCAGCGATTCTGCCTTTTTCTATTTCACTCGAGGGGAAGTGTCCCCTCCCGGACTCTCTTCCCCACCCGGTGACTGACGCTGCGCTGTGTCAGGGACCAGTTCTATAGGACCCTGGACTCCCGTAAGAGTCAATGTAAAAATTCGTGAGCAGGTACTAGTGCTGCTATCGCGCGTAGGATCCTCGCAACTCACTGCTGTTATCAGTTGTTGGACTTCATTAAAATTCGTAGGATCGCGTATAACTGCGAAAAATCGAATTTTTCGCCATACACTAACATGCGGCGGGCCCTTCCTCGTCGAAAGGGGTCGAAAAACGCCAAAAATATACTTATTTTTCAAGAATTCAGCCGCCTTATGTGTTATTTTTCAATCTCCGGCTTAACCTCACTTTTGGAGCGGGCGATGGATGAGTCGAGGTTCGGGGGGAAGGATCCTCTGAGTTGACTAGGATCCTACGCGAGAATGCGCTGCAATCACCCGCTCACACCAGAACGGCGTCCTATAGAACTCGTCCCTGGCTGTGTTGAACGGTTCATCCTGAACCTTTCCCCTACGTCTGACTGTTCCCCACTCCTCTGTCAATCGAACCATATGCCACCGCTTACGTATTGTCGCTCGCCCACCCAGGTACCTAGCGGCCAGCGGTCAGTTGATGATAAATCTCGCTCATGCTCCTATGCAGCTACGCATTGATTACGCCAGCTAATTACTTTCTAATAATTAGAATTTCTTCGATAATAGTTTTCTTTATTTATTCGACTGTATTTTTTTCTCTGTTCTACTGTGATTTCCTTGGTTCTCTATACTGTGTTTTTCCTAAATCTCTGAGTCAGAAATCTGAAGCACTTCGGTATGCACCGAGTACTTCAGATGTGTGACCTGAGACCTTCGGTATATACCGAATTACTTCAATTGTCTGACCCAAACTTCGGCAGATGGACCTCAACTTTTCGGATGCGTGATCCGAAAACTTCAGAGATCCATATGATCTCAGCTTCGGGTTCCATGCACAAATTTTTTCCTCCGTGTTTCCTTTTAGGGGACGCAACTAAAATTTCAGTAAATTTTTTTCAGAAAAGTAAAGAAAAAAAAAAGTGGCTAACGATGGTTCCTCACCTTCACGTGGTGCTGGCTGTTTTTACTAAGTGGGAACCGTCCATTTTAAGATATAGTCTATTTCTTGCCCTGCCATTATTATTCTACAAGTTAATTGTGGAGTGAGAATTTCATAATGTTTTCTATGAAATCTTCAAAATATAGTGATAAAAAATTTGCAATTACTACAAAATCGGCTCGGAATGTCACTCGCGTAGCGAGTGACCGGGGGTCCAGGGGGCGTAGCCCCCGGCTAGGCGTGACATAATACTACAATAGTACTGACACGTCAGTAGTGTCAGTATTTATTTAATGCTGATGTATCCTGATTTAATATTATATCAAGACTATGTCAGTATTTATTAGTCATTGATTTGGAGCTGTCAAAATATTGTCACAGTATTGGCCGGAAAGATTGATATCATATGGAAATCAGGGTTATGACAAGGTCATCAGAACACTGCAGGACACTGACAGTATATATGCAATACTACCTTGATACTGACAATACGTATGCAATACGAGGTATGATCCATTAGATGAACTTTGGCCATTGTGGGCCAACAGATGATCGGATCGACGTTTTCTTGGGTTTATCCGATTTCTGATAAACTGACAAGCACGTTGGTTTTTACGGATTTCAATTACAGGGTGGCCAAAAATCTGGAAAACCGGGAATTGTCAGGGAATTTGTAACGACCTGGAAAAGTCAGGGAATGTCAGGGAATTTTGACAGAAAGTCAGGGAACTTTATTCCGCTTACGTTGTTCGTGTTTGCTGTGCGGCTGTGATGACTCTCTCTAGCGCATTTCCAGTGAACTATTTGTTGATTGTTTCACCTGACTTCCGCTACTGGCGCTGCTATCGGCGAGCGGCGCTTGGTGAAATGTGATTGGTCGTTTCTGCCGCTGATGATTTCTCTCGGTAATACGTGCAATGCGGGTTGCTTACCTATCGTCTCGCCAAAAAAATTCTTATGCGCGGACCGTCTATGGTTTTGGTTGTGACTGTTCTGTTGTGCTTAGTGACATAACCTCAACTTTTTTCTCTCGTGATCTCGCACTCATACCGCGGTCTAAATGCTTCGACGAAGAATGGACTCAAGCAGCAAGTTTTGGTAAGTGAAATATTTTCATCTTCTAAGTATCATCATTTATGAGATGGCACGAGCGGAGTGAACCGTTAGGAAAGAAGTTTCACATTAATTAGCGATGACTGAGTTCATCTGCTACCTAGCTGCATTTTGAATATTTTGATAGATTTGTCTCATCTATCTCCGCGGAGATCTCTGTATTTTCATCGCTCTTTTGGTTGAGTAAGCAATGTGACTAGATTACAACAAATATTAAATGGTAACTCTCTCTTTCAGTTGTTAAGTATTGTGATCGAAGCTTCTACTGACTGAGCATCGGATTTACAACCTTTCGTTATTTTTTAACCTGGTTAAAGTTTGACTGAAGGATAATTACTTTAGTCCCAACATAGCTGAAAGTATCATTCAAGCCATAAACAACCATGTTTACCTCTTAAAATTTTGGACAAAAGCATTCAAAGATTTGCTTTGACAGGGGGTTTACTTCAACCAGGAACGGTAGAATCGGCTCTGGAGACGGCTCTAATTTTCAGTTTCATTTGACATTGATTGTTGTGCAAGCAAATAAAGATCGTTGTATAGTGAAGAATTGACATTGTATATGCCAATAATACATAGTACTTAAAGTCAGAACTCTCTCAGTTACGGACCTCATTCACAACAGAATCTGTTTGATGTTCTCCCTTTCTCCGCCATCAAAAATCAGAGCTCCCTAGCAGTTCTAGCATCAGCATTCGCTCTTTTATTTAGTTTTGTAACACAAGCTCTTGTTTAGCGTTTGAGATGGGGGCAAAAATCAAAAGGCAGGTGAAGTCTTGTTTGAACTGAACTCAACCCAGCAGTAGTCTTTATCTTTATTATCTTTTCTTTTTTCAGAATGCAGTAATCATGAAGCCGAAACACACCCGCTACCAAATATCCTGGTCTTTAGACCCTGCACTGTATTGGGCTGTTGCAGACACAGCAAGTGTTCATAACGCCAGATGTTCCTTGTGCAACACGTCCATTTCCCTGAGCAATATGGGCAAGCAAGCATTGTTAAGTCATGCTAAAGGAAAACGACATGTAAGTGCAGTTAGTGCGCAAACCCTGTCAAACTCATTGTCAAATTACTGTAAACCTGTGTCCTATAGCACGAAAGAAACTGTCAGAGATTCTAGCACGGGTTCCGGTGAAACATCATCTGTTTCTGTCACATCAAAAGAGGCATCATCTGTTTCTGTCACATCAAAAGAGGCATCATCTGTTTCTGTCCCATCAAATAATACTAGTTCCATAGGACCTATGAATCTTTATGTTTCCAAAGAACTTGTAGCCAAAGCAGAAATACTCACTTGTTTGAACGTTGTTAAGAACCATGTATCTTATCGAAGTGCGGGATCTATTGTATCACTTGATCCGATCAAGTATCCGGATTCAAATATTGCAAAACAAATACACCTGCAGAGAACTAAAATTTCTTATTCAATAGTATATGGTTTGGCATCCTATTTTCATCATAATTTACTAAAGACTCTCCAAAAATGTTCTGAGTTTACCATTGGTTTCGATGAATCTCTAAATAAAGTAGCCCAAAAAGGGCAGATGGATGTAAATGTTATATATTGGTGTGCTGACACCAATGAAGTCAAAACCAGTTACTATTCATCAGCCTTCCTTCAGGGAGCCAAAGCTATAGATTTATTAGAAGGTCTAATTTCTGTTATTGAGTCATTGAATTTAGAGAAAGTAATGAGTGTTTCAATGGATGGGCCTAATGTAAACATAAAATTTCTTAAAGATTTCGAAAATCTTATTTTAGAGAAGAACCCTCTCGCCAAAATGTTATTATTTATTGGTACCTGTGGATTGCATGTGTTAAACAATTCTTTTAAAGTTGGTATTAAGGCAACAAACTGGAAGCTGACATCGTATTTTTCTAACTCTTATTATTTGTTTAAAGACAAGCCCACCCGAAAAGGACTGTATACCCAATATTCCGGTAGTGAAATTTTTCCCAAAAAGCACTGTTCTGTAAGGTGGCTAGAGAATACGGAAGTTGCCTCTACGGCTATTCTAACCTTACCGCATATTAGAGCTTTTATAAAAGGTGTTGAAAATGACAAAAACGAGCCGGACAGTGACAGTTATAAAAGTGTCAAACAATTTGTTAAGGATCCTCTTCTAAAGCCAAAATTATGTTTTTTCCTCAGTTATTCCTCAGAGTTTAAGGAATTCCTCACTAGATTCCAGTCAGATTGGCCATTAGCACCGTTCCTATATAGGCACTTGCACAGGCTCTTGCAAGAACTTTTAATGAAATTTGTAAAACCATCAGTGATTAAAGAAGCTGATTCTATAACCAAAATTGACCTGAAAAAACAGGAAAACCTCCTTGCAGCTAATAAAATTATACTGAGTCCGTCGACCAAAAGGGCTCTCGCTGAAATTAGGGCTAATGAGGCAGTTCGGCTGGTGAGGGATTGGCTTAAAAGCTATTGCACTTTATGTAAAATTTCACCAGAAAAACGATGAGCACAATAAAAAGTTTTGAAAAAAATTGCTAAGGGGAGAAAATGCGATTTTAAAATCGTGCCCCTCAAAAACGTTATTTGAATCCGGGCCGTGGCGCGGACGCCGATTTTTGACGTCACACTTTAGGTGACCACCCTTGGTTTATTCCGAGTTAGCTGCTGCCCGGTTTGTTTATTTAGCGAAAGGTTCTAGCTGTATATTGTGATTATGTGATTTAGTGGTAAAATTTGACGAGAAATTTGTTGAAACATTTGGTTTCGTCCGAAATTAACTCTTTCTTGATGAAAAAAGGCGTTAAAGTTCGCGAAATTTATTCACCGGGCGACCGCGAGTGAGCATCGGCTATCGGAAACGACGGGCTCGTAAACAAACGAAGATTGATAACAGGAAGGATCCAAACAACTCGGAATCTTTTAATTTTCTTTACCTTTAAACCATTTCTGACTTCTACAAAGCATCTGACAATCAGTTTCATCGTATTTTACAACCTGGAGCTAGAGTCTATCGGCTCATTGTGATGTGTATTCAGAGCATTCTGAAACAGAAAGTCAGTTCTCACAAGTTCACACCACCAGACATTCTTTTCTGATGGTTCTTCAAATTAACAGTTCAGAAGTAAATTAGAGACTACAGTAACTTAATCCACTCCTGCCCTTTCCTTCAGTGTTTGTTCGTGTCTGTTCTTTATGCGTTACCACTCTAGTGCATACACCGGTAATGTAGGTTAGATAGGTATAATCGCATATTTTCTACTAGCAGTACCTTCTCTTAAGCGTTCTAATTTAGCAAAGAAATTCCACCAGTTGCAGAAAATTGTGTGCGTAATGAATAAGTGAATATGAATACCTCCTTTTGGTGACTCAAAGTGTCTCAGATCCGTCTCAAGGAGGTTTTGCATGTAGGTGCATGATCAGTTTTGCCAGATGAAATTACTGCCCTAGCAGCTTCAAATTTATACTTTGATCTCTGATTCACTAATAAATGACACTTTATGGTGTCATTTATATTCAATCAGCTCAAAGCTAATTCGACAATTAATCATCAAAGGTCCGATTGAGGAAGAAATTTTCCGGTGAGTGCCACGGCTGAATCAACATTCCAACTAGACTTGCGAAGGTATCAACCAGGAAATGATCATCTGTCTCGAAGTGAAATTTTTTTCATTGCATCATACACTTTAACAGGTAAGATAATTATAATTACGGAGGTACTATCAGGTTAAACACACAAGTTAAGTGTAACATTTACATTAAGTATGTTTAACTTTGTGGATAATGATTAATGAAAAAGCGAGGAAAAGTAGTGGCATGGCTAATCTGAGAAAGTACTTACCTAGATTCACTAAGTTTTAGTCTGATTGCTTCTCTTGATGTCCTAATGGAAAAATTATTCGACAAAATTTCTGAAATGTGTGCGATATTTATATCTTCTACGTGCAGAAAGTTTTGTGAATATGTAGAGCAGTAAGTCGACTTGTTTTCCATTTAAAATCTAAACTTAAAGTAGAAGTTTTGAACACCGTAGTCAATACGTAATTGAGGCACTGGATGCAAAAAGGCCCTTTCTCGGTTGCAGTGTTTGAGAGTCACCTCTAATATTTCATTCTTTGAAAGGAAAGTGAATGCATCAAGTGAACTAGTTGACTCTCAAGCAGAAATACCAGGAACAGTAGGACAATCATCTCATAATTGTCTCTTAAATATGAAAATAAAAACTCTGAAAATTATCTGAGAAAGCACTTGAGACCGATTTCCATATTCTTAGATGAAGTATAGCCTGCGTTTAAAATCACAATATTTCAAATTTTCCATAGTGCTTAAGGCCTGCAGCACAACCTTACCTTTCAAGGCAGGAAAAACACCATGGAACCTCCATCATTGGCAACTTCCAGCTAAGGCTTTCAGATTACTTCATCCGTGTCTCAGTGGAGAGAAGCTGTAGGATTACCTCATTCCCACGATTTCTTTACTTCACCTACATTTCATGTTGTACTCCTCTTCAAGTATATGACTGCAGATGAGCAGATTTAGAAATTTTTAATGCACACCGCACCTAAGAAATGAAAGAGCCTTAATAGAATTACCACTTACCATATAGGTATCACTTCCTCAGGAATCTGTTTGGGTTGATACCTTCGCAAGTCTAGTTGGAATGTTGATTCAGCCGTGGCACTCACCGGAAAATTTCTTCCTCAATCGGACCTTTGATGATTAATTGTCGAATTAGCTTTGAGCTGATTGAATATAAATGACACCATAAAGTGTCATTTATTAGTGAATCAGAGATCAAAGTATAAATTTGAAGCTGCTAGGGCAGTAATTTCATCTGGCAAAACTGATCATGCACCTACATGCAAAACCTCCTTGAGACGGATCTGAGACACTTTGAGTCACCAAAAGGAGGTATTCATATTCACTTATTCATTACGCACACAATTTTCTGCAACTGGTGGAATTTCTTTGCTAAATTAGAACGCTTAAGAGAAGGTACTGCTAGTAGAAAATATGCGATTATACCTATCTAACCTACATTACCGGTGTATGCACTAGAGTGGTAACGCATAAAGAACAGACACGAACAAACACTGAAGGAAAGGGCAGGAGTGGATTAAGTTACTGTAGTCTCTAATTTACTTCTGAACTGTTAATTTGAAGAACCATCAGAAAAGAATGTCTGGGTGTGAAATGGTGTGAACTTGTGAGAACTGACTTTCTGTTTCAGAATGCTCTGAATACACATCACAATGAGCCGATAGACTCTAGCTCCAGGTTGTAAAATACGATGAAACTGATTGTCAGATGCTTTGTAGAAGTCAGAAATGGTTTAAAGGTAAAGAAAATTAAAAGATTCCGAGTTGTTTGGATCCTTCCTGTTATCAATCTTCGTTTGTTTACGAGCCCGTCGTTTCCGATAGCCGATGCTCACTCGCGGTCGCCCGGTGAATAAATTTCGCGAACTTTAACGCCTTTTTTCATCAAGAAAGAGTTAATTTCGGACGAAACCAAATGTTTCAACAAATTTCTCGTCAAATTTTACCACTAAATCACATAATCACAATATACAGCTAGAACCTTTCGCTAAATAAACAAACCGGGCAGCAGCCATATTGTTCGGACTAACTCGGAATAAACCAAGGGTCGTCACCACCTAAAGTGTGACGTCAGCTCTCAGCCCGCGCGATTCAAACAGCGTTTCAGAGACCTTCAATTTTTGGCGTTTTTGAAGTAAGATTTCTCAGAGCCAGAGGGCTCAAAAAAATCTGAAAAAAATTCTGTCTACTCATTTCACCAAGGACTTTCATAATATGTAATAAAAAAATTCAGCCGAACTGGCTCATAATAGTGTGAAAGACAATGACATCCTTCTTTTCAGAGAAGAATGCAAGAAAGCACTAGTTGCATCGTGCACAAAAATTGTGGAAAAGAGCCCCCTAAAATTTAGATTAACAAGGGGCATTTCGTTCCTAGATCCCACAGTATGTAAAAGTATATCGTCTCGAGATCACAGATTTAACACTTGTATTGATGAATTCATGGACAAAAAGAGGATCTCACCCTTATTGGCAGACACATTAACAAGAGAATTTGGTAGATTATGTTCCTTCCCAAGGTATGAAGAGCTTATATCATCCTTTAAAGGCGAAGGTAAGGAGCGCCTCGACCATTTCTGGATCAAAAAAATGATTGGGACCTATGATAAATGTAACCCCTCCTCTAAATTAAAAGATTTAAGTGCATTTTTTAAATCAATTTTGATACTTGGCCATGGAAATGCTGCCCTTGAGAGGGGTTTCTCTGTGAACAAGGAATGCCTTATTGAAAACCTAACTGAAAAATCTTTAGTGGGTCTAAGGCAAGTATATGACGCTGTAAAGTGTGAAGATTTAACTTCTTTTGACATCAATAAAACAATGATAATGTATCACAAAAATTCCTCCAGTGAATATTTGAAAGCTTTAAAGAATCAAAAGAATTTGGTTGATTCACAAATCCAAAATTCTCTACAAAGTAAAAAAAGAAAAGCTGAAATTGAGAAGCTTTCATCTGAAAAAAGGGGAAGAATTGAAGAGTTAAATGCTCTTGAAGAGAAACTCCAAATCTTAAAGTCGAAACAGTTAGACTAATTGTTGAGTTTTCCATTTCTGATAGAAGCAGCAGTCCATTAGTCGCCGTTGTGCCTGTAAAGATCTCTTTACAAGGTTTTATTTATTTACTTATTTTTTTTGTTGAAAAAGCAAGTCTCTTGTAAAGTACATGTAAATCATGTACATGTGTACATCTTGTCAAGTACCTCTAGTGGTACTTTGCCTGATTTATTTATCTTATGGTAACGCAGAAACCTTTAAACGCATTCTATGTTCCCAATTAAATTATAAGATTTGTTCTCATTAGTTTTAAGAAACCTTTGTTACCTTTTAGTATGTAACACATTTTGCTACTTTAAAATACTAGTCAATTGTGACTGTCTTTTTTTCAGAAGGTACTAACCTTTTTTTGTTGATTTAATATATTTAAAATATTGTGCAGAGTCATAAAACTTCCAATTTGTTTGTGCTCTGATGGTAATTAGGCATTTTCACTTTCAAGTTAGTAATACCCATAGTTTGTAATGGTTTCTTTAACCAAAAGAAAATTCACTTCACTTATTTATTTGACTGAGTTATTCGTTTGTTGTTCACTGTCAGTATTGCAAGTACACAATATAAAATTGCTCATTTCTAAGCCTTCAAAATCCTTGTCGTCAATCTAGTATCACTCACTACCTTGTGTCTGTTCCAGTATCCCCTTCAACCTACTAATATTGCAAAGGAAACCAGCCAGCATATTTACTTGAAATATCTAGCAAATTTGAGATATACGCAGGAGAAAAACGAAAAAGATGTTTCAAGTAAATGCATTGTTGGTCTTTGGCTTAAAATAAAATGAATTGATGAAGGTGATAGGAAATAGTTGGTTAGATTTTGCAGGTTCAGATAGTGATGATTTCGAGAGCATCGTGGCTGAATTATCTGATAGTAACTTTTCATTACCGTCCTAATATTTTCCATTCTCACTTATTTTGATGTGTACCCTTCCTCTAAATGTCATTATTTTATTTATATGAATTGTGATTCTTTGAGTCTCTGACTTTACCAATGTTGTTATTATCACTTTGCTTCATACTTTATTCCTATGCTCATTATTTCATGAATTATGACTCAACATAGCGACTATTTTCGTTTTTGATATTTTATTTTTTTTTCTTGTATTTAATTTTTTCCTTCATTTTTGAATTTTCCTAAATAAATTATTACATTATCTGAAAAACAGTAGTTGAATTACTTGTTCTTAATTGATCTCATTTTGCAGGTAATGAAAATTTTTGAAAGCCTGTAAATGCTATAAATACTCCAATCATATTTTTATGTTCAAATTTTAATAATCAGTTTTAAATACTGAGGTAGGATACAACTACAAGTCTAATAGGGAAGCTTTCCGCAAATGACTGCTCTGGATTTGCTGAAAATTTTTACACAGTCAGCAAAAATTTGTCAAAAATACTTTTTTCAGAATTTTTTAAGTATGTCCCTGTGATTTTTTAATTAGACATTTGAGGATAGGAATCCTATGAATGGTAAGTAGGTACCTACACTTGCCGTCTCACATCTTTCAAATGTGGCAGCTTATGAGTTTTGAAATACCTTTAAGAATACTAAATACTCAAAAAAACTTCATGGTTTCTCTTAAGCCTTCATAATCAAGGTTTTACACAACTTACCTTCTAGGTAGGCTTAAACGTAAATCGAATGACTCTGACTGTAAACACACCACCTCGCTAACTTTAAAATGCTCAGCTTTCATTAAAGTTGCTCTATCTTCATAAATGGCATCAAGGGTGGCTCATCTATTTTATCTCTACCTTTCAAAATGTCAATAAGTTTTTGTCCCACCCGAAAGATTTTTTCCAGACTAACTTCGCCACCCACAATGCAGTTCTTAATGGCCCCTGAACATTTTCATTTTTCCGAGTTGGTGTGCCTTCACTCTCACTGATTTAATTGCTTTGTGGAGGGATGGGAAGTGTAAGTTTGGTACAACCATGAGAAGGTAAGAGCTGTTAATGTCCAAACTCTGGTTTTTCTGCTGTTTTACCTCTTGAGCAAGCGCGCAAAGCAAATTTTCTCGAGTCAAAAAGTCAGGGAATTTCTCATGAAAGGTCAGGGAAAAGTCAGGGAAAGTCAGGGAATTTCAATACTCTAAACTTTTGGCCACCCTGCAATTATCTTAACTAGTTCGAATTTTACAGCCGTTTGATTCAGGTGTGTTCAAGTGCGTGTTGCGATTTTGAGAAACGCGTGAGCTTTTAGAACAACGGTGTAACATTAAATTTTGTTCTAAGTTGGGTAAAACGTTTTCCAAAACTTTTGCACTGTTAACGAGAGTTTATGGTGATAAGTGTTTAAGTCGGACTCAGTGTTACGAATGGTTTAAGAGATTTAAAAACGGTCAGGAATCGGTGGAAGATGAGGTTCATGGAGTCAAGCCCAGGACGTCAACTGACGAGATTCACGTGAATCAAGTTCGCGAAAAAGTGCAAACCGACGGCCGTTTGACCATTCGTGAGCTTCTAGTGGAACTGAATATTTCTTTTGGGTCTGTTCCGGGAATTTTAAAGTTTCATCACCGGTGACAATTTTACATAAAAGATCTGCATCAGCATTTGAGCGGTCCAGCGGCTGTTGGCAGATGGAAACGCGCTTTTCTTTTTGCGCTTGGGTTAACAACTTGGGAATCCACTTTGCAGAAACTTTACGCATGTTCAAATTTTGGGTTGAAATTCTCTGAACAGACCCAAAAGAAGAACAAACTGACACCATTCCTTGAAGTTTATTCAGACTTTTCTTCTCACATGGAAGAAAAATCACGGAAGTTTTAAAGAATTGCCGTTGAGTAGTTTTCCGTTTAAAAAATAAAGTACTTAGGTATGACAGAAGTCTGCAACGTCACAAACCGAGTCGGGTGATTGCCGACTCACACGGTCGAAGTGAATCGGCAGGAATGCGGTCAAAACTGGAAACACGTGTTTTTAGGTTTGGAAACCGCAAACAAAGTGGCTACCCTGTCAATGTATATTATTCGCTCTTTGCATGGAGAGTTTGACTTGATACAGAGGTGGACTCTCACGAGAGCGTGGGATATCCCCTCCATTACGGCATCAACTTTCAGAGCTTTTTTTCAGTTTTGGAAATTGTCTCGGAGGAAACTGATAAAACCATCGTGTTTCTCGCGGAATTGTGCGTAATAATCAGTATTTAAATCACTAACTCCCAACACATGCAAGATCTCCATTACCTTCCGATGTTACCTATCCTCCTTTTGGGCGTGGACATCACTTTAATTTTGCGCTCAGCATGATCATTAACAACTTTTATGACTTAACTACTTTTTTTTACCTCAAGATATTCGGAAGTAAATAGCCATGGGGCTGGGCAAGAGTCTAGAAATGAAAATGGCAAATCCATGATATTGAAAAAAAACGCTAGAATGTTGGTTGGAGAGAAGCCTGGACTTACCGGGTATTCTTCAGCGTAGGTACAAATTGAGGAGCACATATGTCATATTGGGGCCCCGAAAAAAGGACCCAGAGGTCATCGCAGACCTCAAGAAGTTTCGCAGCTTTAACGAGAGTACCTTTAGCAGGTAGTGTCGTGCTCCGTAATTTACCCAGCCACGGTTGGTACCTCTGTAGTAAAAATTTGGTTCCCTTGGCATTATTTGATGAGATACTTACATCGAACACTAAGAGAGTCTTTGTTCACAACATGAGACACAATGTAGGGTTGCCGAATCCATCTGTCCGCCAAAACGTACAATTTAACGAATGTCTAGGGTCACATTCGAAGACAATTATTTTCATGATCTCTTACAAGTCACAGCCAAAGTCAATAAAACCATACAAAAATAATAAAAATAGTCTGTGAACCATTTTAAGACTCTAAGCCTTTAAGTAAACTGTGGATTATTTGATTTAGTTTATTGACTTTGAACTGTTTAATTTGTTGAAATTGATTTTCCTACATATAGCCAATATTTTACAAAGAAAAATTGTCTTTTTGATGTATTTATACATTTCAACTGTTTTTAATGTTAAAGTGTGTCCAAGTCAATTCGCAATGATACATTGCAACGGACGGGAACTTTCGGGTCCGCGTAAGCTCAGTGCGTGCGTGCAGCCTGTCGCTTAGGCAGTGCAGAGGACGCGCGCGCGTTGCGCTATGGCGCGGCGCGGCGCGCCCATTTTGCTCCTATTCTCTCGCTGCGCGCGCCTTTCTGGGGTGTTTTGCGGCTTTTGTGTTGCAGATACGACCAAACGGACGAAATTTTCGGGTTCTAGGACCAAAACTCGACGTTTTCCATGGGAAAACAGTGTTATTTTGTCTAAAAATCTCAAATTTCAACCTGTGTCACTTAAGTCGTTTGAGCACCAGGTAAAAATGTTTTTAAATTTTTTTCCTTGTACGAGGCTTCTAATGTATCCACACATCACCTTTTAAGACCAGGACCTCCTTCGAATTCGAAAATTTAAAAAATAAGAAACACCCTAAAATAGGGGTATGAAAGTAGGCGAAAAGGGTTATAAATGGAGGAATAGGGTAGAGGGGAAAAGAGAGGTGTCAACTACGACGAAAATAAGTGTGTGTATAGATAACAACAAGGGGAGAAAGGTACAGAAGGGAAAATAAGGTGAAAAAAGGGAGGGGGCACAAATAAATTGTAATATGAAAGCTAAAGGTAGGGGTAAGGGAGAGTATGACAAAGAAAGCAAGGAGGGTAATTGATGGGGGAGGGCGAGAGTAACAACAAAAACAGGTATGGAAAAAAACAGGAAGCTCAGGATGGGGGAAATAAAAATTAAATGCATCAATGTGGGGGGGGGGGGCCTTTATGAAAAAATGGATGAAATAAAGAAAATAATTGAAGAGCAAAATACAGGTATACTTTGTGTAGTGGAGACACACATCACTGGGAAAACTTGAGAGGGTGAATTAAGAATAGATGGATACAACATGTGTCTATGTGACTCTCATAGCTCGCATACTGGAGGAGTAATTATCTAATAAATAAAAATGTGGAAATATGTGAGGAAGAAGTGGTTAGAGAATGGTAGGCGATTAACTTGAAAATGATAATTGGTGGGAAGAAAGTGAGTAATGGGGGTGTGTTTAGATTGCCAGCAAGTAGCGATAAGAAGTTTAGAGAATGGTTTGAGGGATGCATAGGTAAAGAAGTAGCAATAGGGGGAAAAGGTATAACTATGGAAAACTTTAATGTAAGGTTGGACGAGCAGAAAGAATGGGACACAAAGTTGCTAAAACAGGTGGAAAAAGAACTGTGTTTGACTCAGATGGTGAGGGAATTCACTAGAATTGCAGAAAAAAGTAAATCAATGATTGACTTACCTTTGGAATGGGGGAGTGAAACTTTGAGTGCAGCACACGCCGAAAATTAGAGACCATAGCTGGGTCAATTTGACACTAAAAGGTAAGTTATAGAGAGTTAATAGAATGAGACATAAGGTTAAAATAAGAGAAATAGAAGGCAAAAAAAGTAAAAGAAATTAAGGAATCTATAAAATAGAAGGAGAAACATTAGAAGAAATGTACGGAATACTTGAGAAGAAGCTGAGGGAAGCATGGAAAGAGGAAAGGAAAAAACCAATACTAAAAAGAAAAGTCTAATGGTGGAATGAGAAGCTGGGAACATTTAGGAAGGCAAGTGATAAAATATATATAGAATTTATAAACAAAAAAAATAAAAAAATGAAAAAAAAAACGGAGAAGAGTGGGTTAAATACAAAACAGCGAGGATTAAGTTCGTAATTGAAGTCAGAAGGAAGGTTCAAAACAGAATACTCGCAAAAAGTTTTAAAAGAAAACAAGAAAAAAGGAAAGAAGGTATGGAAGATATGAAATGAGTTGTTGGCGGGTAAAAAATCAGACAGGGAGAAGAATGACTTGATGAAAGTGGGGGATGTGAATCTGCATGGAATTGAGCGGGCGAATGAAATTAATAGATACTTTGAGGAAAGTATAAAGGAAATAAACCAATCTTTACAAGGTGACAAAGAATGGAATATACAGGGTGTCCGGAAGTTAACGTACTAAACTTTCAAGATCGATTTTTCGGCTCAAAATATGACTATTTTTTCCTATACACATATGCCTGAAAACGTTTCATAAGTGAGATATGCACTTCCAAAGTTGCCATTTTTTTCTTTCAAATTGATGTAACTCCTCGTTATTTTGTCGTAAGTAGCTGAAACTTGATGTAGGGGGGGAGGGGGGGGGGTATTTTTTAGCGCACGGTTCATTTTTCGTGTTTTTAAGGATGACGTAACAAACATTCCCGAATTTTAAAACCGCGATAACTTTTTTGGTAGATGATATTTGGAAAAACGGATTACACCACGCAAAAAAGGCGCAAAAAATCAGGGTCTGAAAGCACTGCACTAAATTTTCCAGAAACACGTTATTTCGACGCAACAGAGCTTCGAAAAAGTTTCAGATTTTCGAAGCTCCTTGCCGCGTATGCAATTTTTACTGCACAGACTGTTAGAAATTTGCCTACGGAGCAAGGGGCTTTGGAAATCTCGAAACTATCGTGACGGATTCATCCTTCAGAGTTTTGAAGCCCCTTGCTCCGTAGGCAATTTTCTATCAGTCCGTGCAGTAAAAATTGCCTACGCAGCAAGGAGCTTCGAATTGCAGCTTTTGTCTTAACGGGAGAAAACTTCCTTTATTCGACTGTCAGGAATTAATATTAACTTGTTAAAAATATTTAAATGTAAATGTTAATTAAGTACGTGGTTGCTTCAAGTCCGCTCAAGGTGTGGATCTTGCCTGCGATCCGTAAATTCAAAACACCCGAGCAATATGCGCCGCCATCTTAGTTGTTTACATGAAAACGTTGAGGTGCTCGATCCCCGAACATGCACCGCCGCGGTGGAGATTTGGGGTAAACCGCCGAATTCCAACTGTTGACCGTCCAAGTCGCCAGTCGGAAAGATTCTCAGCTGAAGTGGGCACCAGGGGAAACGGTAGGGAGGGGTGGCACGCGAGTATACACTCCGCGCGCCTCAAAAGTAGCGCGCCACGTCAACTTCGAACGGTCATAACTTTTGAACCCTTCATTTCCCCAGGTTCAATGATAGCTCGTTGTAAAGCTTGAATCAAGGACTTTCATTTAAATTGGTTTTTTTAACGATTCATACGTTCCTTTTCATAGAAAATCCCGTAAAACTGAATATTTTGGCCTTGAAAAATCAAACAATAATTTTATTCACATTAAAAAATTACCAAAAACAGACTTTAATATACATCAAATGAAAGGTCTTGTAAAGAGCCTTCATTTGAGCCCAAAATCAAGTTGTTTCGTTGCTTCGTTCAAAAGTTATGGCGGTCTGTGCGTTTGACCTGTGACCCCCTCCCGCCTCCCCCCTCCCCCCTTGAGGGCTAGACGGAATAGGCCACCGAATTTAGGCCTCTCCGATTATCCGTTATGATTCCTGAAAGTATGGATGGAAAATCTCTTGCGGCCATTTCCTATGGAATCCTATGGAAAATGGGACAGCCTCTTTGAGAATTCCCTAATGGAAAATCCCATATTCCTGTACCGTGACGCCGCGTTCAAAAATCGATGCATTTTACGTTGAAAACCAAACGGAGTAGCAACGACATGGGAAAATCCTTTGGTTCAATCAAAGAGGGATACCTAAGGAAGAAGAAAATGTTAATATCTCATAGTATTTTGCGTATTTCTCGAGATAATTCAATTTGAAGTTGGCAACCTCGAATCAGCCCTACGTTAACAATGTAAAAGCATAACGTTAACCCCCCCCCCCCCCCCCCTCAACTTTAACTTCTTATAACAATGAAAGTAGCAGCAACATGGAAAAATTCCTTTACACGGTCCACGTACATACGTTGTCCCAAAAGTACTGCGTGTTTTTTTTTCGTGGACGAACGATAGCAGATATGAAAATGCGGGTTGTGTAATCTTAAAAACCGAGGAATTACCGATAAAACAAGACAAATCCGAGCTCGCTAATTGTAAGTCAAAAAATGACCAGGTTACAGTGTTTTGAAAATGACTTGTAGAGGTGACCCCCACAGGATTTTTAGCTTCTTTTCTGGAAAAAAACAAAGATTAGATTGTTTTTTTTTTTTGGACGAATAGTAGCAGATATCAAAATGCGGTTTAGTTAGTCTTAAAGACCGAGCAATTACCAATAAAACAAGACAAATCCGAGCTCTCTAAGTCAAAAAATGACCAGGTGACAGTGTTTTGAAAATGACTTGTAGAGGAGACCCCTACAGGATTTTTAGCTTCTTTTCTGGAAAAAAACAAAGATTTGATTAATCAAAAATTTTACAGAGAAATCGTCGCGACCGAATGAAGTTGGCAACATGGTATCAGCCCGGACCTCGCACCCTGCGATTTTTGGTTATTCCCTACGTTGTAAAAGGGCTGAAGAGGCAGGAAGTTTAACTCCATCAACTAGATTAAAAGAGCTGTTGAAACTTTCTCAATGAACATCCGGCAAGAAGAATTCGAAAAAACATGTTTGAAGAAGTGGGAAGAACGGTTGCGGCGCTGTGTGGCAAGTGATGGAAGGTATTTTAAGAAGGAAACTAGTGTTCAGTCATCCAATGAAGAAGAGTAAATGATTGTAATCTTGGTAGGATTCTGTAAAATTGATTTAATAAAACCACTTGAATCTTTAATTCTTTGTTTTTTTCCAGAATAGAAGCTAAAAATCCTGTAGGGAACACCTCTACAAGTCATTTTCAAAACACCGTATCTTGGTCATTTTTTGACTTAGAGAGCTGGGATTTGTCTTGTTTTATCAGTAGGTAATTGCTCGGTCTTTAAGACTACACAAACCGCATTTTGATATCTGCCACCGTTCGTCCAAAAAAACTAAACGTGCAGTACTTTTGGGACAACCTATGTAGAATACCTTAAGAATAAGAAATTGTTAATACCTCTGAATATTTTGTGTATTTCTCGAGAAAAGTATTTTTAAATGGGAAAGCCCCCCCCCCCCCCCCATATGTTTTCAATGGGGAATTTCATGGCCGGCATTTTTCCATAAACTTTTCACGCTTATTTCTCGCGATCTGAGAATGAAATACTTCAATGACCCGTCATTCCTCCCTAAAAGAGGGTCCCTTCTTATGAACATCAAGTTAAATTGTGCTTTAAAAGAAAGAAAAAAATATCCCTCACTTCGATTGGTGCCCACAGAGTGCCGTACTGTGCGGCACCGGGAGGGGGAGGGAGGCTACTGTTGCGGTGAGCAGCCGGTGGACCCGCGCAGCGCGTCGCGCAGGGAGAAATTCCTGGCACGAATTTTTTGCGTGAGTTGTCTTAAAAATGACAGATTTTATGAGACGAATACTTTCATTCAACATACTAGGGACAAATCAACGTTTACGACTCGAATACAAAAACGGCTACTCACTGTTAACGAATTCATGACGATTACACACCGTTAACATCTTAACGAATACCAAGCGAGCACCTCAGTCCCCGCACACACTGGCTGAGTCCAGCTGGCCACACCGGCCTCGCCAGCGCTGCCTTACGACAGCTTTATGTACTACACCCCAATACCCCCTTAACAAAAACAATGTACACAATTTCAAAAATACGTTAAAAAAAATTGATTCACTACAGCACTTTTGTTTTTTGATAAAATAATGAACAATGTGATTTTGGTCAATTTCCCCAGTCGTTATTGTTATATTTTTTTTTCTTTACTCGTTGCCTATTGGATTTACGAACATCGCTTCTAATAATTTGATCAACATGTCTTATAACTACATTATCATTAATGAGAATATTGTAAGTAACTGGAGAAAGTTTATCTAAAACTTTACCCACAACTTTGGTGCATTTATTGTTTGCATATTCATTGACACACACTTGTTCATTGGGTTGAAATTCTCTAACTATCGTAACTTCCGGCTTTTCCTCAGTTTCCATTGTAACTGGTTCAACTCTCAGTATTTTAAAGCGAGTAAACAGCTCTCTGTTAAATATTAATTTAGCTGGTGTTTTACCAGTGGTCGCTTGCTCAGTAGCTCTATAGTCGAATAGAAAAAGTTGCACTGCACTGTGTGCATCCTGCCCGATTTGATAATTTTAGTTACTTTACTTTTGAAGGTGTTAACAAAATTTTCTGCACCACCATTTGTCGCAGGATGATAGGGTGGAGAGAAAAAGTGTTTAATATTACTGGTTCTACAAAAATCTTGCATTTCTTCACTAGTGAACTGTGGACCATTATCTGTAACTAAATGTTTAGACAACCCAAATCTGGCAAACAAGGTTTTAAGAAATTCAATGACATTGTCAGATTTAGTGTTATTGTTCATATTAGCAATTTCTGGCCATTTTGTATGTGCATCAATTACTATTAATTACTTATCATTATGCAATGGACCACATAAATCATGTATTCTTTCCCATGGTAAGGACAGAGAAGGCCATTTAATTGAACTAGTTTTAGGTAGATCTTTACGCTTCTCAAGATAAATATTGCAGGAATTTACAAAATTGTCTATGTCTAAATCGATATTTGGCCACCAGAAAAAAGATCGTGCAACTTGCTTCATTCTAACAATTCCAAAGTGTGATTCATGTACTTGTTCTAACAGTGAATTTTGAAGAGACTCAGGAATCACAATTCTGATACCCCATAATAATACATTATTTTCAATACTTAGTTGGTAACGGTTCTGATAAAAACTTGTCTCCACTTGATCCATTTTATCACTACTAGTTGGCCATCGAAAAACAACATATTTAATAATTTGACTTAAAAGTGGATCTTCCTTAGTTTCGGTAGCTATTACTTTACAATTTATAAGTTGAGTTTCTTTTTCAATATACCTAATCACTGAAAAATCTGTATCAAAGACAGGTGTGTTATCTGTGATAGGAAAGTGCGAAAGTGTATCGCAATTACCATTTTGTTTTGATTTTACAATTTCAATTTTGTAGTAAAAACTAGAGAGAAAGTAAGATTAGCGTTGCAACCTGTTTTGTAGAGTAAGCGATTTAGCTTTATGAACACCAAAAATGAATTTTAAAGGTTCGTGGTCTGTTTTTAATATACAAAAATTACCATATAAAAATTGATCATACTTTTTAAAACCGAATACTATTGCTGCAGCTTCTTCGTCTAAAATTGCTCTGTGCAGCTCAGCTTCTGGAATTTTCTTTGAGCCAAATGCAATAGGCTTTTCTACATTATTAGTGTCTTTTTGAGAGAGTATTGCTAATAGACCATAATAGCTTGCATCATAGGCCAACACTATAGTTTTTTTTGGATCATACAATTGAAGAATGTTGTTCGTAATCTCTGATTTTATCCATTCGAAAGCTTTTTCACAATTATTATCCCAATAGAATTTTTCTGATTTCATTACGTCATTTAATGGTTTCGAATTTTCTGTTCTATGAGAAAGAAATTCTTCATAATAATTAATTATACCTAATAAAGATCTTATACCTTTGAGTGTAGTAGGGGCTTCCATTTTCTGCATTGCTTCAACTCTACTTGGAGAGGGATGTAGACCTTCCTGGTTCAGGACAAATCTAAACTACTTTTAAATAAATCACATTTTTTCCAGTTATCTCTTAAATTGGCGTCATCTAATGCTTTTAATATTTGCTCAATAATTGACAGATGTTCATCATCGGTTTTACCAGTACAGTAAATATCGATATAGACCGTGGTGTGAGGTATATGTTTAACTAAATTATACAATGTTTCTTGGCATTCACCCGGTGAAGACGAAATTCCCTCTGGTAGTTCAGTGTGCATAAAGGCATGACTTTGTAAGATCAATTTGAGACCATTTCTTCCCAATTTGTAATTTGGCAAAAAAACCTTGTTTTGTAGGTATTGGCTGTCGTTTGATAACTAAGAATGGGTTTACAGTTAATTTAAAATTTCCACAAATACGAAACAGAACCATCTGATTTGAGAACAGGAATGATTGGTGTCGCCCACATACTTGCTGTTACAGGTTCTATAAATCCTAATTTTAATAAACGATCGATTTCTATTTTAACTTTTTCTGTTAGCGAAAGTGGAACTCTATAAGGTTTTAATTGCACTGGTGTTGTATTTTCCTTAAATATTAACTTTATTTTTCGACCATTAAAATCATCAGGTGAATTGGAGAAGAAAGTAGGAAACGTAAATTTGAAATGTTCTTCTATGGAATTAGTTGTTAAATCGTTAACCGTCTGCTCCTGTGAATTAGTCAGTTTCAGTGGCCATAAATTAACTTTTGACAACCATTGTCTTCCAATAAGGCTGACCCCTGTACCAGGCATAACATACAATTTTAGGTTATATTCTTTGCTATTGAATTCTATTTTAACATTGGGTAGCATGCCAAGGCATTTCATTTTGTCTTCAATATAACTCATCAAATTGGTATCTGGAGGATGCATTTCAAAATTGGGAAATAATTTATTTTTAGTTTTCTCTGAAATAATAGAAGCAAACGTACCTGTATCAATTTCCATATCAAGTTTTGAATTACCAATTTTAATTTGTAGGAACATAGGTTTACTGTCTTCCAGAAACTTCACACTTGTTTCTTTTATGAAGAAAAAATCACAATCAGAAGATTCGCTTATTTCTCCTGAGTTATTTTGAATATTCTCGATCATGTTAACATTACTTTTCTTTCGACACACTTTTTTCCATATGCCCTTTTCGTTTACAATATTTACAAGTATTAAACCTAAACAAACAAAATTTGGCTAAATGATTTGGTTCATTACAACAATAACAAATAATTTTCGAGTTTGACTGTTGATAAGAGGTTGGTCGCAATGAGTCGCTTGAGAACTGGTTCCCATGCCGGGTGTCGTGATCTCGACGTTGCTGATTGCGAGCGTTGTGCGATCCCTGGATGAGTCGTTGTGAAAGTTCCTCCGTTGACGATGCCCTCTGCCGCGTTGTTGATAAGCTTGGTTGGAGCGATTGTCGTCGCGATAGGAGTTGGAGTTTCGATTGCCTTGGAATTTCCTTCTGGAAGAGGACGCGTAGTTGACTTCGGCCTCCGCGGACGTTGAACTGTTTCCGGTTATCTCCTTGTCGCTGTACTTGTCAGCACTTTTAGCATTTATCACAGCTGATTCCCAATCTTCTGCTATCTTCACTGCTTCGGCGAATGTTAACTTATCTTTACGGAACAGCTCGACCCTTGTTTTATGATTGATAAGACCATGATCGAATTGATCGCGTAGAGCCATGCTAAGATCACTGAAATTACAATCACGTGACGCTTTTTTTCAGCCGCGCAATGAAATCACTAAGGCTTTCATTTGTATTTTGCTCAACCGTTACGAATTTATGACGCCTTGCAAGTTCTGATGACGGTGGTTCTAAATGTTTTTCAACTAATTTGACTAATTTGTCAAATTTAAGCTCACTAGGTTTCTGTGGGATTGATAGGTCACGAATAATTGAATACGTTTCCGCACTCACTCGCGTTAGCAGCTCCGGAACTTGTTTGTCTTTTTCTACATTTTGTGAGATAAACATTAGTTCAAGCCTTTCAATAAACATTTGCCATTCGTCAATGAGTTCAAATCTGAGGTCGGTTACACCAAAAACGTTAGGCATTTTCTCACGAGGAATGGAGCCCGATTGTGCACTATTCGCGATATCACTGATTATATTTAGCACTTCATGAGACGTTGTATCACTTGTCGTCGGGTGATTTGGGTTTTTCTTCTTCTTGTAGGGTGGTAAAGGTTTTGGAGGAGATGCTGGTATCCCGTAAAGTCGCTGGAAACAGCGTAATGCTGCGTCTTTCTCCTCGACGGAGGAACTCGAAAATGGCATTCGAATTCGGCAATCACTCGCGGTTTTTATCCTCGTCGCCAATTGAGGTGTCTTAAGAATGAAAGAGTCGTTTAAGACGAATACTTTTATTCAACATACAAGGGACAAATCAACGTTTACGACTCGAATACAAAAACGGCTACACACTGTTAACGAATACATGACGATTACACACAGTTAACATCTCAACGAATACCAAGCGAGTACCTCAGTCCCCGCACACACTGGCTGAGTCCAGCTGGCCACACCGGCCTCGCCAGCGCTGCCTTACGACAGCTTTATGTACTACACCCCAGTGCGCATTTTTCATATTATGATAAAAGGATCATAATTTAAAAGAGAAAGGAAATAAGGGCATTGAATTTCCAATAATAATTAGAAGTGGCAGAGAGCGGAGTGCAGAAGTTCTTTTCGACTCTGCAAATGCATTGCAATTGTGACTACTATTTACTTTTTGGAACCACGGAAGAACTGCAGGAAAGCTGTCCAATCACCTATGAGAGCTGAGTATGAGGAAGGAGCTATATCAATCAACAAATGTAAGTGTACCCCGTTGTTGGGAAGCTGCATGCACGGTTGTCCGCAGAGTCATTGACGATGGCCACCGAGGTAAAACCTGAAAAGTTCGATACATATTTAAAAGCGTTACAACTGCTATGTTTACTTCCTGTTTTGAATTTTTAATAAAATACCAGTTTGTCCATTAAAACTGACAGTTTTTAAATTTCAAAATTTTACTAGCCGTTCTGGACGCACTTCGCGCGTCCAAACCCCCGATCACTCACCACGCGAGTGACATTCGGCTCGCTCCGCGAGCCATTTTTCTGAATGATTGGGCATTTGATCACTATGATGTATAAACTTTGGAGACTCGGGAGACAAAAATGATTTTGTCACAGAACCTTGTTGCCGGAGCGTGCCATCTCCTGTACATGAATAGATATGCGGAGATGAAGCAATGATGGGGATCGATCATTTCTTTTAAATCGCCTTTGACTGGGAGGTCAGTCCCATCGGGTGGAGGAAAGTGACAATCCGTGGATCTCCTTCCGCAATTTGACTTGCTGAAGTAGCAAAAGTTCATCTTTACTTCTTAAGGAGATTATCGGTGGCGTAAGGGTCAAAAAACTGCTCCTACGATAGTATACTTCGAGTTCCGAATCGCAATGAGCCCACTTGTGTTTTTTCTTTTACTTTCATTGCATGTAAATTTCTCTGATGTTTTTGTTTTATTCTCTCTGATTGCGTAAGTAATCATATCCTCATTTCATTTCCTTTCCCTTTCATTTTTTATTTTCTGTAGCATCTGTGTCCATTTATAATTATTATTTTAAAATAGCTTTCCCCTAGTATACATTTGATGCTTCAAACGGAACCGATTTGCTTTAATAACATTTCCGGCTACATCATTAGTTTTCCAGGGAAGGCAGCCTCTCGGTAGGGTGTACCTTATTTTTGAGTTTTGCGAAAATCAAGTCGGTCGACCCCTAAAAAGTTTCTTTGTAGTCTCTAAATGAACCCCCTAAAAGGAAAAAAAATTCTAAAAAAATTTTAACCCATGCCTCAAAGGGCCTAAAGGGCCTAAACCCAAAATTCAAAAATTTTGGCAAGCGACATATCAGTTCTGAAGGAAAATTGCAAGTTACAGTTCTCTGGGCGGAAATTTTGTCCGTTTTGGCGTATCTTGAAGCGTGAGGTCACAAACTGCCCAATGACGACGTGAGGCTATGGGCCCGCGGGGCGCGCCGCGGCCGGCCGGCCGCTGAGCGCGCGCGCAGGGCAGGGTTGCGCATCGCCGCATTACACCGGCGTAGAGGAACGGACGGTGGGGTGGGAGGGGGATATCCGGTGGAAAAGCATCCACATTTTCTATCCATAATGAAAATGCATTATACATTTTCAATATAGATGAGGAAATATGAGCTCTACAAGGAAGTGATGAAAGAGTGACAAATACATGTGTAGTTTGTACGATTAGGAGCGTAAGTGGAGAAAATTTGCCGTAACTACAGAACAGCCCCGAAAATCTCCGGGAAATAAAAACTATTATTGTCAACATACCAGTTGATCGTCAAAACACAAAATTCTCACCCACCGGAGGTACCGGAAACCACTGATATTTGACTAAATAATTAAAAAGATATGTGCGATGTTGTCGAATAGTAAGCCCTTTACGCGATCAAATGCGATTAGTGTAAATTTAATCTGAAAGTTGAAGAAAAATTTGATGAAAGAAAATTGCCCTAAATTCGGGAAGTTCTCCAAGTGTTTTTCTATCATGTGAAGTGTTTGCATAAGAATGTCAATGGCAGTACGTGGAAAACATCTGCTCTGTTAATTCCAATATGGAATGAAAAATGTAGAATCCCTGTGATACATAGTGTGCATGTTTTCAAAAATGTTTACATGTTTATGAGGAGTGGAGGCGCGTATCAAAAGATACTACCCGTCGATCGCTGGTTCAAGAGAATTTGGAGACTGATTTTACGGCAATAATCGACGTGTTATTCAACATTGCTTTATGCAATGCTCTAGATATCATGGAAAACGAAGAGGATAAAGCATTTTTAATTCTTCACCGAAAACCTGAACGAGAATGCATAATATCTACAGTGGAGGATACTATTCTTGCAGCAGAGGAGAGGAGAGCAGACGAGAAGAACAAGCTCGCTTATGAGTCCCGCCAAACGGAAGAAAGTAAGTTTTTTGTTTTTTTTGTGTCTTCAAGTGTATTTATACCATGTGAAGTGTTTGCATATGAATGTCACTGTCAGTGCGTGGAAAACCTCTGCTCTGGTAATTCCAATATGGAATGAAAAATGTAGAATCCCTGATAGTGTACATGTTTACCCTCCTTTTCATAAGTGCATTTGACTTGACATCAAATAGAAAGTTTTATTCGAGAGGTTCAATCTGGCTTAATCACTTACATTTTCTGGTACTGCAATCCCCCCCCCCCCCCCAGAATTACTAGCTATAATTAAAAATGTAATATTAGCTGATCGAAAAAATATTACTCTATATAAAGCTGCTGTTCCCACTCTTTATGCCCCCCCTAGATAAAAATTGGCCGAAGCGATTTCCTTTAAAATTGGTACACGCTTAGCTATTGTAATGAGGAGTTGATTAAAATTATTCCCATTCAAATCCGCTGCCTCGGATGCCCGCAAGAGCGAAAAGTTATTTCTCCATATAGTATTACATTGGAGATACGCGGTTGTTTACGCGCATCGCGCCGAACAGGTTCAATCCTGTTGCGTGACGTCACTGCCTTATAGACGAAATTTAAGGTTTTAGGAGGTATTTTTCGACGAATGTTTGTGGAAATTGGTAACCGGGGGTATTTTTCAACGGGGATCGCGAATTTTTGGTCGGATTTTCAAAATCTCAAAATCCAAGATGGCGGCCGTGGCCTAAAATGCTAAGTCGGCTCCTGTTTGATCGATTTTCGTGAAACTAGGTATCCACGGGTATTTTTCGACGAGAAACTCGAATTTTTGGTCAGATTTTCAAAATTTCCAAATCCAAGATGGCGGCCGAGGCCTAAAATGCTAAGTCGGCTCCTGTTTGATCGATTTTCGTGAAACTAGGTATCCAGGGGTATTTTTCGACGAGGAACTCGAATTTTTGGTCAGATTTTCAAAATTTCCAAATCCAAGATGGCGGCCGTGGCCTAAAATGCTAAGTCGGCTCCTGTTTGATCGATTTTTGTGAAAGTCGGTATTAGGGGGTATATTTCGACGGGAAATTAGAATTTAAGGTGCGATTTTTAAAATTCAAAAATCCAAGATGACGAACGTGGTCTAAATTGCTATCTTGGCTTCCGATCCATCGATTTTTGTGAAATTCGGTATTAGGAGGTGTATTTCGACGGAACACTCGCATTTTTGGTCAGATTTTCAACATTTCCAAATCCAAGATGGCGGCCCCGCACGAAAACGCGGTCCGGACTCCTAGAACATCAATATCTGTAAAACTTGGTGAAAAAGAAGATTAAGACATAGATGTTGTCTCCTCATCAATGTTAAAAACCGTGCAGGGCGGTGGCGGCTCGCGGAGCGAGTCGCAAGTTCGTCGCGAAGCGTAGAACTGGGGTCCAGGGGCACTCCCCGGCTAGACGTGTCAGCTCGCAAAGCGAGCTAATCACGACTAGTTGTTTATATACCCCGCTCTCAGATACTGTAGGCGAAGCCCTTGACCGCTTGGCTTCTGGTGAAGATTTAAGTAGAGGTGGCTAATGTAACATTTATCCTCGTGGGTGAGGCCAGGCAATTAACATTCAACATCAGCTGTAAATTGGCGGAGCCAGATTGAACCTCTTGAATAAAACTTTCTAATTAATGCCGCTTCAAATGCACCGATGAAAAGGAGGAAAAACAGAGTCGTATTGACACTTCCAACCTTCAATGATTTCATATGAAATGAAAAAACTTACTTTCTTTTGTTTGGCGGGACTCATAAGCGAGCTTGAGTTTTTCCTGTCTGGAAACTCTCTCTAGGGCGCGCGCTTTCTTCTCGTCTGCTCTCCTCTCCTCTGCTGCAAGAATAGTATCCTCCACTGTAGATATTATGCATTCTCGTTCAGGTTTTCGGTGAAGAATTAAAAATGCTTTATCCTCTTCGTTTTCCATGATATCTAGAGCATTGCATAAAGAAATGTTGAATAACGCTAACGTAGATACGCCAAGACGGACAAAATTTCCGTCCATAGGACCGTAACTTGCAATTTTCCTTCAGAATTGATATGTCGCTTACCAAAATTTTTGAATTTTGGGTTTAGGCCCTTTGAGGCACGGGTTAAAATTTTTTTAGAATTCTTTTCCTTTTAGGGGGCTCATTTAGAGACTACATAGAAGCTTTTTAGGGGTTGACCGACTTGATTTTCGCAAAACTCAAAAATAAGGTACACCCTACCTCTCGTCCCTCCCGGACTCTATTGTTGCCCGATAAGTACTTTTTTAGCACTTTTCCCAATTCAAATCCGTGTAAAATATTCACATTTATCGCACAATCTGGCAACCTCTCAAGTGAAATAGAAAAGGATGGAATTGACTGAAAATCTGAATCCTTCGAAGTATATATTAATGGTAATTCTGAATTTCAATTTGAAACTTCTCTGGAAACTTTTTAAAATTTTTAATTTTAAGCTAAGTTTCTTAAATTCTTATGGTTCTAGCTCAGTTTTTAATGTTTTCAAGTTAGGTACCTGGGCAGTGAGTTAGTTAATAGCGCCTTCAGGAGGAGGAGGAAGGGGGCAATAGTTGAAGAAAAGCATGAACATTTTATTAGATAAAAACTTACAGAGTTGATCGAACCACAAGTAGGTCTTCATGCAAATTTGTTTCAGGTCATCTCTTCTTGAAAGGCACCACTAAGATGTCAAAGTCTCTGGAAAACACCATAGATGTTGATGAATGTTTAGAGAAATACACGCCTAATGATTTTCGTTTCATGTGTCTACTATCACGGTACCGCAACAGTAAGTAACTTTATAACGATTTTGCATAAATTGTAGGAATCAGGATTACTTAATACAAGTTCCATTACTTTTTAATCTTTGATCTGTTTATATAGCTTTGCAGCAGCAAGAAATCGGAATCATAATAATTTAGAATCCTATCATGCCTTGTGTCTGAGATTATAAGAAATCAATGTATGAAGTCTCTACGTATGTTATGCAACTTTTGTTAGGAAAGAGTGGAAAAAAGTATGGTAGAGATGGAACTTCTAGGCCGTAGGATGTCTAAAAAGTTTTTTTGACTTTTGTATACCAAGTGTTTACTTTCCCTGCAGGGTGTCTACTGAAGTTTATGTTACGGAGAGAAAGATACCTACTTCTTCCCCTCCCTCCACAGTCAACCGCTTTCGCAACCCATCTCTCTTTGGTGCCTCCCCCCGCTCCCTGTGCCCCCTCTAATCCAGGAAGCGGGCCCGTTCCCAAGCTTATAACTCCCGTGGCCTCTATTTGTCCCACCACACGCTCGGCTTCTTCCAATCTCGCCCTTCCTTGTTTAGGTATCACGCCTTTCTGCGGATTTTGCTGTTCTCTCTTTGATTCTAGTTTCCCTCCAAATTTTCGTCTTTCAATTTTGGTGGGGTTTGCGACCTGAGTCAGTCAAAATCGAGTCACTCAGGGCTTCTCAAATAAGTGTGCTCACTCTTGCTCTTGCGATGCATGAATGTGGTCAGTTTAGGTCCCTCAGAGATTTTTAATTTGCTCCCTTCTTCCATTCTTGTCTGTTCACCACCACTGACACCGGACTGTCTACTTTGCCCATCCGAGGTAGAAATAGTGTTTGCATCCTGATTCATCCTTGCCAAGTCGTCGACCGCCCGCGGCACAGGACTATTGGCGCAAGCAGGTGCAACGTAGGAATGGAATTGACTCATTGAGTCCATTCCCCCCGCCGCACAGTGGGAAAAAACAGACCTTAGGGCGGCGTAAAATCTGTAACTCGGAGGGAAATGCATATTTTTGTTTGAAATTTTGCTCAGATCTTCTTGAGGATATGCTTAGGCCGCATACGAAAGATCAGAAATTTTGACTCTCGTTTTTGGCCTGAAAATGGCGAATTGTTAAAAATACCCGAGGTTAGCATCTTCCTCCAAAATTTTAATTTGGCAAGTGAGGTATCGATTCTTGCGTAATTTTATTCTTAGAACTCGAATTTTTTATTGAAAATTCGATACAACCCACTGGATGAGCCAAATTTGAAAAAGAGGCCATTTTGAGGCAAATTTAGGGCACAAATGTGTGTATCCAACAGATTTCAACGAGTGAGGTATGGTTTCATGGGTTACTTTCGTCACACATATCTATCTACGACTAGAACACTACGCAAAATCATCCTCAGAAGTCTAATTTGGAATTTTGGCGCCAAAAATGGGCCTATTTGGGCCTAAAAATGGAAATTCGTCTATACAGCCGTGTAAGGTATCGATTTCATGGTACCTTTGGACAAAAATTACGAATTGGTTTGGTTAAAATTACATGAAAATCAAAATTTGGCCTATTTTACCAAACTTAAATGGTGCCAAAATTTGATTCATACTTAATGCTGAAAACCGTAATAAATCTCTTTTAGGCGGATAAGTAACGAATATCATCCAATGCCACCTTCGAATACACACATGTCTAAAGTAGAAATCACCTTTCAACTAAAAAACTCAACATTTCTTGCTTACGGCTGCTTACCGACTTTTTATGAGCCAAAATTGGGGCAAAAACAGATCATTTAAGGCAAAAATTGACTGGATAAACTTACCAGGGCAAATGAGTCAACAATCAAATAGTAATTTTGGACAATTCTCCTAGGTTTTGAATGAAAAATTTTGAAAAATTAACACGTGAGTCCGTTAGTCCCATTCAAGTCCCTAGAAGATCCAAAATATGCCCATAAAATGGCCAATTTGGGCCTAAAACATGAAATTCGTCAATATAGCCGTGTAGGTTATTGATTCTATGGTATTTTCAGACACAAGTTACAAATTTTGAGTTTAAATTACATGAAAATCAAAAATTGGCCTATTTTACTAAACTCGAATGGTGCCAAAATTTGATTCATAATGCGGAATCCTAATAAATCACTTTTAGACGGATAACAGCGCTCAACATGGGTTCTGTCCTTCGAACCAAACCAATTTTTTTCGACTCCTAGGTGCTAAAAAAGTTCGAAAATGCCCATATTAACTTCAGAAAAATGGTCTGGTGCTCAGAACGCCGCCATTTTGAATTTTTCAAAATTGAGAAAACCCACGACTAGAAAAAAAGCGTATTTTTGCTGATTTCAGGAGAAACTTAGCTTCATATCTCCAGCCACGATAATTTGAGGAAAAAACTGTTATGCTCACTGAAAAGTGCGTAAAATTTACTTCCAGATATCATATCTCAATAGTTCCTGAACTTGATTCAATCTTGTAAAACAGCAGGTTATTAGCTCCGCTCTTAATAGTGCAGTGCAAAATCAAAAATTTTGCGCTCTAATGAGCACCAGTACAAAACTTACCGTCTTGCAGTACAAAACTTGTACTTCGAACTTGTGCTTTAATGCCGTCTTGGATTTTGCAAGATTTTCAGTTGGGTTCACTGACGAGTATGACCTACTGATAAGGTATAAATAGACCCAAAATTATAGATATCTTGACGTGACCTGAACTTAATATTCCAATGCAAACTGCCTGAGCTGAACACTCTCCTCTATCAGTTTTGTAGTGATCCTCATTATAGCTTAAAGTTTTTGAACTTTTTGGCTTCCCCCCCCCCCCCCATCCACCCCAAATAGTGTGGGCACTGCACTATTTTACCACCTTGTTACAAAGTGTGGGAAACGTTTTTAGGTTTTTTCTTCTTTTGTTATTGATTTAAAGGAGATGGTCGACAAAATATGTCAGCTGAAACAGCAGTTTATTAGATCCGTCCTTAAATTGTGATTGTGAAAGTGACCTTGTGGGTCTGGATCCTATACGAAAAAAGGGTACCCGGGTCCCAGGAGGCGTGAAGACAAAAGAAAACAAAACTAGAACGTAAACTAACTCCTCCGAAACGGAAACGTTCCAGATGTGTTCGCGCATAAGATAGTTATCCTGCAACGGATGCATGGCGATACAAAATTTGTAGAGTTTTCCAACGCGCGACGCTAAATTCCTTCCATCTCTTTCGCACCCTCGCCCGCAATCGCCCTAATGGAAAAAAAAACATATCTGAAGCTCTTTGCTGTTCTCCAGCGCCCAACGTCGAATTCATTCCATTTCCCTCGCATTCTCTCTTTTACATATTGCTCTTGCAAAAAAAGCGACGGCTCCCGGCCGCAATAGACCGTTTTAGTGATGACGTCACATTTCGAGATATATCGCGATTTTAGGCCTGGTGCCCTAACCGGTATTCGGTCGGTTCGATTTACATGGAATTCCCCATAAAGAACGGAAAGTCAATTTTCAAACACTGATTCTGGGTGGTTTCAGACAGTCTCTGCCGGATTTTCTTGCGATTATGAGTTCTTTATATCCTCAACTGTACGTTTCTACCTGGTGAATCCTCAATATCGCATCGGATAAATTAGTTATACTCAATGTATTGAAGCAAGTCCCGAAAGTGAGGCTATGTTACCCCTTTGTTTAAATTCTAATTTTGGACTCTATCCATCACTAATGTATGAGATAAAACAATTCTGCACGGCTCTTGCGTAAGTTTTTCTCGTAGATTCTATCTTTAACGACAAAACCTAAACATCTGCAGTTAATTAGTTGAATATTGGACACCAATATTTGTTTTCTCCCTTTCTAAATAGTTGCGCTTCATTCGTTCCAGCCAAAAATCACTCAGTTTTGTTTCATATCATCCATAATTTTCCTCCTAAACATTCCAATTCATAGGTGGTATTGTTTAAATCAATTTCAGTTGATACCTTCATAGGAAAGTTGACACTATGTTCCAGGTAATAACCGTTAGCATACAATGACGCTGTGGAGGAGTTGTCTCCGTTTGATCCTATCGATGTCGATAAGATTTTGAAGGTACTTCACCGATAACATTCGACTTCTCAAACACTGACATTGAGAGGCACTTATTGGCGTAAGCTCAGTAAAGGTATATTACGGTAATAGGCATTCATTAGAATCTTCTTATAACATCTAGAGAAAGGTAAGTATCCATAGCGGTGAGCGGATTGTCCAACTACAGCTTTACTCATCCCCACATGATGTCCACACATATACAGGGTTGTCTGAAAGTCACCTACCATCCCTGTAACTTTTTTCCTAATTGAGATAGAAGTTTGAAACTTTGGGAATGATCCTCGGTTTGTGGTAGAAACTTTTTGGTCCCCCCAAAATTTTGGGGGGCGGCCCCCTCTAAGGGGGGGCGGGGGCTAACTTTTTTTTTCAAATGGAAACCCCCCCCCCTTTGTGATACCTCATTCGAAAGATAATACAAAAAGAAAATTGTTGGCGCAAACCGCAGGTCAAAATGTTGATTTTTGACAAAATGGCGGCCGGTCAAAGTTCAAAATGGCGGAAATTTGGCATCTCCGTTTTTTATCGGCGGATTGGTCTGAAACCCAGAATCCTCGGGTTTTTTGGGACGAGAAAAACTATTCTGGCATTAATTTTCCGGAAATGTCAGTCCTTTTCAAAATGGCGGCGGTTAAAATGGCGGCTTAGAGCGGGAAGTGGATATTCAGGCTGCTTATCGTCGGATTTGTATGAGACTTGGTCTCCGGGGGTATTTCGGCACAAGAAGTACGAATCCTTCATTGGATTTTTGAAATTTTTAAATACTTTAAAATGGTGGCAAAAATGCGAATGGCGATGGTGGATACGGCTTTTCCGTTATTTTTCCGCCACCATTTTGACGATATTCAGTGTTTGAAAAATTTAATGAAAGATTAATTTTTTTCGAGCTAAAAACCACCAGAGTATTGACTTTTGTGCAAATCCATCGGTTAATAGCCGTGATATAGATTTTCCGTCATTTTTTCGTCACCATTTAAAACTTTTTAAAAATTCCAAAAATCCAATGAAAGATTCGTTCTTCTCGTGCCGAAATACCCCCGGAGACCAAGTCTCATACAAATCCGACGATAAGCAGTCTGCATATCCACTTCCCGCTCTAAGCCGCCATTTTAACCGCCGCCATTTTGAAAAGGACTGACATTTCCGGAAAATTAATGCCAGAATAGTTTTTCTCGTCCCAAAAAACCCGAGGATTCTGGGTTTCAGACCAATCCGCCGATAAAAAACGGAGATGCCAAATTTCCGCCATTTTGAACTTTGACCGGCCGCCATTTTGTCAAAAATCAACATTTTGACCTGCGGTTTGCGCCACCAATTTTCTTTTTGTATTATCTTTCGAATGAGGTATCACAAAGGGGGGGGTTTCCATTTGAAAAAAAAGTTAGCCCCCGCCCCCCTTAGAGGGGGCCGCCCCCCAAAATTTTGGGGGGACCAAAAAGTTTCTACCACAAACCGAGGATCATTCCCAAAGTTTCAAACTTCTATCTCAATTAGGAAAAAAGTTACAGGGGTGGTAGGTGACTTTTGGATAACCCTGTATACTGTCGCAATAATACGACCTAGAGAATCGAATAATGATCATAAACTCAGTAACGTATTTACAAGCTACCAATGCTTCGTTCTTTTTCATAAAAACGAAGAAATAATATTCTTCCGTGTCCCAAAGAAGAATGTAAGTAGTATGAAAATGGCGACTTTAGCACAGTAAAATGTCCAACAGCGTTGCAAGATGGTGCAGAAAAATTTGAATTAAATTACAGTGTTGTATGGTGATAATTGTACTATATGGCAACACTGTAAAAAAGAAGTACAGTAAAAGTTCGTTAAGTCGAACTACGATCAGGACGAAAATCCGCTTAAGTCGAAATTTTCTTCGGTCCCGCGACGTTGCATATGGAACAACGTTAAAAAAACTACGCTTTAGACGAATTCGCGAATTTTTGAGCCGGGTAGAAAGCCGCTTATGTCGAAATTTTTTTTTCTAAAAATCCGCTTTTGCGCTGTCGGCTCCTTCGCACTGACAATAGAATTTTCGCAAGTTGTCCACAGCTAACTGGGCATCGGCTGTGGAAATTAGTTTTTGTTCGGGGGTCGCTAGATCCTCTTCACCATCACCTTCGGTGTCACTTACTCCCAAATGGGCTTCGACAAGATCCCCAATTGTTAGAATACCGCTTGTTGCCAGATTAGCATCAATATCAAGGTACTCTTGAAGCTGCACATCACTTCCGAAGTAGGCGGTCACCTTTTTAAATTCTTCCTCCGTTAACTGAGCAATTTCTGGTGTCATGAAGTGACCTGTTACGCTGCGTGGAAACATCTGTTTTTGAAAACCACCCTTTTTGAAACAATTAACAATTGTCGAGCTTGTGACCGAGTTCCAGCTGTTTGCCACATAATTCATAGCTGTAAACATGTCGATCTTAAGTTCTTGTGATGGCGGTTTCTCTGGGAGGTTTATAAAGTTAAGAAGCAGCCGAACGACTGATTTTCGATAGTTGTGTTTCATTACTTTTATCACTGCTTGGTCAACTTAAGCGGCGGCATTGCCGCTTAAGTCGAATTTTTGCAATTTTCACGCTGATTTCGAGCTAAGCGGAGAAACGAATAACTCGAATTGCCGCTCAAGTCGAATTTTTCATTGGTCCTCAGACAATTCGACTTAACGAACTTTTACTGTATTATATGTTGCCCCCTTCAATATGCGTGTTATGCAATGGTACATGTAGCCCCTTCAATATGCGGGTTATGCAATAGTGTATTCTTCAAGATGGCGGTTATTCTACAGCGATGCCGGACGGTGCACATAAATAAATGATTTATTTATGAGTGAAATTTTGCAACATCGAATTTTACAGTGTTGCCAGGTATTTAAAGAAATTAGTTAATTTTTCAATACCATGTTGTTAGATTGTGCAATAAATTCGGATTTTCGGACTCGTAAAAATTTTCGGCCTCGAAAGACTGTCTCCTCCAGTATGTGTCTGGTATCGGAGACTGGAGAGTAGGGTCTGATTCGGGAAATTAAAAAAAAATTCGGAAAATCACCCTCCTCCGATCCGCCGCGGACCGATGCGATTCTTTTGCGATGCGAGCTCTCCGACCTCGAGAGGTCGGATAGCTGGAGAGCAGTTTGGAGACTAACATAGCATGATGTAGCAAGTCTCCGGGTAATTCCTCCGGAGTCAGAACAACGGTTGTTTACGTCTCCGGGTAACTCCGGAGAGCTCTCTGGAGACTTTAGCAACGCAGCTATGAGTATTTCTTGTATCTTTTCCGCGAAACGGACTCATCAATCGAGTAGCAGCAATTCAGTTTGTATATACAACGAAATGAGATTTTTTGTGCACAAATGTGTTAGAGCCCACTTACAAAAACCACTCATAAAACACCGATAAAACGCGGGTTTGCCGCGCAATTCATATTTGAGAGTTTTCAGAATCGCTTCTAACGTACGCATGCACTCATAGTCACACACATGGCTGCGCCTGCTGTGATGAGTCGGCTCCACTCGTAAATATATTGACTGCACAAGTTGCTTGTTGAGATTTATCTCCATCTCAAATGGTACTTCATGCAAACTCATGAACACACAATCTTCAAAACTCAAAAACCTAATTGCACATTCGGACAATGGTAGGTCAGACATTTCATTTTAAGTAATTTACAGGTCAGCGTATGTTACTACTTTTACAACTACTATATTTACTTTGATCTAAATTAGGACTACACAGTTTGTCCGAGTGTAACCGAATCTAGTGATTAAGAAATACTACTATTTTTACTTTGATCAAAATTACGACTACGCAGTTTGTCCGAGTGCAACCGAATCTGGTGATTAAGAAATACTACTATATTTACTTTGATCTAAAATTATGACTACACAGTTTGTCCGAGTGTAACTGAATCTAGTGATTAATAAATACTACTATATTTACCCTGAGGTACAGTTATTTTACAGTTATTGTTACAGTTTATTTCCGCTCGGTATGAAAACTGTAGATTTGCTCCGAGCGGAAAGCTTGTTAGTCTCGGTTTGATAATATTGGAAAACCTCGAGCTTATAATAGTAAACCGTTGTTCACTCTGAAATCTTTTCCATGAAAACAATCTTACAAACGTTCATATAGTGAATATTCCCTTCTCTGACCAAATAAGAAAACCCTGAGCTTATAATAGTATTCAGTTGTTCGCTCTGAAATATTTTTAGTGAACAGAATCTTACAACGTAAAGATAACGTAAAGATAGTGTAAATTTCCTTGTCTTACCGACTCGGAAAACGTAGAGCTGAAAGTAGTATCTTTTTCATGGCTGCCCAAGAACAAGCACGACAGATTGTTGAAACGTTCATCCAATGTAATATTTGTGATGAATTTTATAAACAAGGTGAAAAGTATGAAGACGGTGCGGAACAAATTAAGAAGGAGGAGGGTATCAAAAATGAAACGCATATTAAAAAGGAGCACATCGCGCTCATCCATTGTGATCTTTGTGATGAGTTTTATGCGGAGGGAGAGAATCATGAGCAATCTCCCGAACACATTGAAAAGATGTCCACCATAAAAGCAGCCTCATCACCTGCCGATGATAACGACAACGAGAATCAAGAATATTGTGACACATGTCAAATATCATACGACAAAAGAGAAAAACACGAAGAATCTGCAAGTCACATAAGAAATTTGTTTGAGACGAAAGTACCGATAGTTCAAGTCGAGACTGCTTGTCAAAGCAGGTTGAAAACATTTTTCATCACAAACCTCCAGCCGGAGATTCTCTTCATCGATGACTACCCATTAACAGTTAAAGACCTCCTGATTGGAAAAATTAAAGAAGAACTCACCGGCGAGGCATTGAAGGTTTATATACTAGTTTACGCTGAGTACGAGAAAGCTGACGATAAGAACAAGGAAGGAATGCAGTTGGAAAAGTTTAAGACTAAAAACGAAGCTATTTTCGCGTTAACGGATCTGGACGAGTATTATGAAAAGTTCAGGGTCAAGATCAAAAAAGAGTCATTCGATTTTCACATGAACGGATCTTGGTGGGTGCTGAAGAAGATACAGGGTATGGAGCTACGTATCAACCGCTATTACGCATTACATCGAGGAGGAACGTACGTTAAGCTTCCGTTTCGCACGAACAATGTTATCCATGTAAATAACGGTGAATTAAACGATTGTTTCCTGTACGCAATGTAGGGAAAGTTCCTCCCACTCAGAGACAGAAATAAACAACGCCTGGAAAAATATTCAGATCTGTTCAATCGTTACGATTTTTCGGACGTTCGATTCCCCACGAGTGTAGATGACATTGTCAAATTTGAGAAAAGGAACAACGTATCGGTTTCAGTATTTGGGCTCCGTGAGAGTTTGGTGTCCAAGAAAAAAGTATGCAGTTTACCCAATTAAAGTTGCCGACCCGGAAAGAGAGGACCACACCGACCTACTATGTCTCTCAACCCCCGTACCTTTAAGTTATCATAATTGTTGGATCAGTGACTTTGAACAACTTGTACGTAAACAGTTGACAAAATTTAAACGTCAAGTGTTCATCTGCAAGAAATGCCTTACGCACAAGTACTCGATGGAGCAATTGAGTCGACATAAAGTTCTTTGCTCTTTGGTAAGCAAAGACGCATTCTTAGCTTCATTTCCAGACGAGCGATACCTCAAGTTCAAAAATCACCATTAGGAAATAAAACATTATTATATAATTTATGCAGACTTTGAAGCCTACATAGAACAAATTCATGGTGACTCGGAGTATCCAGCTTCTGCGTATAGGCGGCATATCTCAAATTCTTACGCTTACCTCCTCGTCACGGACGATCCCGAATTTAAAATGTCGGAACCAAAACTGTACCGTGGCGAGGAGGCACATTTCAAATTTCTGGACGATATAATCACTCTGGTAGGAAGAATCAGTAGGAGGTACAATTACAAAGAGGGAAAAATAATCATGACACACGAAGACCGGGCCTTATTTGAAGCGGAAAATAGGTGTGGACATTGCGAGGTGCATTTCTCACAGCTAGGTATCGTAAAGGTAAGGGATCATGACCATCAAAAGAGAGCGGGAGGGAAAATAAGGTCCAAATATTGAAAAGCCTCATGTTCAAATTGCAATCTTCTTTTCCGACATTAAAAATGTGTTAGAGTCGTCCTGCACAATGGTAGTAGGTATGATTTCAAGAGGTAGTGCTCTGAACAAGTATCCTCATAGCGTCGAAATAATACCACACACAGAGGAGAATTACATCAGCATGACGGTCCATCTGGGTAACAGGTTTTCGATCAAGTTCATCGACTCGTTCCGCTTCCCCCCGCGTCGTTGGATAAACTGGTTCAGACGATCCCGCGCAAATCTTTCGTTCGCATGAGGAAGGTTACTCGCACAGATAATGAGTTCGATATGGTTTGTTGGAAAGCTTTGTTCCCGGACGACCACGTTGACAATCCGGCCAAGCTAAACAAGACGCGTCCACCACCACGAGAGGCCTTCAACACCCTGACTCGAACGCACATCTCCGAAGACGAATACGAACGGTTTCTCCAAGTGTGGCAAACTTTCAATTTCCGTAATCTCGGCGAGTATTCAGATTTCTACTTGCGATTGGACGTGTGCCTCCTCAGCGACGTTTTCGAGGAGTTCCGACTCTTTGGGATGAAAAACTATGGTTTGGACTGTGCCAACTACTTAACGCTACCCAGTTTCGCTTTCGACGCCTTCTTAAAAATAACTAAAGCGAAAATCCAACTTTCAATGATATGGATATGGTATTCATGATTATGAGCTCAATCCGAGGTGGGATAACACAGGTGGTGAAACGGCACGCTCTCGCAAACAGTCCTTTGGTATCGGATCAATTTAATCCTAAAATACCACTGAGCTATATACAATACTTAGATGTGACGGCACTGTACGCCCATACCATGAGCAAGCATCTACCCTACGATAACTACACTTGGGTCCTGGAAGGAGAAGAGTTGGTAACTCTGGCGAAAACTATTATTAACCATCCCGACGACGCTCCTTCAGGGTATATACTGGATGTAGGTATTGAATATCCAGAACACCTCCACGACCTGCACAAGGACCTTCCGTTCTTGTGCAGGAACGAAATACCACCATCGGCAGCGGGGAAATCAACGACACTATTGACGACTCTAGCTAATAAATACAAGTATGTAATACATTATGTTATGCTTAAAGAAGCGCACGGTGAAGGATTAAAACTCCTGCGCATCAACCGGGCCATCAAATTCCGTCAGGCTCCTTTCTTGACACCCTTCATCGGGCTGAACGCCCGGTTGAGAGAGGAGGCAACGAATCCGTTCCACCAATCGCTCCTGAAACTATGCAGCAACGCTTGCTACGGTAAATCTATCGAAAACCCGTTGAAGAGAAAGAATATAAAATTAGGTACAAACAGAAGACAGATACTGGAAGCCATCGCACGAGTCGATTTCATAGATCGCACAATTTTCGCAGAAGAATTGGTAGCAATCCATTCACGGAGAACAGAGGTCGTCATAGACAGGCCAATGATAGTTGGTTTTTCAATCTTAGATCTGAGTGAAGTGCACTTGTATCAATTCCACTATAATCACATGCTTAAGAAGTACGATCCCGACAAAGTTCAACTTCTTTATATGGATACGGACTCGTTCACTTGCGAGTTGACTACACCGAACGTCTACGATGATATGATGTCAGACCTACACATGTACGACACTTCCGACTTCCCAGAAGGACATCAATGTCGAAGCATGCAGAACCGAAAAGTAATGGGAACTTTCAATGACGAAACGGCGGGTCGACCCATTGTCGAGTTCGTCGCGCTGCGACCAAAGATGTACCTCTACCGATTCGTCAACGGTGAAACTGAAAAACGAGCAGAATATGTATCAATGGGAGCGTTAAGATCGCTAAACTTCGACAACTTTCTGAATCTAATGCAAGCATCCTGAATCGAGGATGAGCGGATCGATGCGAAGGATCAGGGCGCGCAAACATCAACTCTACTCCTTCGAAACGAGGAAAACAACTCTGTCCGGACTCGACGATAAACGTTGCATTCTAGAGGACGGCGTGAACACTGTTCCTTGGGGTCATCGTGAAATCCTCGATCGTTGCATGGTGTTTGAAAGTTGCCGAGCCGAGACCGAGTTGAGGAAAATCCTCGCGGTTAAACAACCTCGTATAAATAGTATCAATAATTCTGCTAGAGAACGATCGCTTAAGAAACCACAAAGTTGAAAATAGTAAAAGTGTAACTAACGGAACGAGAAGACGATGGCTTGTCTCGATGTACAAGGTTTTTGGAGCCAAGGAAAATTCATCGTCAAAGAGTTTGGTCTTGTGGATATGGAGTGTATTGAAACTGAATTCTATTTATTCAAACCTCCGTTCCCGAGCAGCAAGTTGAACGCCAAAGACGTTGTGACAAACAACTGGTTAACACGCAATCATCGTCACTTGGAGTGGCAAAGCGGGTTTCTCGAGGACGATGAATTCACTTCATAAATGAATCGCATCGGGGTCCACCACGATGTACTATACAGGGTGGCCCAGACCTACCGCACCAGGCCTTTTTTCGGTTAATTTGGGTCGCACGAAGTTCAGGATTGCGGGGATGAGTAGGGAATTGACCCCAAGGAATCCGAATTTCATGGTCCCAGAGCCCCCCTGGCGTCCCTTGGGGGGTAAAAGGGGGGGTCCGTTCTTCAAAAGTTAGGGTTTATGTCAAAATTTTGAAATAATTTCATCGGAATCAGAACGTACGGAAAATTTCAACTTAAATCGACACCAAGGAATCCAAAATCGGCCCATTGGTGTCCAAAATACCGACCCCTGAAGGTGGGGGACAGAGCCCCCTTTCAAAAAAATTCAAGTTCGTTAAAGTGACGTGTAGACTCGGAAAAAATGTGTATTCATGGGTAATCGACCCCAAGGCATCCGATTTTGAGGGTCCCGTTGTCCTCAAAGATTTTTCTGATGGGGCACTGGGGTAACCTCCACACCGGTAAAATTTAAAAGTTTAGAGTCCCCCTGTGCCCCATCAGAAAAGTCTCTGAGGACAACGGGACCCTCAAATTCGGATTCCTTGGGGTCGATTACCCATGAATACTCATTTTTTCCGAGTCTCCACGTCAATTTAACGAACTTGAATTTTTTTGAAAGGGGGCTCTGTCCCCCACCTTTAGGGTTCGGTATTTTGGACACGAATGGGCCGATTTTTGATTTCTTGGTGTCGATATAAGTTAAAATTTTCCGTACGTTCTGATTCCGATGAAATAATTTCAAAATTTTGACATAAACCCTAACTTTTGAAATACGGACCCCCGCTTACCCCCCAAGGGTCGCCAGGGGGGCTCTGGGACCATGAAATTTGGATTCCTTGGGGTCGATTCCCTACTCATCCTCGCGATCCTGGACTTCGTGCGACCCAAATTAACCGAAAAAAGGCCTGGTACGGTAGGTCTGGGCCACCCTGTATGTTAAAGGTGAACAAAAACGAGATTTCATCAGTCGTTTCGTGCCGGAAAAATGTATCGTTGTAAATTTGGACATCAAAAATTGCCCGTCCTTGCGACTATTGGCTCGTTGGTCGACAGCATTTACGTGTCCTTTAGTACATCCATTCTGCGCTATGTCGAACGCATTCCGATTGTGTATGTGGTTGTCGGGTTCCTCTTGTCGGGAAAATTTCAAATCTGAAATCATGCAGGAGCAGCAGAAAATTATAGTGGCAGACCAACAAAGGAATCACCCCGATAATAATATAGGAGTAGTAGATGTAAAGTCAGATTGATCGAAAGCTAATATAGCAGACGAAAAGTGAAATCATACGTGCTTAATATAGCAGACGAATTGCTGAATCATCCCGACTTAATATAGCAAACGAAAAGTGGAATCATCCGTGCTTATCATAGCAGACAAATTGTTTCACTCGAAATATAGCAGACGAAAAGTGGAATCATCCGTGCTTATCATAGCAGACAAATTGTTTCACTCGAAATATAGCAGACGAAAAGTGGAATCATTCGAAGGAAATATAGTAGACAAATTGTCGAATCATCCCGACTTAATATACCACACGAACAGTGGAATCATCCGCAGACGGATTGTCGAACCGAAATATAGCAGTCGAAAAGTGAAATCATCCGTACTTAATATAGCAGACAAATTGTTTCACTCAAAATATAGCACACGAAAAGTGGAATCATCAGAACCTTGATACACAGCAGATAGAATTGACGACAGCCACCAGCATGGACGTCTTCAACAATTCAATCTTGATCGTCAACGCTAAAGAGCTGATTGTAAACGCTCGCTACAAGATGAACAAACTCATCAAAATGGCATCCAAGTACGGGATAACCGTTGCCGCTGATATCGTATTCGAGAATAATCTTCGGCTCCTCTTCCTACCTTTGCACATTGCGGACCGTTTGACGGACGGTGCAACTCAGGATATCAACGCTGGATCCTTCGATCTCATCTACGAAGGCCCGATCGGAAGAACACACTAATTCGCACTCGTTAATTTTTGCTAATGATCAATCCAATTGCCTCACGGTTCCGTGCAGTAGTTCGTACGAATGCTTCACAGGTGTGATCAGTATCACCTGCAGGCTGATTATTTTCGCGTCGATATCAGCAGGCTGATTATTTTCGTGTCGATATCTGAATCGATAACTTGGCAAAATTCATTTAACGATCGACCATTCATAGTTGACGTGATTATTTTGCCGCATTTATCGATATCGTTAACAAGTTAAACGGTTGCGACGTTGCCGTCGTGCAAACAAATAATCAGCCTATCACAGACCGTCTACCGGTCACGTGATTGGCCGCCAGCGCTGCGGCTTGGAGCCGCTGCGGCGAATTTCAGAAATAACTCTATTTTGAGGTTATGTTTACATCGATTAGGAACGATAGCCCGGGGGGTAACCTTTAGTTAACGACGCATTTATCGACCGATGCGGCGAAAATAATCACTCGGTTCTTGATCTTGGCGATAACACGACTTTTAACGATACGATTCGGATATCGACCCGAAAATAATCGGCCTGCAGAATCGATAACTTGACAAAATTCACTTAACGATCGACCATTCAAAGTCGACGTGATTATTTTGCCGCATTAATCGATATTGTTAACAGGATAAACGGTTGCGACGTTGCAGTCGTGCAAACTAATAATCAGCCTATCACAGACCGTCTAATGGTCACGTGATTGGCCGACAGCGCTGCGGCTTGGAGCCGTTGCGGCGAATTTCAGAAATAACTCAATTTTGAGGTTATGTTTACATGGATACGGAACGATAGCCCGGGGGCAACCTTTAGTTAACGACGCATTTATCGACCGATATGGCGAAAATAATCACTCGGTTCTTGATCATGGCGATAACACGACTTTTAACGATACGACTCGGATATCGACCCGAAAATAATTGGCCTGCTGGGCTGTAGTGTTGGCCGGGAAATTCTCTTTTACCACAACGGTCAATGTGATATCCAGCGGAGCTGTTTTTAGATCTTCACCCTGAACGCATTTCATGACAAAAATCAGACGATCTTTGAAATTTTCCATCAACATAGCTGGCTCGCAGAGTTGCTCACCTTTCCAGTAGTCTCTCATAAAATCGGTGTAGTTCAGGTAGGCGTGATTATAATCCATAGTCGGGAAATCGTAGATCGTATCAACTTGAGGAAACCGACGCTCACCGATTTGAACGCTGACCGAGCGCACATTTACATGGTCGAAATTCGATTCACCCTCGATACCCACGGCCTGATCACCGTGCCTCAAGATTCGAGGATCTTCATGCGTGTAGAAGTGAAACTCGAGAAAAATCCTGGAGCCACCGCAGATGCTACGAAACCTCCATTCAAGTTGGCTAACAATTATATCCAGCACATGTTCGACCGAATGCAGTATAAGGTGAACGGGACGGAAGTCGATAGCATGCAGTCTGTCGGAGTGACATCGACCGTGAAAAATTATTTCACATACACTAGAGCGGAAACCGCGGCATTCGCAACCGCCAGGTTTTGTGACATCACTCATTCATGGACCGAATGGGATTACACACCGCGGATCAAACTTTCTGCGCTATCGTACCCCTGTCTTCACTAAGCGGATTCGCAGTACATCTAGAAGACGTTCTAGTCAGATGCTCGCAAGAGTTGATCCTAGTGCGCAGTGGTACGGATAAGAACGCATATTAAATCACCGACGCGGCGACCGCGGACGGTTACACCATCAAATTTAAAATAATCGAAATCTATTTGGAGATTCCCATCGTCGAATTCACATTGGAACTGGAAAAACAAATCTTGCTCGAAATGAAGATGAATGATAAGATGAGTTTCGGTTACATAAATTGGGAATCGCACGACATCCCGGGGTTTTTCCGACCAAGACGTTCGAATGGAGCGTAAGAACAACCAGCAGGTACAAGCCCAAATTCGTGGTGTTGGTATTTCAAACGGATCGACGGGACAATCACCTGAGGGATTCCTCTCTTTTCGACCATGTAAATGTGCGCTCGGTCAGCGTTCAAATCGGTGAGCGTCGGTTTCCTCAAGTTGATACGATCTACGATTTCCCGACTATGGATTATAATCACGCCTACCTGAACTACACCGATTTTATGAGAGACTACTGGAAAGGTGAGCAACTCTGCGAGCCAGCTATGTTGATGGAAAATTTCAAAGATCGTCTGATTTTTGTCATGAAATGCGTTCAGGGTGAAGATCTAAAAACAGCTCCGCTGGATATCACATTGACCGTTGTGGTAAAAGAGAATTTCCCGGCCAACACTACAGCCCAGCAGGCCAATTATTTTCGGGTCGATATCCGAGTCGTATCGTTAAAAGTCGTGTTATCGCCATGATCAAGAACCGAGTGATTATTTTCGCCATATCGGTCGATAAATGCGTCGTTAACTAAAGGTTGCCCCCGGGCTATCGTTCCGTATCCATGTAAACATAACCTCAAAATTGAGTTATTTCTGAAATTCGCCGCAACGGCTCCAAGCCGCAGCGCTGTCGGCCAATCACGTGACCATTAGACGGTCTGTGATAGGCTGATTATTAGTTTGCACGACTGCAACGTCGCAACCGTTTATCCTGTTAACAATATCGATTAATGCGGCAAAATAATCACGTCGACTTTGAGTGGTCGATCGTTAAGTGAATTTTGTCAAGTTATCGATTCTGCAGGCCGATTATTTTCGGGTCGATATCCGAATCGTATCGTTAAAAGTCGTGAAAAGTTCCTCGATCTCATCCCAATTTGAAACGTACCCCGTCTTTTGAAAGCTTCCACTCTTCTTGAATTACACGCTCCTGCAGGTGCCGATATCGCCGGATCTTTCATAAATAAAGGTTAACTGACAAGGTGGAATACCTAAATGAATAATGCAAGCAATAACGTGTTGGAAGCTCTCGCGAAGTTGGGCTCCGGATTTTCTCTCGCCGAAGAGATTAGACAACACCTAAAGGAGTTGGTACGACAACGATGTGCTCCAAAAACAGCTCTTAGAGATTTAGAAGAAGCAAGGTAGTGGATTTTCTCGAAGAAACAATACCAGGATGAAAACCTCCCATTGACTAGACGGACCGTGTGTTTCTTAGAGCTCACCTCCAGGCGTCCATATTTTGCATCAAGACGTTAGGCATCCCCTGGCATTGTAATCCAGATGTGGATTGTGGCAGGAAAAATATTGGAGAAAAAGTCAGTTAAGTCGTATGCACTGGGCCACACTCAAAACATTTTTTCTTGGGATATTATTTTGACTTGAAGCGTCGTTTCTGGTCAACAACACTTGGTTTCTTGCGTTAAATTCTTGCGGATTGTACTCAAAACCTGTTTTTTGGAGTTAAACAAACGTTGTTTCACTATCTTTTTTTTTTAACTTGAACTTAACGCTAGTAAAACAACGTTTGTTTAACTAAAAAAAAAAAAAAGATTTTGTCCATAATGAACTCATTGTCAGTCAATATGAAATCCTAAGAAAAATTGTTTAGTGCATAAGTTCCAGAGCTATGGAGCAATGGAGCTATGTCCGTGCAAATGTGCACAAAAAAGTTGCGCACCACCTTACACTTGTCAGACGCACGGTCTCAAGTGTACCGAGATGTGCAAAGGCGACTTCGCCTTCAGGTACCTTTACTACGAACAACTCTGGATTACCTCCAGAGTTCTGCGAAAAATTCGACCTTGAAGAAGAATACGAAGATGAAGGAGAAAGTACAACAATGTACACTGACACATAGTGACTCTTCACACGACAGAGAGGCGTTATTTTTGTCTTATATGTATGTCAATTAAATTTTCATTCTGGTCAGTGAAATGTAACTTAATTTATTTTAATGTGTTTAAAGGGAGTTATATCTATTCAAATTCATATTTATATATTATGGTTGTTCTTACAAACAAATTTTCCATTCAATTTTAAATTTTTAGGATTTTTTTTTAGGGCGTACATCTCCGTCTTAATTTTATTTTACTTATGGAAAGTTGCCCATGCGGCAAAACATTTTCGGTAACATCCTTTTTCCGAAAAACTCGGCCACTGGGGCCGAGATTTTTGATCCCTGCGGCCAAAATTCGGTAACACTGTCAAAAACTACGCATAGCTATGCCGGGCTTTGGGCAATTTTAACGAATTTTAGCAGCTGGGACCACTAATTTTGGCCGCAGTTGCCAAGCTTTTCGGGATTTAGATACTGCCGAACACTTCTTGTATTGTGCATTCGAAATTTTTTGCCTGATTAAGTACTTTGCAATGGTTTTTCATTTACTCACTTTTGGCTGTAGAGGAAATATCTTGGGTTTCTAAACCTCCTTAATTAAAGTACCTACTTTAGAAACTTTACTGTTTGTTGATTCAATGCTTTGAAGCATGAACTGCTTGGCCAGTGTTTTTCAATCTATGAATTTAGGTTTGAATGATCTGTCGTGCTATGCCTGTTTTATTGATACTTTCGGAAAGTTACGGCTACTCCTAGAATAATCCTTGAATTTATGAAATATTTTGCATCAATATCTCAATTCATTTTTAGTTTGAAAAAGAAGTTGTTTGTGCCCCTAAAAAGGAAGTTTTTTGTGCCCCTTTGCTCATTCACATGGTAATCTGAAAACTATAAAACATTTTTCAAAAGCACCCGCACCCTGGAAAACTCGCGACCTGGAACTGTAATTTTTGGTTCCAGCTTCCGCAATACGACAAAAGTGCTGAAAGTTAGGCACTAAGTTTGTGATGAACATTCGGTAGTTTTGCCGACTTGCAGTACCCAGAAACGAAACTCTTGACTCCTAATTCCGACTTTTTCAGGATGAAGATATTGCAGGAAACTGGCTAACCGTGAACTTGGCGTTTAATTTCCTATGTAATTTCCTACAAAACTTCCAAATAGTTCAGCTTTCCACAATCCAAAAATCATTATCTCAGATTTACGGGAAGAAAACTCCTTTTCAATACAGGAGCATGCTCGAAGGGTAGGGGCTCCTTTAAGTATGAAAAATTAATTGGTCTATTTCATTCCTTGTAATTTGTGTTCCTTCTGTATTGATAATAAATTGTTTATTCATTTCCTAAACATTTGAAAAGAAATCGGGCTGTTGTTCTTATAATGGAAAAGACCCTATTCTCTAGAAATGAGGAATATTTAAAAAGTTTTTTCATGTTTTCATTAGGCCATTTAAGGTTTATGGCAAAGAACGGAGTGTGGATGGGCAGTTCGGAATGTCAAAATGAATTCATGACCGATAAAAATAATGAGAAGGCAAAACCATTGAAATTTTCAAGTCCACAGGGGGAAGGGGGCTGCCAACTCGCGATTGCTCCTTAGCGATTTACCCTATTTTCTTCTAGAACTTATCTCAGCGGCTCAGTGTTCCTTGTCCATGTCTGTTTTGACATTCATTTTAATTACTTACTCAGAATTTTAAAGCCTCTCGATGGAGGATTTTAAGCTTCGAGGGGGAGAGGAGAAGGCCTTGGGGCCCCCTCCTTGTAACGAGGCAAATCCCGTTTCTTCAGAGGCATATACGTCCTCTGGTATAAGATAAGCCAACGTTACTGTAGTTGCCGGAATGAACTCGCCGGGATCCTGGATTCGGGCGCCAATTTTAAAATGAGTTTGAAAGAGGGGAAGAATGATCAAAAAATCTCGTGTCTCAAATTTCTTGGTTTATTTACAAAAAGAATGTCTTTTAATTAGCTAAATTTGTGAGGACCCTACACTCAACAAAATATAAAAAAGGAAGCCGAAATGCGACTCAAAGCGTGCACTTCTAGGTTTTCCCGAGATAAATAAATAATAACAAACGTAAAAAATTTTGTTAAAATAACCGAAATGCTACTCACAGCGTGCACTTCAAGGTCTCACAGCTAAAACTCGTTAGGAACAGGAGATGATAGACAGGTAAGGAGAAACAGAGCTGGGCGAAATGCAACTCAGAGCGTGCTCTTCAAGCGCCAGGAGGAAGATAACAGAGGAAAAATGAGAGTATAGCAGAGCAGGACGAAATGCTACTCAGAGCGTGCACTTACGAGTCCCAAAAGTAAAGAGAGAAAGTAGAGAGAGGGCGAGAGGGTTGAGAGAGGATGACCCTCCGAGAAGGAGAGGGTACCTTATACAAATCTTGGCTCATGAGCCCATCAAATCGCTTCCAAGTTCTTGGAATGCGATCTTCACATTTGTACTGAAAATTTTGATACATGAAATTTAAAGTTTGACCTGATATTTACATAGTTCAGCTTAAAAAAATTTTGCCCAGGCGTTCAAATATTTAAAATTTGGAAAAGTGCCCTTTTTTTTTTTTAGTAAAACGTACAATTTTGGAAAGTTCAAAAACAGGAAATTTGTGTATGTGTGTGTGAGCTATGAAAAGAGAGGAGGAGCAATTTGTTTTTTACTTTCTCGCTCCCATAGGGTAGAGAGGAAGTATTGTCATCCTCCAAGAAAAAAAGAAAAAAAAGTTGAAATTTCATCATTTCTAGACGTTTTAAGGTCCCAGGAGTAAAAATAACCATACTTGAAAAAATGTGTGTCCGTCCGTGTGGCGTCCCCCAAATCTGTCCACAGCGATATCTCAGAATCTATCTGTTCGATTTCATTCAAAATTGGCACAGGACACCATATCCATGGTCTCCTTATGCACGTCCAACGATTTTGAGGTACGCTAAAATTTGGGGGGGCTACGCTCAATTGTCCATTTTTAGCAAAATCACACGGAAAGCTCATTTTGAGGGACTGTAAATTTTAAAAAATGCCTTTAATTCTTTAAAATTGGGCATCAAGCACATCACCTGGGTCATTAATTTAAGATCCTAAAAGATCTTTGGACTAAACTCAAAATTCAAGGGATTACGAGGCCCAAAAGTAGGGCACTTTGCTCCGCAACATTACACAAACAATTCATTTTCAAAGACTGTAAATTTGAAAAAAAATGCCTTTCATTTCTTCGAAAGTTGGCATAAGAGCACCACCTGGTTCAATAATGTAAGTTCCTATGAGGTCTTTGGACTAAACTAAAAATTGAAGGGTTACGCGTCATATAGCGAGGAGAGCACTTCGGTCACACGGAGAGCTCATGGACTGTAGATTTTGAAAAAAATGCCTTTAATTCTTTGAAAGTTGGCTCAAAAGCACCATCTGAGTCATTAATTTAAGTTCCTAGAGGATTCTTAGACTAATCTCATAATTGCAGAGGGGCCGATAGGAGACGCTCAATTCTCTGATAGATGAGTCGGAACGCTTCTAGATAATAGCAGCAAACGCTTTGAGTCAGGTGAAACCTAGGAATTCAAATGCATTATATAATGCATCATATACTATTTCCAAAATTACTCCGTAGGTATACACAAAGCAAAATTAGACAACTAATTAGGTACATACTCACATTACAAAGGTAGTATGAATCATCAAGCTAACGCCAAGAACTGACACTTAGATCTTTATTAAAAACTAATATGTTTGTTGTTAATGAATTTAGAATCCCGGCAGATTCCATCTTTTGCGGTTCCTTTTTACGAGGTACTAAGCACAAATATAATATAATAATTCGGCACAAATATGACTGATTTAATGCTTGTTAATAAAGGAGGTTATAATTGTTATAACCTGAGGGTTGTTGACGTTTGTCGACAGCAGCAAGGAGGGCGCTCTCTATTGTTTTCGCTTTGAATTACGGGGATACGCGGTAAGGAGATGGCGCTCTTGGCGGGCGTGTGGTGAACCTTCCAGCAGGTAGATTCGCCCGCCAAATCTAAAATTTGGGAGGTGCTAAGCGAAAACCGTTTAGTTTTAAGACTATTTAAACATCGAATAGTCATTCTACCCATTAAAGTAGATATTTGATGGCTTTTGACCGTGCTTAAGGAGAGATAATAATATAAAATCGTATCTGAAGTATGATGTCAATGAATCTAATGGATCCTAATGAATCGTAGAAAAGCTAAGATTTTTACGGATCGCCGTCCTTGACAGGAGACTTTGTTAATCAATTACATATTTAATTGAAGATGCCTCATAAAATCAACAAGTCGAGTCCGAATATATGAATTCATCACATATCGCGAAGACATTTACAATAAAGTTCAGTGGTTTGAATAAAAATTTCATAACTATTATCCTGCGATCAAAATTCCAATCAAACTTTATGATTTTGTAAAATTGGCAGTATTTTTCTAAATATTCCAGTAAAAGTGTCTATGCCGGCGCGGAGCGCCGAAAAAGCGAGAAAGTGTTGTGCGATTCTCGCACCATGATGGGGGCGAAGCCCCCCCCCCCACATGCCGGCGCCACATGCTTGCGCCGCGCATAAATTGGCCGGAGGCCAATTTTTTGAATTTTATCTTCCGGCATCAGCTGATCGCGCCGGGCGCCGCTCTGCATGGCTCACTCCTTCCTTCGCGTGTAACAAACAGCTGTTCATTTTAAAAAACTTAAAACGGAGAATGAAATTCTTCGTTACACTCCTCACCCCCTGCATCTCCCCGATGAGCAAAGAACAATTTCTTATCTTATATTTGAAATTCCCTACCTATAAAACCTATTGGCATCTATTTCATACGGCGTATGAAGCTACCCATGGTCATTTTCCCACCATGAAGTCAATTTTGGCCGCCATATTGGATTTTGGGGTCCTCCCTCAGACTAGATGACCGTTCCAATGTGAAATTCGTGTTCTACGACCAAAATTACCTATGAATAGACATCCCACTCGGGGTATTAAGGAATTTCAAAATTTTTGGACCCCCGGCGGCCATTTTGGGGGGCACCCTGAGCCTCCCCGAAGGGTCTAGCACAATTTCTGACTTCATATTCGTTATTCCCGACCCAGAAAACCTATCTGCGGATATGTCATACAGTATATACAGCCATCTACGGCCATTTTCCCGCAAAGGGGCCCATTTTGGCCGCCATCTTGGAATTGAGGCCCCCCCCCCCCTTAGGTCGGAGGATTTTTTGAATGTGAAATTCGGATTCTACGACTAAAATTACATATGAATCGACACCTCAGTCGACTCTGTAGGAAAATTTATAATTTTTCAACCCCCCGGCGCCCCTTTTGGGCGCCATCTTGAATGGGGGGGGGGCGCCGGATTGATTTTTGAACTTGACACCATCGAAAATCTGATTCTACGTATCAAGACGAAGAGATTGATGTATCGAATACACTTTTTTCACAATACTGCAGACAAATCATCTTTTTTGTACATTAGCAACTCCACTAATATGTACAGCTCGTACTCGACAACCAAAGCCTCTATTGTCGAGCGATTCAACCGAACGCTCAAAACGAAGATGTGGAAAGAGTTCAGCGCGCAAGGATCGTACAAGTGGGTAGATCTATTACCGAAACTCATCCGTGAATATAACGGGAGCGTTCATCGCACCATCGGAATGAAACCAATTGATGTTACCGAAAAGGATGTACCGATGATCCTGTAAAAGCTTCGTGGGCCGCTGCTGAGTAAAATCGAAAAGAGACGTCTGGCCAGACGAAAACTGAAAGTCGGTGATCACGTCCGGATCTCGAGACTCAAAGCCATGTTCGAGAAAGGATACACACCGAATTGGAGCACGGAAATTTTCAAGATTGTCAGCGTCAATCCGACCGTTCCGATCACGTACGATCTGAAAGACGCGCACGATACGATCATCAAAGGAAAATTCTACTGCGAAGAACTGCAACCCACCAACTATAAGGATACGTTCCTGGTGGAGAAAATTCTGCGTCGCAAGAAAAACCAGTCCTTTGTCAAATGGTTGGGTCTGGACGCAAGTCACAACAGTTGGATCGGTAGTAAGGATTCCGTATAACTAGTATACAAAACTGTAACAGTATATTTCCACACAAAAAAAAAAAAAAAAAAAAAAAAAAAAAAAAAAAAAAAATTAATTAATCAAACTGAACATTGCAATATCCAATCCCAGTTGCTCATCCTAAAACACAAGGTTCCGATACACTAAAAATTGAAATTCTCGAATCAGACCCTACTCTCCAGTCCTTGATACCAGCCCCATACTGGAGGAGACGGTCTATCGATGCCGCCAAAATTTTACAAGTCCGAAATCTCGAAAACAAAAAGTCGTATCAAAATTCGGTCCGCGCAGTTTTCCGATCCTCGATAGTGTAAAAGAATCGCATCGGTCCGCGGCGGATCGGAGGAGGGTAATTTTCCGAAATTTTTTTTAATTTCCCGAATCAGACCCTCTTCTCCAGTCTCCAATACCAGACTCATACTGGAGAAGACGGTCTTTCGAAGCCGAAAATTTTTAAAAATCCGAATTTATTGCACAATCTAACAACATTGTATTGAAAAATTAATTAATTTTTTGAACCATCAGGCAACACTAAAATTCGATGTTGCAAAATTTCACCGATAAATAAATCATTTATTTATGTGCACCGTCTGGCATCGCTGTTGAATAATCGCCATTTTTAAGAATACACTATTGCATAACCCGCATATTGAAGGGGATAACATATAATACTTCTTTTTTACATAGTTGCCATATAGTACAATAATCACTATACAACATTGTGATTTAATTCGTATTTTTCTGCACCTTCATGCAACGCTGTTGGATATTTAACTGTGCTCAAGTCATCATTTTCCTACTACTAATGTAAACGAAGGGGTAACATAACCTCCCTTTTGGACTTGCTTCAATACATTGAGTATAACTAATGTATGTGATGTGATATCGGGGATTTACCAGGTATTATTACCAGGTATGTACATTTGAGGATGTTTAGAACTCATCATCGCAAGAAAATCCGGCAGAAACTGTCTGAAACTACCCAGAGTCAGTGTTTGAAAATTGACTTTCCGTTCCTTTTGGGAAATCCCACGTAAATCGAACCGACCGAATCTCGGTTAGGGCACCAGGCCGAAAATCGCGATATACCTCGAAATGCGACGTAACACTAGAACGGTCTTTACCCCGCTGTGCCGAGCGGATCGCGAAATCCTCCCTTACCAGGCGCCTAGGATTCCAGAGGGACCCTCGTGCGGGCTCTCAGTGTCCAGCAATCGACGTTTCCGCGATCCGTCGATACATCAGTCAATTAATGCAATTCTATTTCACTAGTATAGATAGATTACCGTTGACTTTTTGAATTATTCTCTGAGGAAAAAAACATTATTTGGTAACCCAACTGAAAAAATGGAAATAGGGAAGAGGGTGCCGTCTCTTACAGACCTATATACAGCAGGCCTTATCAAATCTTATTACTATCTTAGTGTAATCATGTACACCATCCTAAATGAGATTCATGAGCTGCAGTGGCGTATTTAAATGAGAAGCGCATTCTGACATCCGCTTTTTTTTAGATCTAACTCGATTTTTTGTTCGTATATTGATGGAAAATTATGTCGGATATCTGAATTTTATCTTGATTATGTGCTAATATATTGGAAGCAAATATGTGCTGGGCTGGGAGTTCCCTTGGGTGACTTTTAAACTATCTTTAGTCTGTGCTTTAGTGATGACGAAGTAATGATCGCCCAAGATCAAGATACGCCGAGTACATAATGCGAAACTTGGTAAAGGAGAATCGGAAGTGGGGGTTAGAAGTCAGCATATCTAAATTTGAGAAACTAACTTTGGGAGGTGATCAGCAAAGTATTGAGTTGGAAGAGGGGCAGCAGATCAAAGGCTGTGCGGACTATAAGTACTTAGGGGTGCGGATGACCCAGGATTGGAAGACGGATCAAGCTATTAAGGAAAGGAACACCCACGGGAGGAAGGCCATAGCGATGTTAAATGGGTTCCTCTGGGATCCGAGGATTCCCAAAAAGAGCAAGATGAAAATTTACAACGTTTTATTCAAAAGTATTCTTACATATGGACTGGAGTTACGGACACAGGTTGTGCTAAGAGCAACGAAGGTGGATTACTGGAGAAGGTCGGCTGGAATTTCTAGAAGAGATCGGGTCCGCACTGATCGAGTGCGTCAGATTATGGGAGTCGAAAAGGAAATCGTATTCGACGTTATGACCAAACAGTCTGTCTGGTATGGTCATGTTAATAACAGGATGACGGAAAAAAAGGCTGCCAAAGAAAATGCTTGATAGGGTTCCCCCTCAGAAGAGACGAAGAGGATGCCCAGTGAAAGGAAGCGAAAAGGCGTTTCAGAGAAAATGAGGGAGCGCTAACTCCTTGAAGGACTATGGGAGAATAGGGGCCTTTGGCGGCTGAGTGTCGTAGAGTGCCAAAGACCGCCATGAAAGTGGCTGATATGTATGGATATCTGAAACTTAGCACCTGCACTCTTGAGGGTCTGCGGAATCTAAGAAAGCGATTACTCAAAAAATGACGAATCTTTGGATTGTTCTAAAAGATGAGCTCTCTTCATCTGCCAGTAAAATAATGGTAACTAGCTAGGTGTTACGAACATTTAAAGAATAATGGTACAAACCTTATCATTTAGCTGTAATTTTGTGTTTCTCTTAACAGGTTTAGAATATGAGTCAGATATTATGAATAAGGCCATCTCATTGCGAAAAAAATTTGGAACATTCCTTGAAAATACATCGGACTTCATTCGCTCTCTTCATAATCAAGGGAATGTGGATGAAGTGAAACTGTTTAAGGTTTGTAAATTTTTCAATATGATTTTAGCTGTAAAATCTCCTCCAGAATTATTCTACGATATTAGGAATAGTTGGCATGTGAAACTCTTTAAAAGTACTAGTATCCACACAAATTGTTACAAAATTTCATCATGAATCTTGAAGGTATTAAGCTCCCTACATGTGTCGAAGGAATGGAGAAGGAAGGTTGCCGGGATGAGCGTTCCACTCCCTGATGGGCAGACTTTTTATACTTTTTACTTTGCCAATGACCAGATCATAAAAGCTTAAGATGAAGAGGATGAAGAAGTCGGTAGAAGCATAAGGGTAATGGGGCTCGGATGTTAGTGTGTCCAAGACAGAGGAGCTGGTTGTGGGTGCATCAACGGCAAAGCATATAGCTTTAGGATGGACGGCCCATCGAAGATTGTGAAGAGTATAAGTATCTCTGTGTTTGGTTAGATAAGAATAGAGAGATGTATCGGGCGATTAAGGACAGGATCATACAGGGGAGGAGAGCCATCGTGATGCTGAACGGGATGCTCTGGGTTCAGAGCATCCCAGAGGCGAACAACCACCGGATTTATGACTCCATCAAGAAAAGTATCGTGCTCTTTGGCAGTGAAGTGTAACCTTTGACGAAGAACGCGAGATATGTTGAGGGCAACTGAAATTGATTTTTGGCGCAGATCTGCTGGCATCTCGAGACGGGGCCGTGCCCGTAACGAAAGAATTCGCCAGGTAATGAAGGTTAAGAGTGATATGGTGCTTGACGCCATGCCTAGGCCATTAATGTGGTATGGACATGTGCCAAGAATGTCGGAGGAGAGATTGTCTCAACAAGTTTTGGATGGAGTACCGCCTGGAAAAAAGGGACGGGGACGTTCCATGAAGGGATAATGGCAAGGCATTAAGGAAGAGATGCTACGTTGTCAGTTGACCTACCGGGTGTCCGTAAAGTAACTGAAAAGTGGGTATAATTTTTGAACAAAAAAAGATAGAAGGTCGCGGTTTGTGGCATTCTTCATCATTCAAAAGGGGAAATTTTTTGATGGGGGGCTTTTCTCGGTGGACCCCCCTGGGGGGGCCACTTCAAAAATTCAAATGGCAACCCCCATTTTTTTAGACATGGTTAAAAAGAACTTTAAAGGACAAGAAAAATGGCGCAAATAAAATTAAAATCGGTTATTTCGTTCAAAAGTTACAGCCGGTCAAAGTTTTAAATTGACCACTTTTCAAAAAATCGCCGATGAGCTCCAAATTATCGGAAAAACAAAAACAAACCAGGAATGAAAAGTTTGAAAAGTGCTTTTTAGGAAGAGAAAAAACAACTGACGTTGTCACAAGTCTGGATGGCACTGTTTCAAAATAAAATTTCGGAAAATTCAACATGACGGCAAATTTGAGGAAACGCAAAAAATGAAAATTCCAGAAACCGTTATCTTTCAACTACCCTCTAGTTTAAGGAGGGGCGGTGGACATTTTTGACATTTCTCTCTCTGAAAATTAAAAATCCAAGAATAATTTTAATTCTCTAACTCCTGGCACTCCAATTTGGCAAGGAGGATAACTGCTACGCTTCACCGTGTCACCGATCAGATAGTGCATCAGATGTTACCGAAAAGATTGGTGTCTCAAATCGTAAGGTTGAGATTGTCAATAAGATAATCTCAATTCAGATAATAATCAAGAGTAGAACGGCGTCTTCGAAATTGGAAGCGTAGCAGATATCCTCCTTGCCAAATTGGAGTGCCAGGAGTTAAAGAATTAAAATTATTCTTGGATTTTTAATTTTCAGAGAGAGAAATTTCAAAACTGTCCACCGCCCCTACCCCACCAGGATAGATCATGTTTTTTTGGCTCGCCAAGTTTGTGGGTAAAAATTGCTAAATTTTACTTTTCTTCTTTTTTCTCGTTAAATTTGAGGAGGAGGACCTTAAAAATTCCTAATGTATCCCAAAGGAGGAGCGCATTTTCACATCGGCTTCATTTTTCGACAGAACATCACAGGATTAAGTAATCCTGTGATGTCGCATACTCCAACGATTGAAGGCGCCCTGCTTGACAACTTTTAAGTCAGCAAATTATTGCTCTTACTTGGCCAAATAAAGGAATAAAAGTTGATACCTTTGATTTCCTTAAACTAGAGGGTATTTGAAAGATAACGGTTTCTGGAATTTTCATTTTTTGCGTTCCTCAAATTTGCCGCCATGTTGAATTTTCCGAAATTTTATTTTGAAACAGTGCCATCCAGACTTGTGAAAACGTCATTTGTTTTTTCTCTTCCTAAAAAGCACTTTTCAAACTTTTCATTCCTGGTTTGTTTTTGTTTTTCCGATAATTTGGAGCTCATCGGCGATTTTTTGAAAAGTGGTCAATTTAAAACTTTGACCGGCTGTAACTTTGGAACGAAATAACCGATTTTAATTTTATTTGCGCCATTTTTCTTGTCCTTTAAAGTTCTTTTTAACCATGTCTAAAAAAATGAGGGTTGCCATTTGAATTTTTGAAGTTGCCCCCCCTGGGGCCCCCCCAGGGGGGTCCACCGAGAAAAGCCCCCCATCGAAAACTTTCCCCTTTTGAATGATGAAGAATGCCACAAACCGCGACCTTCTATCTTTTTTTGTTCAAAAATTATACCCACTTTTCAGTTACTTTATGGACACCCGGTATAAACCTTTGAGAAGATAGGTGACTTGTGACGTCTGGATGTCGCAGAGCGCCAGAGTGCGTTGTAAGTGCGACTGTATTGCAAAAACATTGATTCATGTAGAGAGTGCACCCTGTGTCACAAAAGGCGTGACAACTTTTAAAAATTCGCATGACGCACCAACCGATGAGCGTCAGCACCAACTTCGCATCGATGAGTTTATGTGTCCCAATTGCGCACATTACGAATGCGTAGTAGCTACGCCAGTGATTTTTTGTCGGATTCCGAGGCTTTCTTCTCGGTTGGTCATAAGTTCGGAAAAGTAAAACTTTGCAATTCTTTGCAAAATTTTATGCTCCAAAACTTTTGTCCGCTTGAATTTTGTCTGAAAATGGACTCAAAACGAGTTATTCGCGAACAACCGACCGCGCGAATGAATTCTCCAGTGCTTCTCCGTAGTCTCTCCTCGTGCTTAAGATACACGCCTTCTCCCCCTCCCCGCCCGCCCATCATGGAGTTCCGAGAAACTTCTCACGCTTCATCTGTACAAAACCAAGCCGGATGCACGGTCTACGTGATTCAATGTCTCTGCTTTCATATGTGCAGTAAACTTCCTTCTTCAGCACTGGCTCAAAAATTTTTTATTCAATATCAAGTTACTGGTGTCAATAACCAAGATATTATTTAAGTCAGTTTCGGCTTCTTGCACTTGGACTCTGTCAAAAATGGCGGGACTGTCAAGTTGTATCGGTTACTAAATCAACACAGCATAATCTACTTTCTAATTTTGGGAAGTAAAAGATGAAACCGTGGGTCCTTGATTCCTGCATGGATACATGTCTGCCGTTTGCTGTCTAACGATTCTGATCTGGAGATTTTTAAGTTAACTATATTAAAATACCTTTTAAACTCCATAATTTTGTCCATAGTACTCCAGTATGTTAATTTCTTGTTTTCAGGCCCTGCAAGAAACAGAGGAAAACGTTCGCTCAGCTCTAGCAAATGATTTTAATACAGTCCGTGCAATGTCGCTGTTGACAGATATAGTTTCACTCACAAATAATATGATTCAAGCAGAAAGTTCTGTAAGTCCTGTTATTTAATTTTTACGGGACAACTTTTTTGAAGACTGTGACCGGCTGTAAATGCACTCTTGTGTTAAACTTTTACCTATTTTTCCAACAGTCTGCAAAAACTTGGCGGGGCTCGAAAACCAGTCAAATACCCATGAATTTCTCGTTATCGCAATTTTCGAGATAGGTGACAAATCAGAGGTATCTAACTACAGACCCATAGCCATTTCAAATGATCGGGTAAAAATATATGTGAAAGTTCTTTTTAAATTAACTTATAAGCATGTAAGAAATTACACCTTTTGCTATCAACTTTCATGTATGCCAGGCATATGAAGAATAACAAACTCGTTATTATTCACTGACTTTATCTCATATGAACCCTGTTCTGCCTCCAGAGTTAATGCAATTTACTTTGACGTCAAAAAAGCTTTTCTTCTTCTTTCTCTACTTCTACGAGTGACTAGGGCATAGCGCAAAGCCATATTTGTCACGCCTTCTAGTACCGATCGCATTAAATCATTAATAGGGCTGTGCGACTAATCGCAATTTCGACTATTCGCTTCGTCTGCCTCGCGCACTACTCGCAAATTACGAATAATCGCGCCGCCGTCGCGAATAGTGAATTTTTGAACTGACATTTTCAAATATTCACGAGGAACGAATTTTCAAATATTCGCGCCATCAAAAATAACGAATTTCCAAGTGGCAATCGTAAAACGTTGCAAGGACCGCGCAAAGCTTCCCCTTTCATCCGAGACATCGCTGCCGTGCTAAGGAAGAACGCCGGATGAACCTTCAGACGTTTCCACATTTCCGTCGATAAAAACCGAATTTACTAGGAAAAGTCTTAATATTTTTTCCAAAATTTTCAGACAAGTATGTACGCAATTTGATCTTAAATATCTGAAAATTTCAAGGGAAAATATACTTAAATTGCGTCAAAAATACATGTCATATCAAGGGAAATTGGCAACTCTCGAATGTTCATTCGGCATTCTTCCTTAGCACGGCAGATCGGGAACGGCGGATCTCCTTTGATCTTTATCGACTTTGCCGAGTTTACGAACAGCGAGTGCGATTGCGATTAGCCCGCGTATCTTGGTTGCTGCAAGAGTACTACACATTGAAAGTTAAATTAATAGCAATATCTAGCTGAAGTATTGATAGAAGGGAAGATGTAAATAAGCAAAGAGCCCAAATTAAGGATTGAAAGACACAGAAATGTCTGAAATAGGAAAAAAAAAGTTCATGAACACAATTTCATTCACACCGAAAAAAGTAAAATGCTAAAATGTGTCTGGTGATCCTTCGATACTAGCTTGACTGCCCGCGCAGTTACGTACGGAAATGCATACGTAACTGCAGGGACAGTCAAGCCAGCATCCAGGGATCTTCAAACACATTCTTAACAGTCTCGGCTGGTATCATAGCATTTCATTGTTTTCTGTGCAGGTGTATGAGCAAATGAAAAATTCTTAAAAAAATTAATCACACTTATTTTTCGACTTTTGTAATATTTGCGAATTTTTACACTTGCAAAAGTCATTTCAAATTATTCGTTTCACTATTCGTAGCTGTGATTAATCGACTTAAATTACTCGCTATTCCCGAATAGTTGCTGACATTATTGGCTATTCGCTTTATTCGGAAAATTCACTATTCGCACGGCCCTAATCATAAATATTTTAAAAATTGTAAATCTGTAAATATAAAAGACTCGCCAAATCAATGAAAGCTGCAATAAAATATTCATCCATCCTGTGAAGAAGAGAACCAGTTTTGTGCCCATCTCATAGGCAGTCGTTCAGTCAATCTTTTTCCTAAGGATTGTCTGGTCATCAATTTTCGCTAGTCTTTCGTTTTCCATTTGGTCAACATGCTCCCACCACATCCTTCGTCTGACACTGGTCCCCTTGGCAACATCTTGCACGCCAGAAGCATCCTTGATGGACTTGCTGGTCCAGCGATCCGAAAGTGTCCCTCCTTGGAACTTTCATCTCAACTGTGCGAAATTATTGTCTGGTTCGCTTTGTTTCAACCCTAGTATCTGTGGCAAACGTTCGCAGTAGCCTAACGATGGTCTTGTAGACCCTAACTTTACCCTACCTGGTCATATAGTTACTGCACCACACCATCTTGTTGAGGCAGCCAGCAACTCTTTTGCCGCTTTCAGTGCCTAGTCTTTCACTTCGGACCTCACTTGCGCACTTGTCAGCAATACTCCTACATACTTTAACGCCCATCATATATCCATTTACTTCTAATTTGCAATTACTTCATATATATGCAAGGTGGATGGGAAATTCTTTAGTATATGGGCTGCTGAATTTCGGGATGAAATTTGGAGGGTACTTAGGGCACTAGTAGAGAAAGATAACTGTGAATTTCAAGTGTCGGAAATGAATATTAAGATAGTTACGAGCTTTGAAAGTTTCGAAAATAACACACAAATCGTCGTGGCTCATCGACGAGAACTACACACACAGCAACTGCCGCTATGTCACCACCACGCTCGAACCGAAGAAGCGCGATCTCGTGATCTCTCTTATGAAAAGTATACGTACGAAGCACCTACTGACCCCTCCCACCCTAATGGTATTAACTGACCCTACATGCGGGTGAGATAAACAAAGTAAGGAAAAGATAATTAATTATCTGTTGATAATCATCTAACACTTTCTTTTTTTCTTTCGTAGTTTCCGTGTATCAACATGTCGAAGTCACGCCCGATAAATTTATTACGGTTGAGTGAAATATTGAGTTCTGAGGAATCGGGAATTTTTATTAGAACATTCAGTCATCAAACGCTCAAAGAAATGTCCTTTTTGTCGGGGGGATATGAAACTTGATTTTTCAAGATCGCAAATTATAGGCGAATTCAGATGCCAAAAAAGTCACGTATCACGCGGCAATAATATTCGCAGATCCCGTGCTAAAGGCTTATGGTTTGATAACGCGGAATTAGGCGTTCATAAAACGATATTAATTACATATTGTTTCGCATATAAAAATACGAAGACGCGAAACGCGAATGCGAATGCGCACTAGCAGAAGATGACACCGAAGTAAGCGACGCTACAATAGCGGATTGGTATAATTATTGCCGAGAAATTTGTTGCTTAGCCTTAGATCGTGATTACGAAGACGAGGGTCCAATCGGTGGAGACGGCCATTTAGTCGAAATCGACGAAATGAAGTTAGGCCGCCGAAAATACCATAGAGGTCGAATCGTAGATGGACACTGGATTCTCGGATTCATTGATAGGGACACAAAAGATTATCGTCTTGAGATTTGTCCCGATAATAAGAGAGATACACCGCCGATGCGAGCTTTGATAAATAAACACGTGAAAAAAGGTAATATAATAATCTTCTAACCTAACCTAACCTAACCTTACCTAACCTAACCTTACCTAACCTAGCCTAACCTTACCTACCATAACCTTACCTAACCTAATCTCACCTAACCTAACCATACCTAACCTAACCTAACCTAACCATACCTAACTTAACCTTAAGTAGCCTTAAGTTCTACTCCCCCCCCCATCGTTGTTATACATTGTATCTTAAATAATGTTCAATATTTCCTGGATCTTTTTCTTTCATTCTTATAAATTCCCTCCTTTTTTTTTATTCAAAGGAACCGAAATTAATACGGACGGATGGGCTGCATACAGTTTTTTGAAAGATGATGGATTCTATCATGAAACGGTTAATCATTCGAAGGAATTTGTATCCGCATCAGGTACCCACACTAACAATGTCGAAAGTGGCTGGAGAGCACTTAGACATCGCTTAGCCCGAGGAGGTGCCAAAAAGGAGCAACTTGCTGATCACCTCTGTGAATACTTGTGGCACAGAAACCAGAAGAAACTAAATCCCGATCCTTTCATCCAACTGTTGAAAAACATCGCAGATGTTTATTGATTTCCCCATTTGTGTAAACTTTTAAAGTATTAAAAAGGAAAACTATTTGTTTTATCTGTAAAAAGTAAATTTTAATTTTTTTCCAGTAAATTTCAATTTTCTCATTCATATTTTTCATATATTATTTGATATTATCGAGTCATATTTTTTTCTCATCTTTTCAATGAACCAACAGTGACCCCCCCCCCCCCCCAAATAAAATCGTGATTTAATAGTGGCCTCGTAAAATGTTACTTTCGCGCGTCACAAGTAGTTTCTCCAGCCCCCGAGAGGTAGCGCTACTGATCCCGAGACGCAGACGACGATCACCCGTAAGTTATATACGGTTAATTCGCATGTCATTTTTGAAACTTTCAAAGCTCGTAATTTTCTGAATATTCATTTCCGACACTTGAAATTTCACAGTTATCTTTCTCTATTAGTGCCCTAAGTACCCTCCAAATTTCATCCCGAAATTCAGCAGCCCATATACTAAAGAACAGCCGGTGGGGGGAAGTAGTCAAGATTTCCATGCCAGTCTCATGGAGACATCCCGCCTTCCATGCATTTCACCCCGATTTCCATGCCAAATCTCATGCAAGTGGGCTATTTACATGCCAAATCCTAAGTAAATCGTCCATTTACATGCCAACTTTCAAATAAAACTTTTAGCAGGGCGCTAGATACCTCTTGATACCATATCCAGAGTTGTATCCAAATCATCCTCATCTCTGAATTCTTCAGTATTGTTGGGGTCTCCATCGACTTCACCTTATAACCTGGAAAAATAATTCAACCACTGCTCCTTATCCACCTGCTGAACACGCATAAATTCTAAAATCTCCTTTTCCCGGTTTCGAAGTGTGCCCCACACTTAACGCTGAGCTCCATAGAAACTGCGTTCAAAGCCTTTAGTATACCCTTTTCAGTAAATCTCCTTAATTTGCCTCATGTCTCGATTAGCTGCGTTGCGAATTCTTTTATATCTCTCAAGTTCTTTAGGGGTAAGATTAGACTTATACGTTAGGCAAGACCCTCTCTTAGTCATCGCTGTTTCTTTGACCTCGTCGCAAAACCACGGTATTCAGTTATTCTTTCATTTCTTATTCACTCTCCGCCAACCGACGGCATCTTCCGCTGCCTCGAACACCTTCGACTTTATATGCTGCCAAAGCTCCTGGACGGTTGAAGAATCACTAAGAAGACTTTCCAGCTTTCTGCGAAGCCTCGAGCAGTAAAGCTTTTTATAATAGGCAGGTCTATCAGTTTTTCAGCCTACAATTTCTCGACTACCATGGAACGAGTCTGGACTGGATTTAAAATTAGTCGGAGCTCCCGCTAAACCAGACCATGATCTAAACCGGCGTTTGCCGACGGTAAAGTTCGAATATCAAGTAGGTGCCGCGGATGTAACTGCCGATTACCGATAATCTTGTCAGTCATAGATTTCTGTTCTCTACTGTTGGTGTTAGTGATATGGTGTTGTAGTGGATGATCAAAACATGTATCGTTCATTCGTAATTAATATATATAGAGGGAAATTTCACCAATTCTGCACCACTGTCATTTAGAGGAAGCTGATTGAATCTGTTCTCCAGGGGGCTATCAAACCTATGTCCAAGTGAGGTGGCAAAAGAGTATCATTCATTTTAATATTTGACTTGCATAGTCCCGGGTTGAATTTTTCAACAGTAACTAGTGGGTCAGAAAATACATGCCCGACTATTGAATCTGTTATTGACTATTCCACGGTGATTTTAAATTGTTTTTCTTTTATCATACATGAAGTTAATGATCCATATTAAATTTATCGATTTTGACTCAAAAAACGGTTAAGACACATTCCATTAAATCTGTTTTTGAGCGTTTTTTAGCGCATTGAGATTATAGTTTGTCCTGCCCATTCCGATAGCAGTCGTTTTGTTGCGAGACTCTGACAGCATTGCCGTCTTTTCACTCCCAACGTGTTTAAGTTTCGATGTAGTTAAAAACTGATGCAATATAAAAAACTTTTATTTGAAAGATATTTGATTACTTGTAAGAGGTTATTCTATCAAAATGCTTGATCAGAATTCTTTGAAAACATTTATTACTATTGCAAGAACGGATTTCGGAGATGGTATTTCATCATTTTCTTTGCATGTTCCTTTTATGAATAATCTTGTTTTTTTTCCATTTCAGTCGCCATTTGAATCAAAAGGCATTGTTGCTGTAGCGTGCGTAGCTAATTTTGTAAAAAAGACTCTGTCTCTATTAGGAGTCGATTATGAACCAACCCAGGTTTGTTTTCAAATTATTTTAAGTTCGTCGGTCAGAATTTTTTTTTTTTCATTTGGACCATGAATGAAAATTTGCCCTCGTAAGAGAGGGAGGGCGGGGAATTCTCACGCCTTTCAGAATGGAGCTTTTTTTCACAGCCTCTCTTCACCCAACCGATCACAAAAAAGCAATGAAATCGCGGGTGGCAATTTGTTTCCCACTTGCTTTTCCAAATAACTTTCCTGTACCATAGAGGTTTACAGTTCTCCGGACAAAGATGCCTACATAATTCAAAATTGCTTCTAATTTCCAATCCAAACCAAATTTCCATCGATTTCAATTTAAATTTAGCTTCCTTCCTTCTTGCTTAGCAAAAATTCTAGCCAAATCTCTTTAGTTTCTCTCTCCCCGTTCTCCCTCCCTCTCCCTCTCCATCTCTCCTCTCTCTCTCTCTCTCACACACACACATTTGTGTCTTTTTCTGCAGGCAGTAAAGATGGTTATTCAAAATCATTGATCTGTTGATGAAACTTAACCATGTTATTCTCATGGGCATACGAAGGGGGGGGGGGGTGTTAGGGCGGGAGCTGGCTCCCCTTAGAACTGAAAATAGGATCATCTGCCGCCCCCCCCCCCCAGAAATTCTGGATGACGGGGAAAAGCCTTCATGGAGGATGATTTTCTCTCTTAACATAGAGTCTTAATTGAAAACGCAACAATCTTCTGGATCTATTGAATTCAACAATTCGAAAGTATTATTTGCTGAAAGTAAAAAAAAAAAACCTTATTTTTCTGCAGAGACTGATTTAAAATGGATGTCACGGAAGCCTGAAAATGCGTCTCAACAGGTTTAAAATTTCAAAAATTTCCTGGGGGAGGTCTTCCGGATCCTCCTCTGAAGGGGGCTCTGTAGGGGTGCCAGGCCCCTTTAGCAAAATGACGTAGGTACGTCTATGGTTCTTTTACCGCGCAAGATATGTATTTTCTGAAAATTACAATAATCTGGCAGTAACTCCATTATGTAGGTTAAGCAGGAGTATTGCTCTCGAGAAATATTGCTGATCATTAAGATCAGGCACAAGGTATTGTTCTGGTGAAATGATAGGTTGGCTTTTAATTCCAGGTCTCGAAGAGCTCCCTAAATCTAATGGAGGATGTCGTCTCTACCTCAGTGGCATTCCGCAATCAGATTAGGAAGGTAGCAATTGCAGCATTGAAAGAAAAAGAGGTTAGTCTTTTCCTTTTTTAAATCCATAAGCATACGAGAAGGGACAAAAAACGGAATTATGAGGTAACTTGACAACCCTTGAAAATTCCCAAGTTCCGTCGCTAGGAGGTGATACTAGGAGCTATGAAGAGTATTTGGGCCACATTGCAACGTCCCAGCACGTTTTCGTTCGTCTCGGTGAGCCCTCGCGTGAGCGGTATTCGGCAAGCATGTCGTTTTTAAAGAGACAATCCGAGAATCCGTACTTTCTGACGCGGATAGTTCTGCCCGACAGGTCTATGCAACTCCTCGAAGATCCCGCGTTTGTTTGGTGACATGACATCTGTTGTAATAGTGAATGTATAGTATTAGTGCAGTCAGGTTGGCGATCACTGCAATGCCACACCTGAGAGGATAGTGCGCATGCGCAAGGTGAAGGTTATCCAATTTAGGTCATCCATCTGTTATCGGTTTTTTATCATCAGCTGCAGCTAGAATGGCTTGTTCGTGAGTAACGATGAATAAATCTATAATTCCGTAAAGTGCGTTGATTCATTTTCATCTTATCGAACATAACTTGGTGCCGAAAACCGATGGTTTTCCGCGATCGCTAAAGTAAGTACGGTTACGGAAAAATCGTAAGTCGCGAGTGCAACTGCCATGTGCCAGTGACGACCATCGAAGCCTAAGATTGTGCCATCAATCAAATCCTGCAAAGTTTCAAGAATCGTGTGCCAACACCAAACAAGAGCAATGCCAAATACAAGTGCAAATGGTGAGACCGGTGGAGGAGCAGCATCCCTTGGATCAACCGAAGCAATATCTGCCAAGATGAAGCCGCTGGAGATTGTGGCTGGAGCGAACAGGCGGAACGCTGGGAGGTTTGGAAGGCAAAATTTGAAATCTTAATGTGTGAAACGACGTGTGACGGAGAGTCAGGCACAAGAAGAAATTGTTTGCTATTACAATTTCTTGGGGATAACGCATACAGCATATATGCATCGTTCAATAAGAAGTACGACGAACTCACACATAAGCAACTCATAGAACTGTTTGATGCACACTTCAAGTCAGAAAAGAATGTGGAAATGGCTTTATACAAATTAATAACCAGAAAAAAAGAAGATGAGACATTGGACGAGTTTGTCACTAATTTGAAGAATTTAAGCCTGGCCTGTAACCTAGACAATCAAAGGGATAAAATTGTCAAAGCGATTATGATTGCAAATTTGATGCCGAAGTTTGAAGAGGTGAGAATCCAAGTATTGATGAAGCAGGATAAGACGTTGGAGAATGCCATCAAAACGTTTGATGCATCAAGACGTCAGGTGCAAGAAATGAATGCCAATCAACCTGTAGTTGGAGAGATCAACAGACGTTATCAAGATAATGCAAGGCAAAGTGCAGAGCAGCGCAGTCATCGAAGAACTACCAACAGTGCAAAGCAGTATGCAAGTGGTCCGAAGCACAAGGGACAATCAAATTGGCGGTACGGTTCTTCTAAGGTGCAAGCCGATGACTCGAGAAGGACGGGAAACTACAGTAGGTGCAAAAACTGTGGAAATACCAAACTAATGTTAAAATTAAACTGTTGTTTAAATTTATTTTGCCAAATTTAACTAAGAACAAATATGTATTATATTTACTATAAGTAGCTAAAACCTAATTATAAATTTTATTTTAGTTTTAAAGTTAGAAATTAAGTTAAATGTGGTTATTTCTGGAAGGTGCCCTGCCATTGGGAGAAAATGTGACAATTGCAATGGGTCAAATCACTTCTCAAGAGTTTGCAAGGATGCTGAGCGAAAAGTGAGACTGGTGGATGAGGAGTCGACTGATAGCGATGATTACTATTCGGAAGATGATGGTCCTGAGGTATTCATTGGTGCGATTGAATCCAAGCAGGAGGACGATCTGTGGTATGTAATTGTGAATGTCAATGACTACTATACAACTTTTTTAGTTGATACAGGTGCCCAAGCGAATGTAATCCCTGCTAATGTAAGTAAAAGAAAAAAAGGCAAAAGACCTATTCTTAAAACCAATGTCAAATTAACTTCAGTTACTGGAGAAAAAATGCAAGTCGTTGGTGAGTGCAATCTCAAATGTGTTAATGAGCAATCGGGCAAAGCCCATGTAATTAAATTTATTGTGGCGGAAATTAATACACCCCCAATATTAGGTTATAAAACTTGTAAGCAATCAGGTGTACTGCAGGAAGTTAATGTAATTGCGGATGAATATAAATCAATAGTTCATTAATTTGAAGTGTTTAAAGGAATAGGTCGCATAAAAAATTGCAAGTGTAAAATAAAAATAAATGATAGTGCGAAACCGACAGCTGAGCCGCCGAGAAAAATTCCCTATAAATTGCGTAGGAGAGTTTGGAAAGAACTGCAAAGGATGATGCAATTAGGAGTAATTGAAAGAGTAACGGAGCCTACTGAGTGGGTAAATCCTATTGTAATGGTGTCAAAACCGAATGGAGAAGTAAGAATCTGCTCAGATCCTCATGCCTTAAATAAAGAAATTATAACGCCAAAACATTATATTCCAACATTAGATGATGTTAAAGCAAAATTAAAAAATTCAACTGTATTCACAACGTTGGATGCGAAATCAGCCTTTTGGGCCCTAGAATTAGACGAAGAAAGCTCTAAACTTACAACCTTTGCCACTCCATTTGGGAGACTCAAATTTTTGAGGCTTGCCTATGGTCTTACTTGTGCAAGTGAAATGTTCCAAAGCAAAATGTATGAATTATTCGGAGACATTCCAAATCTGATTATTTATATTGATGATTTTTTTATTTATGGAGATAAGAATACACATGATGAGACCCTCAAAAGAGTGCTCAAGAGAGCAGAGGAGCTAGGTCTTAAATTTAATTTGAAAAAATGTTAATTTGCAAAACCCAGTTTAGATTTTTTAGGTCATGTTTGGTAAAAAAGTGGCGCCAAAGTCGATCCCAAAAGAATTGAAGCAATCCAAAACTTAAAACCTCCCAGAACACTAAAACAGCTGCAACGGTTTTTAGGGATGATAAATTATATTGCCAGTTTTGTTAAAAATCTTCAATTAGAAATCCCAAATTTGCATAAATTGCTCAAGAAAACAGTTCATTTTAAGTGCGAAAAAATACATCAGGAAGAATTTGATAAAGTTAAAGATTTAATAACGAAAGCTCCGGTGCTAGCGTACTACGATGTAAATTTACCTAAAACGCTCAATGTTGATGCCTCAAAAGACGCTGTAGGAGCAGTATTAATGCAAAATAACATTCCAATCGCATGTGCATCTTCAACACTAACACAAGCTCAAAGTGAAGCAGGACAAATTGAAAAAGAATGCTTAGGTATTTTATTTGGTTGTACAAAGTTTCATGACTGTTTGTTTATGTCGAAAGTTACTGTAGAAACAGACCATAAGCCATTAATTACATTGTTAAAAAGAGAAATTAGTAAATGTCCCATAACTCTACAAAGAATTCGACTAAAATTGTTGCGCTGTAACATTCAAGTAAAACATGTACCTGGAAAACAAATGTATGTATCAGACACCCTTTCAAGAGCTGTAATTAATAGAGCTGAAATTATGGAAGAAATTGAGCGTGAAACTAATTTACACACAAGTCTAATAACAAAAAATTTTGCTATGTTAAAGGAAAAAATAGATGAAATAAGATCAATGTATGATAATGACTCAATTTTCTTGCAAGTAAATGATTTCTGTAGATCAGAGTGGCCAGATAAAGTGGAAGGTGAGCTAAAGCACTATTTTTACTGTAGAGATGAACTGTCATTCCATAATGCTATTCTCCATAAAAACTTAGCAGTAGTAATTCCATCTGAATTAAGAAAGAAAATGCTAGAAATTGTGCATGAAGGTCACTTTGGTATACAGCGATCACTGAATCAAGCCCGAGGTCTAATTTTCTGGCCGAACGTGTCAAAAGAAATTAAAGAAAAATTACAAAATTGTAATATCTGTAATATGTTTCAGAACAACAATAAGCGAGAAAGCCTGCTTCCCCACAAAATTGCAGATTATCCTTATCAAAAAGTAGGCATGGATTATATGGAATTCAACAAAGATCTGTACATAGTGATAGTGGATTACTGTTCTCAATATCCAGAAATAGCAAAAATCAGTAATACCAAGGCCAGTAGCCTCATAACACAGGTAAAATCTATATTTGCTTGGAATGGAATTCCCGAAATTATTTTTTCTGAAAATGGGCCTCCATTTAATTCTATGGAATTTATTAAATTTTGTAATCTATGATTAATAAAATCTGAAACTTCCAGCCCTCAGTATGCTCAATCCAATGGTTTAGTTGAAAGAACAATTCAAACCCTGAAGAAAATGTTAAAGAAATGTGTAGAATCAAAGCAAGATCCTCACATAGCTTTGTTAAATTTTAGAAATTCAGCTAAAGGCAAAATGCCTTCCCCTGCGAAACTGTTAAAGTCGCGTAATCTAAGAACAAAAATGTATGTTGATAAATCTAGGCTAAAATCACAAGCAGTCCCATACGTGACATTTCATAACTTGAAAACTGAACAGGTAGAGCAAATGAAAAAAACCCTGCCACAAGCGGCAGGGTTTTTCCGTGGGGTTGCCGGCAAGTAGGGGACGATTCTTTTTGTACATAGGCTGTCCCAAAACAACTGAGTGTAAATCTGTATTTCAGAAACAATAATAGATATTGAAACGCGGTTTGCGGGGGGTTGTACCTCATATCCTTAGCTATCTAACGAACCCATGATTCGCTCATTTGGTCAAAATTTCGCTGAGTTACAGCGGGGCCGTGTAAAAAATACACCCTACAGGATTTTTGAGTATTTTTTTCCTTGTCTGAACTGTTGTTCCGAGAGTTGTGCAGTTGATCGCAATTTTGCGGATCACGTTGGCACTGGTCTAGATGTAAGTACTAACATGTTTGCATGTGCTTTCATTGCACATGAGAGTTTTCTTCAACTTCCCAGCTCAGTGAAGCCAACATTGTCTATCGTTAATGACACTTTCCTCCGCCGCAGAAGTTGAGGGCCGCCCGCCATGCGGAATCAAAGCCACCGACTCGCGACCCTCGGAAAAAGCTGCATGCCACCGATAAATGGTGCTCTCCCCAAGTCAATTTTCTCCATAAGCAACTAACATCTCTTTCACGGTATCAGAAGCAGTTAAACCTCGGCGAACACAGTAACAGATGGCATAGCGTTGCTCTTGTTTCAGCTCCGCGGGCGAACTCATTGCACTAAACGAGAACACGTGTCATTAACGCTAGACAATGGTGGCTTCACTGAGCTGGGAAGTTGAAGAAAACTCTGATATGCAATGAAAGCACTCACAACAGTTCAGACAAGGAATAAAATACTCAAAAATCCTGTAGGGTTATTTTTTACACGGCTCCGGAAAATTGCTGTAACTCAGCGAAATTTTGACCAAATGAGCTAATCTTGGGCTCGTTGGATAGCTAAGGATATGAGCTACAACCCCTCGCAAACCGCGTTTCAATATCTATTGTTGTTTCTGAAATACAGACTTACTCTCAGTTGTTTTGGGACAGCCTATGTAGTCCGCGCATTTACCGCGGCATGAGTGTATTTTCCGAAGGGTAGTGTCACATTGGGGAATGAAATCATTTACCCTACCCCTCTTGCCACAGATACGTTTCAAGAAACAGTTCCCCTTGGCTGCGCAACTCCTACCCCCTCCCCCTCACCCGTAAAAACGGTAAATTGCCAATATTATGAAACGCGTTGGCCGATTTCGCTGAAATTCAATAGGAAACCAGTCTAAGTAGATATCTAACTAACATCAAAATTTCAGCTCAAAATATTCATTTTTCTCGAGTTATCGCGTGGACAAAATTAAACCTCCCCCCACTTTGACCCTTCGCTGTGCGAAAAGTAATTAACGTATTCCGATTTTTTCTTCACAGTTTAAAAGCACTCTTAGGGGACTATAAACCCCAGAAGTTTCGTTTCAAGAGACCTAAAAATTAACTGCCGCTCAACGCTCTGAAAACTGAAAAATCCTCACGCTGGCTGAAATACATACATATATATATATATGACAGAAAATGAATGACATATATATTCGTGATCTACGACTCGAGATTGGTGCTCTTTACATGGTCCCAGGTCTAGGTCCCACCATGAGGGAGAACGCAATAGTGTATCCTTCCTTCGGAAAATACACTAAAATATCACACAGGTCATGGAGAATTATCAGAATTCCAAGCAGAAGACCAGGTATTCTTTAAAAAACTATGGAAAGGTGCTTGGGAACCTGACAAAATTGTTAAAACATGTCAACAACCCCGATCTTATGTAATAGAAAGTAAAAATGGAAAGCAATACAGGAGAAACCGATTATTTATCAAACCTAGAAAATAATCTAAATAGTGGTAATAAAATCTTGAAAAAACCTCAAACAGAGGACAATGAGGATAGCTGCATCGTAGTGGAAAAAACAGCAGAAGTACAAAAATCAAAGGCTTTAGAAAATGAGTCAGAAGAAGGTATCCAATTTTTGTTTGGAAGTCCAAGTACTTCTCAAATTGATCGAAATTCTAATAATGATCAACAAGAAAGCATTAGTTCAGATTATCAAAGTCCAGTTGCTCAAAGTTCAAATGTAAATTTCCAAGATTCCAGAAAGGATCATGTAAAATCGCGAGGTAGAGGTTTAATGCGAGGCAAAATAATTATAGAAGAGCAAATAATTAGAAAACCTCCAAATTATCTTAAGGATTATGTAAATAAGTAAAGAAATTAAAAAAAAATTGTATGTTTAAACTGTGTTAAAAAAAAGAAGAAAAAAAAGGGAGTTGTTGTAATAGTGAAATATAGTATTAGTGCAGTCAGGTTGGCAATCACTGTAATGCCGCACCTGAGAGGATAGTGCGCATGCGCAAGGTGAAGGTTATCCATTTTAGGTCATCTATCTGTTATCGGTTATCTATCATCAGCTGCAGCCGGAATGGCTTGTTCGTGAGTAACGATGAATAAATCTATAATTCCTTAAAGTGCGTTGATTCATTTTCATCTTATGTTCGAACATAACAACATCTTTCTCGTCTTTCCTCTCGATTCAAGTTTTGTTTTGATGCTACTACTTTGGTGAGATGATTCTGATATTTCTGAAGTTGATGGACATCTTCAATCGTGTTTTTCTTTTTTGTTTTAGATTCGGGTTTTGAGTGGTTTCTTTTTCTTGTGAGAACGCTTTGTCTCAGCATGAAATCCCGGAAAATTTGAACGCCTGGAACATGGGTGTTTACTAACCTTAACTCGAGGCCCATTCAAGATTCCACAATCCTCAAATGGATTACAAACCTCAAAAATCTTTAAAAAAAACGGAGAGTGGTCATATTGAAGAAGATAAAAATACCGAAATGGGAATTTGAGGGCTAAAATTTTTAGCCAAATTGTGCAGACAAAATGTGACTTAAATTACCGTGTTGTGGGGTGGGTATTGGCCAATGTGCCAACGCTGTAAACAGTATTGTATATTGCCCCTCCATTTTTTGGGTTATGGAATTAAAATAATATGAGGTATTACGCATTACATCCTCAATCTACGGGTAATGAAATTCTGTTTGTTGCCCCTTCAATTTGTTGGTTATGCAATGGTGCATGTTGCCCCTTTAACTTGTAGGTTAAGCAACAGCGTTGCTGAAGATTTAATTTTTGATGAAATTGGAAAACATTAGATTGGCATGTATTAGAGCCTCGGAAGCAGAGTTGGGCGAAAAATTGACGCAATTAAATCGACTAACATTTCGATTGACCGAATAATTTGGGTATTAAAGTTGGCAACTAATCCGGAGACAAATAATTTAATCAATCGCCCCCCGGCAATTGACGAATAAATCGAGTGAGAAAATCGGCAACTAATTCGAAAAAAATAAATCGTCAATTGTCCCAAGACAATTGACGAATAATTCGAATTCTTAAATTTGGCAACTAATGTGAAAGGAAATAAGTTGATCAATCGCCGCATGACGATTGACGAATAAATCGGGTTTTTTAAACCGGCAACTAACCTAGCAGCAAATTAATCGTCAATCGTGCCATGACAATTGACGAATAATTCGAATTTAAATAATTGTCAATCGTCTCCTACGATTGAAGCAACCTTATGAGGATTCCCGTGGGAGTTTTCGGGAATTTTTCGGGAACGGAAAATTTTCTCGGGAACCGTCGTTCCCGTTACGTAACTTACTCGGGAATCTTCGATCCCGTCTCGTATCGGATGCATGAGAATAATATCGATGGATGTGAGATGATTCTGATTTCAATACCGCCATACTCCATGGCATGCTTGCGCCATGGGCACCATGGCATGCTTGCGCCATGGGCACCATGGCACGCCGGCCGGCCACCGACCGACCGCGTTTCTTATCTCCCCTCAAAGCGTCCTTTCCTGGAGTCCGCCTCACATTCTCATTCAGCCTTCAATCGTGGGATCATTTTATACCTTTTTGACCGTTTGGAATCGTTTTATTGTGAGAAGAGTTACAGTGCCTCCTCGCGTGGAACGAAACCAAAGAGGCGGATGACGGCGGGGACGGGATGAGAGACTTTCCCGAAAAATTTTCCCGGGAACCCTCGTTTCCATTACGTAGCTTATCAACCTTATCCGGGAATCATTGATCCCGCTTCGGGTGAAAATAATATCGATGGATGTCAGCTAGATGATCCGGACATCAATACCGCCATCGGCCATTGGCGTACATGCGTACCTGCCTCGCGCCGCCGCCCGCCCGCGCCGGCCGGCCTTCCTTGCTGCGTCTGTTATCTCCCTTCATAGCTTCCCTTCCTGAAGTCTGTCTCGCATTCTCTTTCAGTCGGGCGTACATTTTACACCTTTTTGACTGATTGCGTTGGACTGGTTTTGTTGTGAGAAGAGTAACAGTGCCGTCGCGTGAACCGAAACCTAGGTGAAACGGCACCTTATTATCCGGAGTTCCGGGCAAGTCGGCTCACTCACACCCGGTCCCCCCTCCTGGTACACGCTTGCCGGCGTCTCTTATCCTCATTCACTTTGTTTTCCTTATATTGATTTTGTTTTCCCTCGATCACGGATACCTTTTCGATCGAGTGTCAACTCTGTCACCTTCGTCCGTCGATCGCAAGGCTCGCGCCCCTCAGATTTCCGTTCGCTCCCTGCCCATTCCGTTCCTCTCTGACTCCCTCATCCTCATACTAATGAACTCGCCGCAGTTACTTCTCACGCATGAGTTTTGCATTCTTGATTGCCACCCTCACTTTTAGAATCTTGTCTGATAATGCCGGATTTTGCCTTGCAATATTTTCGACCGCTTCAGTTTTAATTTTAAAAATTGTTTTCTCTAAAACAGGAAAGGTAACCGTTTCTTGCGCGGCATCTTCCGCTCCGTGAACCCCCCCCCCCCCTCCCCATTTTACGGTGTCTTTGGATAAATCTTTTTGTAGAAAGGACTCTAATAATCAAAGCAGACGTGCCCCGAACTTTTTAAGGAGCATGGTGTTCCACAAGTCCCGCTCCCCCCCCCCCTCTAACTTTTGAACGGTCACAGATAGAAAAACGAAACTTTGGGAATATCTCTATCTCCAAGAGGGTGATATTTTAGGATGGGGGGTTAACATTTTTGCCCCTCCCTCAGGAAGGGCGGGGGGCCCCAACTTTTTTTTTTCAAATGGTAACCCCTATCTTGTCATGGACAGAATAGGATGGAGACGCGTCACCTTGGAGGCCAAAGCCCACCCTGGGCTGTAGCGCCATTAGTAAGTAAGTAAGTAATCCCTATCTTGTGATACATCATTGAAAAGCGCATTAAAAATTAAGAATTTTGGCGCAAACCGCAGATCAATATTTTGATTTCTATCCAAGTTGTGATAGGTCAATGGTCAAATTTGACCTATTTTCAAAAAATCATAACTCCGGCTCAAATTATCGTAAAGAAAAAAATAAAACGGGAAAATTTACCAAATTGTGTTTGCTTTTAAGAAAAAATCACAGAAATCACTTCGAACTAATTTTAAAGGGGGGGGGGGAGGTCGGACCCCCAAATACGTCAATTTATAGGTCATTCGATTTTCCCACGGAATGAGCCAATTTCCCCTAACTTTGCCTCAACATTATCTCAGTAAGGTCAAAATCAGTTCAACATTACGTTTGCAAGTCCCCAAATTTCGGGATGAGTTCAAATAAACGAAATTTAAGGTGATTAAATTTGGCCGTTTAAATTTCGTTTATTTGAACTTATCCCGAAATTAAAATTAGTTCGAAGTGATTTCTGTGATTTTTTCTTAAAAGCGAACACAATTTGGTAAATTTTCCCGTTTTATTTTTTTCTTTACGATAATTTGAACCGGAGTTATGATTTTTTGAAAATATGTCAAATTTGACCATTTGCCTATCACAACTCGGATAGAAATCAAGATATTGATCTGCGGTTTGCGCCAAAATTCTTAATTTTGAATGCGCTTTCCAATGATGTATCACCAGATAGGAGTTACCATTTGAAAAAAAGAGAGTTGGGGCCCCCCCCCTTCCTGAGAGAGAGGCAAAAATGTTGACCCCCCCCCCCCCCCTCAAATATCGTCCTCTTTGAGATAGAGACATTCCCGAAGTTTCGTTTTTCTATCTGTGACCGTTCAAAAGTTAGAGGGGGGGGGGGGGGAGCCGGACTTTTGAAACACCATGTATTAAAAACTCCTTACAAAGTTCGGGACATCTCTGCTCTGATTATTAAAGTCAAAAGTTAGAAGGGGGGAGCAGGACTTTTGGAACACCCTGTATACATGTGGCTCTGTAGTTCCTGACGGAGATCGGAAATTATTTTTGGAAAGATTATTAGACTTCGAAAAATACATCTATATAATCATCCCCCCCTCATCACATGTCCCAGCATCATGCGCTCTCAACAGTTATACTAGAACAATCAGAATCTTTGGTCTTGTTTAAACGTATGCTTTTGCCCTTCTTTCAACAATACTTAAACAGAGGCGGAGAATGTATATAGAATGTACGAAAATACGGGATACACTGTTTCAACTTCTGAGCCGCTTGTATCTTCAGAGTTGAAGGCGAACTTAATTCTTCACTCCCGTTTTCAATTAATCAGATCTGATGGCAAGATGAGGGAGGGGGGGGGCTACATTCTTTCTTTTGCATTTATCTAAATGCCAATATCAGAATTGTTTTCTCCGGGGAGAATCGAGTAAAGGTTACCGAACGTTTCACTGAGGAGGTCAGTAAAAAACTAAAAGTTAAAAATTGAAATGACTTGATTTTCAGACTCTAGCTACACTAAAATGCAGGATACGACAATTTCAACTCCCGAACCGGTCGGAATGTATTCGCAGGGTTGCAAGTTTAATCAATTTCGAAATTCCCCCTCTTTCCCTGACTTTTCTGTGTAGTTTTAATAAAGAGTTGCAAAATCAGGAGGTAAGCGCAAGGAGCCATCATCCAATGCTCAAAAATAGTAGAGAGAAGAGACCTAAAGTAAGACCACACTTAATCAAGACCTTTCACCAGATTTCATCCGTAAAATACTGTAAAAAAAGGGTTGTATAAGATCGAAATCTTAACTATTTTCCGAGGAGCCTCCTTGAGTAGGGGAGGATAATTTGCGTAATACTGCCCTTCTCGATTACAAACGATAAAGCTTGTCCTATCTCTAAACCTACCGCACGCCAATTAAAAGGGTCTCTGGAGGTGCCAAATGCCTCAGAACATTTTTGGCTGCATCTTGAGGGACTTTCCACGGCTAAAATACATATAGTATTTTTAAAGAAAACACGTACAAACGAAAAATATTCTAAAAGGCAGGAGGAACCAAACATGTTGCTATTGTTGCCTTCTTAAAGATCCATAGAAACTCCTTGAGCAGGTTTTCAGTGGTGCCTCAAAAAATTTTGAGACAACTGCAGCCTGATGAATAGCTAGAATTGTCAAATGCTGTCATTTTAAACAACTACTAGGACTTTATTAGTGTTAATTCTTGAAGAAAAGCGCGAATCAAAGCACGGAATATTTAAGTAACTTCTCTAGAATATGTAGAGAGGTAACCTAAAGTTGTCTCCACTTGTGCTAACTGGTGCGATTTTTTTAAAATGAAGGTTTTTAGGAGAAACCGATCTATTTTTATGAAAAATAGATATCCAGCTGCTACCTTGTGTAGAATGAATCAGGATGGCTCGGAAAAAAATTGTAATTTGAGGGCTACAGTGCTCATGGAGTTTTCTAAAAAGTGGCACAGGCAAGAACTCTGAGTGCCAATTTTATGATACAGGAGAGGTTCAAAACGCTATAGAAATCAGTATTTTATAGGTCAGAAAATACCTATTAGAGTACTTACACAGTTTACGACGCTGTCAAAGTGACTTAATTTTTTTTTTTCAATTATACTAAGTGTAGTTTATGATCCATACATTCAATTTTCACTCGAAAAAAAATTTTCCCCCAAGTTCAGAAAAACGAATTTTTACTAGTCAGAGCAGGGGTGCCCCAAATTCATTAAAGAGTTTTTGAATACTCGCAGCTCTGCTCTTTCCAATGATGAAGGAAAATGATCTTTGGAGAGAAATTTAGTATCCAAAATATGCATATTTATAAGAGGGAGTACTCGTGGAGATCAGGGAAAACTTGAATCACCTATAAAAGTCAGGGAATTGGAAAACAATTTGGAGAGTCAGGGAAATTCTCAAGGCTGCGGCTTAACAGCTGAAACCTCCGTTGCACGCCGGCACCACACGTCAGCCTTGCCGAGTTTTCCAGAATTTTTTCCCGTAAAGCGAGTGTCTAGGGTTCTAAATACGAGATTTGTGCGCTAGTTCAACATGAGGGGATCTAAATATTAACACCTTATCTGCTCTTAGTGGCGGATTCAGGGGGAGGGGGGCATAATGGCACCCCCCCCCCCCCCCTGGTCGAAGAAGGTAAAAAAAGGAGGAAAGAGGATTGCTTGGGAGGTAGGGGAAGAAAAATTGCTCCTAGAAATTTACTGAAATGGTTTGTTTCCAAGAAACATTGTTTACTCTCATGATCCTATGCATTTTTGTCCATTTTTTATTAATACTGGACACCAAAGAAATGAGGGGCTTGGAAGACAAGGCAAATAAGAGCAATTTTTGAAAAATGTGAGGTGTTAATGATGTCAAGTAATACTAGTTTTCATGCATATTTTGTGAAAAATTCCTTCCCAAATTCAAATTTTTAAGCATCAAAAAGTCTATTTAAACTTTCTTTCCGCCATAAGGATTTATAATATTTTGACATTTCAAACACGTTTACCGAGATAGTAAAAACTACACTGATACGCCCTGTCGTCCAAGCCCCACAATGAGCAATATGGTACAATAAAATTATGCTAAAAGAGGTATTATTCGTAAATCTTCAACTTTCAAACAATGCACTAAGTACATGTTAAAACTGCTTGAAATTCACTCTGGCTGAGTCTATTTTGATAAAATTTTCAGGGGAGGCCTCCCGGTATCCCTTGCTTTGAGGAACGTCCCCTCGGATCCCCCCCTTCCTCCACTCGACATTAGCAAATCCCCCTTTTCCGAATAACTCTGGATCTGCTATGGTCTGCTCTTGATTATTGTTATCCACCCTCTCTTCTAATTTTTCTTATTCAGGCATAGAATCATTTACAATATTTCTAGACATGACAATTTTCCTGTTTGGGTTATTTGCAAGTATCAACCCCATGCATACATTTGCAGTGCTTCAAAGTTTTCATCATTATTTTTAAAGTAACCTTTTCCTTTTTTTCTGTAAAAATTCAAGGAAATGTCAAAGAATTTCAGCGCCAGATTTTTTAATGGGACAGTCCCATTTCTGTCGCTGAGAATTTTTTGAATCGTATAAGTTTGCTGAAAAACCATGTTTCTGCGTTTAAAACAGGATAGGATAGAGATTGTCAAACTGCGCAGTTTCGCAGTCACAGATATATCTTATGATTTTTAAAGAGACACCCCCCCCCCCCACTTCTTGTGTAGGCAGTAATACATTCGAAGCATCAGTCAGTTTTTAGTGTATTTTCCGAAGGAAATACACTATTGCGTTCTCCCCTGATGTCAGATCTGGACCAAAGACCATGTAATGAGCATCGATCATGGGTCGTAGATTACGAATATGCATGCCGTTTGAATTCATGTTTATATATATATATATATATTTATTTATATATCTGTTTATTTATGTATGTATTTCCGACTCATCGTGGTTTTTCCGATTTTTGCTTGGTTATATTTCCCTCATTTTAAAACATTTCCGAATGAAACTTTTTGCGATGTAAAGAAGAGAAACAGGACTACCCTTCTGCGAAAAAAAAACGGAGATCGAAGTATTACATTTCGAATGGTGGGGGCGAGAAGTGGGGGGAGGTTCAATTTTGTGGGCGCGATAACTCGCGCAAATTAAAAGCTTTCCCCCCGAAATTTTTACAGAAGGAAGATCTTACTTAGTTCTAGGGTGGTATTGAATCTGAGCGAAATCGGTCGAGCCGTTTAAAAATGGCGAGCTTTGAAAGTTTTAGGCGGGGGGTGTGCGGCAAAAGGAGGGAAGCCGCACAGTGGGTCACGAACTGAAAATTGGTGGACAAGACGGCAATGTTGTCACACAGTGGGTCACGAACTGAAAATTGGTGGACAAGACGGCAATGTTGTCGCACAGTGGGTCACGAACTGAAAATTGGTGGACAAGACGGCAACGTTGTCGCACAGTGGGTCACGAACTGAAAATTGGTGGACAAGACGGCAATGTTGTCACACAGTGGGTCACGAACTGAAAATTGGTGGACAAGACGGCAACGTTGTCGCACAGTGGGTCACGAACTGAAAATTGGTGGACAAGACGGCAACGTTGTCACACAGTGGGTCACGAACTGAGAAGTGGTGGATAAGACGGCAATGTTGTCGTACAATGGGTCACGAACTGATGAACTGATGGCTATATTGCCGCACAGTGGGTTAAAGACTGATAATTGGTGGACAAAACAGCAATGTTGTCGCACAGTGGGTTATGGAGATTCATCCATCGTCATTCAAGCTTGCCACAGCGTTTGTTGACATTTTTTCATATCAGACATTACATGAGGATTGTTGTTACAATCTGGCGACATGAAGTCCTTATTCGAATAATCAATGCCTCCAACAGTGTAAACGTAGATCCAACCTCCAAAGATTGATAGCTCCCCACCCCCTCCCCTCCCTTCGGAAAATACACTCTTCCCGCGGTGGACGCGCGGGTCACTTAAAGACAGAACAACTGAGGCCGGACACTCAAACTAAAAAACGCGCGCGAAGCGCGCGTCCTGGGGGGGCTTGGGGGGGCGAAGCCCCCCCAAAAACCGGCGCGGAGCGAAGCGGAGCGCCGGTTTTTTTTATTTTTTATGTAACACGGGAGGTGGAAAGAGGTTCAGTAATAGATGGCAAAGACCGGGATGGTCGCAACTTATGAGGCGGCAGGACGGTGCGTGGTAAATTCGGATTCAGCGCATCAAAATCGCAAGGGCTGATAGTTTTGAGTGTATTAATATCTAAATGGGAAGCCAGATCACCGACAAGTGAACTGGAATCATAATGCGACGGGCTAAGGTGACGATGAAAAGACGGTTGACTTCACACCACACTCGGACAAAAAGAAAAGGCAACCGTGATCGAAAGCAAAGCAACGATGAGGAAAACAAGGTGAATAAAGAGAGACCGGGACCCGGCGAGCGGGACCGGCCGGCCGGGTACAGGGTAAAGGGTACAGGTGAGCGAGCGCCGAGCCGCCGAGCGGGTCGTAGCGCATAGTGAATACCGTGCCCGAAAAGATAAGACCTGACGCGAGTGAGGCGCAGGGATGCCAATGTGGTCGTGGTTGACAGGAGGAGGCCACTGTCACTTAAAACACAACCAGTTCAATGCAAACGGTCAAAAAGGTCTAAAAACGGGCGTACGACTGTACGTCTGGCGGATTCCGTGGAGGGAAACATGGAAGCTAAAGGGAGATAAGAGACGCGGTCGGCGGCTGATGGCGCCGCCGCGCCGGCGCGAAGCAGATGCTTAACGCAGTGAGGGTTCGATAGCCGAGGAAATTTAAATTCATCTATTTTATTATCACCAGACTCTGAATCTACCAAGGTCCCCAGAAAATTTAGGTGCCGGGAATTCCCGAGAAAATATTTCGGGAACGTCTCCCTCTGTAAGCAAGTAATCTAATCACTGCGAGAGTGGATCAATCGCCAGTAATCGGAATGCATTTGAGAGTTGATATTATTTCAACTGTAAATTTTTTTCCAGGAAAGAAAAGAAAAAAAAAAAGAAAAAAAAAAAAATGCATTAATTGCTCGCTAAAACTAACGAATTATTTGGTCCCGATTATTTTTTTAAACTAACGACTCGCTGCTGACAACTAACGAATTATTCGGTTCCAATTAGTTGTCGAATTGACAAATTATTCGGCCCGATTAAATTGTAGATTTGACAACCACGAATTAATCGTTAGTTGTTTCCGACGATTGACGAATAATTCGGCCCCTATTAGTTGTCGGATTGACGACCTACGAATAATTTGGTCAGTTGTCAGTTGAGAACTAACGAATTATTCGGTCCCGATTAGTTTACCAAATAATTAGTAGACAAATTATTTTTCAATCGGCGCGCACAATTAGACAATTTATTTGGTCTCGATTATTTCACCAAATAATCAGGAGACGAATTATTTGTCAATCGGCATTCACGATTGAACAAATTATTCGTTTTTGGACGAATAATTTTAAAATAATTTTTTCCCAACACTGCTCGGAAGTATTGGAATTTATTGATAAGAAGCCGATGGATGTTGAATATCACCGTGAATAATTTTTCCTCGATATCTCGAAAACGGTAAGTCTTAGGCTATTTTTGACGGGGCAAAATCCACTACTTTTCAATTTTGAATGCAATGAGACGCTCTGCGACACCCAAACGCCACAGTATCCTCTGAAATCGCGTGTTGAATAGCACTGTAAATCATTCTTGCTCGATATCTCGAAAACAGTGCGTTCTAGACGATTTTTGACGGCGAGGGCGGGGAGTTATCAATGTTTGGAGGTTGGATTTACATTTACACTTATGAAGGCTTTGATTATTAGAATAAGGACTTCATGTCGCCAGATTGCAACATCAATCCTCATGTAATGTCTGATATGAAAAAATGTCAACAACAAACGCTGTGGCAAGCTTGAATGACGATGGATGAATCTCCATAACCCACTGTGCGACAACATTGCCGTCTTGTCCACCAATTATCAGTCTGTAACCCACTGTGCGGCAATATAGCCATCGTGTCCACCAATTATCAGTTCATCAGTTCGTGACCCATTGTACGACAACATTGCCGTCTTATCCACCAATTTTCAGTTCGTGACCCACTGTGCGACAACATTGCCGCCTTGTCCACCAATTTTCAGTTCGTGACCCACTGTGCGACAACATTGCCGTCTTGTCCACCAACTTTCAGTTCGTGACCCACTGTGCGACAACATTGCCGTCTTGTCCACCAATTTTCAGGTCGTGACCCACTGTGCGGCTTTCCTCCTCTTTTGCCGCACACCCCCCGCCTAAAACTTTCAAAGCTCCCCATTTTTAAACGGCTCGACCGATTTCGCTCAAATTCGCCAGCCTAGAACTAAGTAAGATCTTCCTTCTGTAAAAATTTCGGAGGGAAAGCTTTTAATTTGCGCGAGTTATCGCGCCCACAAAATTGAACCTTCCCCCACTTCTCGCCCCCACCATTCAAAATGTAATACTTCGATCTCCGTTTTTTTTCGCAGAATGGTAGTCCTGTTCCTCTACTTTACATCGCAAAAAGTTTCACCCGGAAATTTTTTAAAATGAGGGAAATATAACCAAGCAAAAATCGGAAAAACCACGATGAGTCGGAAAGACATACTTAAATAAACAGATATATAAATAAGTATATATATACATATATATACACACACATACACTAGTCGTGATTAGCTCGCTTTGCGAGCTGACACGTCTAGCCGGGGAGTGCCCCTGGACCCCAGTTCTACGCTTCGCGACGAACTTGCGACTCGCTCCGCGAGCCGCCACCGCCCCGCACAGTTTTTAACATTGATGAGGAGACAACATCTATGTCTTAATCTTCTTTTTCACCAAGTTTTACAGAAATTGATGTTCTAGGAGTCCGGACCGCGTTTTCGTGCGGGGCCTCCATCTTGGATTTGGAAATGTTGAAAATCTGACCAAAAATGCGAGTTTTCCGTCGAAATACACCTCCTCATACCGAATTTCACAAAAATAGATGGACCGGAAGCCGAGATAACAATTTACACCACGTTCGCCATTTTTGGATTTTGAATTTTCAAAATCGGACCTAAAATTCTAATTTCCCGTCGAAATACACCTCCTATTACCGAATTTCACAAAAATCGATGGATCGGAAGCCAAGATAGCAATTTAGACCACGTTCGTCATCTTGGATTTTTGAATTTTGAAAATCGGACCTTAAATTCTAATTTCCCGTCGAAATATACCCCCTAATACCGAATTTCACAAAAATCGATCGACATCAGGAACCTATATAGCATTTTAGGCCACGGCCGCCATCTTGGATTTTGAAAATCTGACCAAAAATTCGAGTTCCCCGTCGAAAAGTACCCTAGATCGCCGAGTTTCACAAAAATCGATCAAACAGGAGCCGACTTAGCATTTTAAGCCACGGCCGCCATCTTGGATTCGGAAATTTTGAAAATCTGACCAATAATTCGAGTTTCTCGTCGAAAAATACCCGTGGATACCGAGTTTCACGAAAATCGATCAAACAGGAGCCGACTTGGCATTTTAGGCCACGGCCGCCATCTTGGATTTTGAAAATCCGACCAAAAATTCGAGATCCCCCGAGAAAAATACCCCCGCTTACCGATTTCCACAAACATTCGTCGAAAAATACCTCCTAAAACCTTAAATTTCGTCTATAAGGCAGTGACGTCACGCAACAGGATTGAACCTGTTCGGCGCGATGCGCGTAAACAACCGCGTATCTCCAATGTAATACTATATGGAGAAATAACTTTTCGCTCTCGCGGGCATCCGAGGCAGTGGATTTGAATGGGAATAATTTTAATCAACTCCTCATTACAATAGCTAAGCGTGTACCAATTTTAAAGGAAATCGCTTCGGCCAATTTGTATCTAGGGGGGGCAGAGTGAGTGGGAACAGCAGCTTTATATAGAGTAATAATAATATAAAAAACATGAATTCAAACGGCATGCATATTCGTAATATACGACCAATGATTGATGCTCATTACATGGTCTTTGGTCCAGGTCTGACATCAAGGTAGAACGCAATAGTGTATTTCCTTCGGAAAATACACTAAAAAAAATTAAATACCTATAAGGTATGATGACCTGAACACTTTCATTTGATCCATCGCTTTATAGGAGTATGATATCAAATCGGCCGAACTTCTCTGAAATGTACCCATCTCTGATCAATAACTTTGTCGAGACCTTCCGACTCATCGCTGAGGAGACACTGATCATTACTTGACCCTTAGTATATGTCCTTGTTTAGATGCCAAAGAGGTCCTTATGAGAACTGTAATAAATTTTTTTTATTTAAAGAGATAAAAAAACAAAAAACCGTCATATAATTGAAAAAAAATTCGAAGAAAAAAAAGGAATGGGCAGGCCGGCACGTACAAAAAAAGCGGGGAAAAGTAGATACATTTGTATGCCCCAACATTTTGGCATGGGTGACCGACCCGGTCTTGCCAACATCTATGAAGTGGTAAAGAGAGAAGCATTTTAAGTAGGACTTAGGATGCACATAATATTCGCAATAATACGCGAAGGTTCAGTAGTTTATGAGGCGTTCTATCAGAAACAAACAAGGAATATGACATGGCTTGAAAGTTGTTAAGTTGTTCACTCATGTGAGAATATCTTTCAGTCTATCTTTCAATGACGATTTCAAGAAGGACTGATCCTCCTTTTGACGATAATACTTGTTCATGTATATGCAAGAGAGACGAGAGTCACCCTACTATCTACCACTTGTATGTGCGGCCGGCCGGCCCATTCCTTTTTTTTTCTTCGAATTTTGTTTCAATTATATGACGGTTTTTTGTTTTTTTATCTCTTTCAAGATTCGGTGCTGATCTTTCGAACTGTGCAGACGTGCTTTGTAGTGCGCTTGTAAGACGGTAAATCTCTTGGTTCGACTCGCGGCCCGGGTCGCGGCGCGCAGCGACCGCGAGAGAACGTAAACAAAGTGCGGTTACGGCCGAAACTTCTATGTCGCTGTCGTTACACAAGTGTAAACATGGTGTGCATTGTTTTTGGAGAGACGATCAGTTCATCGGCTGCCAAAAATGCTACATCAGAGGAAAACTGGACTTTCTGAAATTAAGCCAGTAGAAGTGAAAAATATAACGGATAAAAATCCGTTTGAGAGGAGTTCGCTTCTTTCAAGATCACCCCAGGGGCCACCCACGAGGACGAATGCCGAAGGTAAAACAGATGATACAGCCACACCAGTATCAGTTGAAACATCGAATCAGACTCATCCTAAAATTTCAGTCAAGGAAATTTTGGAGAAGGCTGAGGTGGTGATCAAAGAGGGTATTTCCATCACTCAAAATGTTACGAAAGCCATAAATCAGGTGCAAGGCCTTAAAACCACTATTGAAGGACTTGTTAACATTGTTAAAAAAGAGGCAGAAAAAAAAGAATAACAACAAAAATTAATTGATGACCTTCAAAATAGATTGCTCGCGCTTGAAAAAAAGGAGCAAAGACATTCTGAAACTGCTTGGAGGGAGACCCCCCAACCTCAAGCAACCTACTTAGGGAAGTACGCAATTTTCAGCAATGATGAAGAAAACCTCGAGGATGATCCAATGGACGAGGAAGACTCAGAAGATCGAATCGTGGCAGAAGAAACTGACTGCATACTTTGCAAGCAGAAGAGGAAGAGAAACGAAGGAAGTGACTCATCCCCACAAAAAACTCAGGCTAAGAAAGGAAGGAAAGCGGATACAGCGCGGTCCGGTAGCAGAGGAGGTGCCGAGAAAGTCGCCACATCTAGTAAAAACACCAATGGTTCGTTCAATAGCTCTAATGATAAAGATAAAAACAAAGGTACCAAAAATACTGAAAGTAAAAAAGGAAAATGAGGTGAGCAAGAAGCTAGTTCCTCCTCCATTTAAGGTTACCCAATTAAAATCAATCAGCGAGGTTAAAAAATTTGTTGAAAACATCCATTCTGATAAGTATAAATTAACAGCATTAGTCGGCAACGTCTGGAAAATTAATACCGTAGACCACGAAACTTATAGATTAGTTAGAGAAAATCTTGAAAAACATAATGCTAAATGGTACACATTTTCAGACAAACATCTTCGTCCAAAGGTTTTTGTAGCTAAAGGGATGCATTCTACCACTGATCTAGATAAAATTACAGAGGATCTTACATCCAAAGATTTTAATATTATTAAAGTTGTTGATTTGCTAAGCAAAAAGGACGAAAATGGGAAGAGGAAAGGTCTTCCATTGCATCAAATCATATTCGATAACAAAGATGATACTAAGAAAATCTTTGAAATTAAATTTATAGCACATTAGAAAGTAGAAATCAAGAATGTTAAGCACAACCCGGCAAGGATTCCTCAGTGCCACCGTTGCCAGGGGTTTTTGCATACTCAAGCATTTTGTCATAAAGATCCTAAGTGTGTTAAAAGTAGTAGACCTTACTTGAGTATCTTATGCTCTGAGAAGAAAGTAGACAGTCCAAAATGTGTGAATTGTGGTCAAAACCACACAGCAAATTATTCCGGTTGCGAGATCGCTAAGTTTTTCAAAGAGTATAGGTTGACAGATTTAAACAAGAAAAAACAAAAAAATAGTGGTAAAGATATTTCAGGAAATAAATTAAGTCAGAGACCAGTCAGCAAAAATGTATCTTTTGCTAGAATGGCTAGCGATGGTAAATCCAACGATAAAGAAAATCCCGAGAATCTGATGGAGAAAATACTTAACTTCTTAAATGAACAGGCAACTATTAATGCTCAAATTCTTTCTAAGCTTGATGCTCTGAGGGAATACTTCTTGGCAACGATGGCACATAGGGTGCTTCATAGCAGAAGGCTAGGACCTCCTCCGAATAGTCGTAAAAGAATTCCTGGTAGTCCCTTTGACAGGGATAAAATCCCCAATTACGTTGAATCTAATTTAAACTGTATTGAAAAAATTAAATTTGATAAGATTAGAATCGTACCATGGAACGCTAACGGGCTATCGGCAGAGAGGAAACTAAAATTATCAAATTACATAGATTTTTACCAAATTGACGTTGTATTGTTGTCAGAGACTCACTTTTCGGACAATAGTCAAGCGTGAATTTAATGTCCACTGGGTCAATCACCCTTATGATAATGCACGCGGAGGAGTCACTATCATGGTCAGAAAATAATTTCAATATTTTATATGCAATGAAAATAAATCTGAAGCGATTCAATCGATAGCAATTACTATGAAAACAGAAGTAGGGGGTATAACAATTGCTTCCATTTATTGTTCTCCTGGACCTAAGATTGAACATAACGATTTTTCGGAATTCCTAAAAACTCTGGGGAACAGATTCATAGCTGGCGGGGACTGGAATGCTAAACATGTAAGGTGGGGTTCCAGAACCACCCTAACAAGAGGAAGAGCGTTGAATTCTGCAGTAAGAAGCATAAATGGAGACTATGTCTCTTTTGGGAGTCCCACACATTGGCCGACTGACCCAATAAAACAACCGGATGTAATAGATTTTTTTGTAGTTAAAAATATTGCTATGATCTCAATAGATTGTGGTGAAACCGATATTACTGAGGAATTTGACTCTGATCACTCTCCCATTAATATGGGCATGTATAATTCAGCTATTTTAAAAGAGGTCACCACTTCAATAACAAACAAATAACGGATTGGAAAATTTTCAGAGAAGAACTAAATTCAATTATTAAGTTGAAAACTCCTATAGATACACGACAGCAAGTTGAAGACGAAGTCGCACTTATCACAGAGCAGATCATTACAGCAGCAAAAAGAAATACTCCAACTGTTAGACGAACGAAATTAGCCACTAAAGTCCCGCATGAACTTCTGGAAATAATTAGCGAGGCCAGGAAGGTTAGGAAATTATGGATGAAAGAAAGAACTAATGCACTAAAAAATAAATTAAATAGACTACATAGGGAGGTTTCAAAAATGAGCTGGTTTTTTAAAAATAAAGAAACTGAAAATTTTCTAAAACACTTATTACCTACGGCTCATACTGATTATTATTTCCTCTGTAAGGCGACCAAGTACCTTAAAAAGCAGATTTTTTATTCACCGCCCATATTAGATAAAAATAAAGTTAAAGTAAAAGACGATGAAGGGAAAGCTAAAGTTTTCGCTGATCATTTGGAAAGTGTATTCACTCCTAGGAAAAGTCTCAAGGATGAGTGCAATCTTGCCGACAAATTGCTAGAAATAGAAGAGCAAGAAAATTTGGAAGTTCCTAAAATTACAAAAACAGAATTATTTGTTATAATTAAATAAAATGTTAAATTAAAAAAAGCCCCGGGCGCTGATGGGATCACTGGCGAGATTCTGAAACAGCTCCCAATGAGGGTGATTGCCAAATTAGCCGTAATTTTTAACGCAATTATTAAAATAGGATGTGTGCCAGAATCCTGGAAGACTGCGGAAGTAATTGTTATCCCGAAACCAAATGAACCCATGGATAAGGTAGACTCCTACAGGCCGACTTCATTATTGTCAGTGGTAAGTAAACTGTTTGAAAGGGCTTACTTAAAGAGACTATTGCCAATTTTAGAAGAAAGACAGATAATACCAAGTCACCAACTCGGTTTCAGAACGTCACATTCTACCATAGAACAAGTGCATAAAGTTGCGAGTCTGATAGAGAGGACATTGGAAAATAAAGACGTATGTTCGATGATTTTTTTAGATATTTCAGCAGCTTTTGATAAAGTCTGGCATCTGGGTCTTCTCTACAAAATTCGAATTTTTTTACCATTTAATCACTATAAACTAATCAAATCTTACCTGGAGAACAGAAAATTTAGAGTCAGATTTAATAATTGTTATTCAACATATAGAAGAATAAAGGCAGGAGTACCGCAAGGATCATGTCTAGGCCCATATTTATATAATATCTTCACCAGCGACATCCCAAAACCGAAGATGGGCTTTATCGGCACTTTTGCAGATGATACTGCCTTAGCAGAAAGAGACAAAGACATTTTTATTGCTAATCATAGATTACGAAAAGCTATTAATGAAATGGTTGGATGGGTTTCTGACAATGGCGCCACGCTCAACGCAGGTAAATCTGCTCTTACTGTTTTTACAAATAGGAAAATACCACAATTATCAGTTCTCATAGAAGATGAACTAGTTCCTTACGTTACAAGCGCTAGATATTTAGGAGTTTATTTAGACTCTAGACTTACTTTTAAAGATCATATTAGAATCAAGGTGAAAGAATTGAATGAAAAGTATAAAAACATGTATTGGTTGTTAGGCAAAAGATCGAAATTGTCAAAGAAAAACAAAATTTTACTGTATAATCAAATATTAAAACCTATATGGCAGTATGCTTCACAACTATGGGGTCGTGCAAGCAAATCTAATATAAATAAGGTAGAAAGATTCCAGTCGAAGGTTCTACGAGAAATTATTGGAGTGCCATGGTTCGTAAGGAACGAAGACATTAGGAGAGAATTGGAGGTACCCACGGTTAGAGAAGTAACTGCTGATACAACGAAGAGATATGAATGTCGTCTTAAAAAACATGTCAATGAAGAGGCTGTGAACCTCTTAGATAGTACAATATTAGTGAAAAGATTAAAAAGGTGGGAGACCTTCGAACTCCCATCAAGATTTTTGTAAATAGTCTGTAAGGTATGAATGAGAGCGTGAATGGAGTGTGAAAGGAAGAATGTGAAACAATTAAACAAAAAACCTTCATGTTCTAATATCCCTAAAAATAAAGGCAGAGAATTTTACAATTCCTGTTTTTTTAGATTATCATAGTATTATCTAATGTTAGCCTGTAAAATTAATTCAATTAGTCTATTTTTAAATTAAGGCATGTAGATCGATACAAGAAAATACCTACTTGTAAGAGTTACAGTATATTTAAATAAAATTCTTTAAAAAAAAAAAAAAACCTCTCTCAAGAAAAATTTCATTACAGTTCTCATAAGGACCTCTTTGGCATCTAAACAAGGACATATACTAAGGGTCAAGTAATGATCAGTGTCTCCTCAGCGATGAGTTGGAAGGTCTCGACAAAGTTATTGATCAGAGATCAGCAGAGACACATCGACTCGTTGATCGACATTTCAGAGAAGTTCGGCCGATTTGATATCATACTCCTTTAAAGCGATGGATCAAATAAACGTGTTCAGGTCATCACACCTTATAGGTATTTAATTTTTTTTTTTTTTTGCGAAAAACGTTGGGGTGTATGGTATATTGCATGGGCATGAAAGAGAAAATTGGGCCGTCTTGATATCATTTCCTTTTAAATGATGAATCCAAACGGTACCGCCATCATATTTTTGGGTGCCTGTTTTTTTTTTTTTTTTTTGGTAATCAGTGACATTCTTTGGATTGGGCCGAAATTTTGTACAAAAATCATATTTTTGTTTTTTGGGAAGGGTATCACGTATTTTTGGTATGGCTTCTACGAAACATCAGGCAAAGAGAGTTCCCATTTTAAATTTCAAATTTATTCCTGGGCTCGAGGCAAAGAGGTAACGAACCCCCCCCCCCCCCCCCCACTCGAAAGCGGCCCACCTTTTTTGAAGGAAGGTTTGTTCAAACCGCAAGTCAATTATATGTAATCGTTTTCGAGACATCAATAAGAAGGATCCATATTTTTGGCACACCCTGTACATCACAGAAAAAAAACCGCAGGTCAATATTAAAATCAGTGCTGTTTTGTTTCAGCATCAGAGGCGATTTGATGTTATCACTCGTGTTTTGTTTGCGCGATGTCGGGTGATGTCGATCAAAATGGGCGGAGCGTCGCTCGTCCGGTACTTCGAAAACTACCGCACGCGGCATGCGGTAATATGGCTTGATGCTGAGTGATGACATCAGTCGTTGTCGACCTCCGCTGGTCGTCATCGGGTGATGGTGGGATTCTAACCTCACTGTTGAATACTCGGGATTGAATACTGATTGTTTACTTTGTTACTAACTACTTCTCACGTGGCAATTTTCGTGCTGGATCCTTTCCTAATTACCTTAAAGTTGGTAATTTGTACTTGTTCATTAAGGTAACTCTCACATCAATACAGTGGCAGGCAAAGTAAGTAGGTGTCAATATTTTCTGTTTTATGAGAGATGTCTCTGGCATTCATTATCTCGAGGGATGTGAGCAGCCCACTTTTCGTTAAAGAAGATGCTCTGTGGATGTTGATGCTGTTGCAGCCAAAAATATTAGTCACAACTAATATTTTTAGTCGCCTCAGTCTTAATTGATAGCCTTCATTAATATGCCAGTTCTGGTCATCCTAAGTCCACATCAAATGAGTTTAAACGCACTTTCAGGGTGGGACAAAGAATTAATTATTGTATTCATATTAATTTTCAGTGCTAAATGAAACAACTGATTTTTTGTCGCACTCTCATAGCGAGTAAACTTTTTATGTGAGGACCTAGAAAATCAAGAGGTCAAAAGTTACTGATACTTCATATTGAACAGCAGCTCTTTATTGTTCTATCTCCTTTTTGTGGTAAGCTGTGACGGAAAGTTTGCGTCTCAAGGTACTGCAAATTTTAGCCAATGAATAGAGAGGTTGTCATCAAGTTAGTTGCATCTGCATAAGTTAGCATCTCAATTTTATCAAACCAATGAAATAGTAGTACCTATAGATACATACCTTCTGCAGAGGTCAATATGAAAGATCTTGATTTGAAGAACTTTATCCAACAACAGGCGAATTTGATGATTCAATCAACTTCTGACCCAGTATCAAAGAGACTTGACGATAATCAAATTAAAGGTAATGCTTGAAGTCAAGTATCTTTGATATTGTGTCATTGAGTTGATTTCATAATACTAATGCAACAAAAGTCCTTATCAGAGTGAAGCGTAATTTCTTTAAGTAGACACTAAATCTCAACCGACTGGTGAATGCGTGAACCAGTTTTCCAATATAAAGCATTACAAGTCTATGAAAACATTGAGGCTTTATGTACCAGTAGCATGATACACGGAGAAAAGATCCATCAACGCCAGAGCAGGTAGGCTGCTAGCAAAATTTTAGTAGAAAGTGGAAACGCAGCTTCATTCCCCACAGATTGAGATCCCCGACCCACATCATCACATTGAGGGAAAGGATAATTTTCTGGTGGATAGTTGCTGAATCTGATTAATGAGAAATAGTATCGAGGACTCACTATCGTGGGATATCATCAATCATTCATGAACAATACTTGAAAAGGTCACTAGATCAGGGCCGCTGGGAAGGAATACCAGGTTGATCCGAGTACTTACTGTGACAACTAAATTTATCATTGGTGCGGAAATCATAAAAGGATTATAGGTATAGAAATGGATCCAGTTACCTTCGGCTATCATAAAATAGAAAAATGCATCGATTAATCTATCTTATTCTTATTATTTAAATATTTCAAACCATAATAACATAAACATAACCTTAATTTGGTTTCTGCAGTCGGCGCTCACCATCCACCGCACGGCTCTACGAGTTGTTTTCAAATTCAAATCTTTTTGAAGAATTGAAGGACCCTACTTCTTTCGATTAATTCTCTTTTCTACGACATTATAACTCTGCAAACTTTTCGGAAGTACGATCCTTGGAGTTCACAGATTTAAATTATCCCTAGTTTAATGGGTTTTATGCTGCCCTTACCTCCACAGCCGTGACGACAGATCGACTGTCAAAACATCAATAAATGACCTAATTATATGTCACTCTAGGTTATATCTCCACAATATCAAATTTAAAAAAATGAAATTGTAGATGATTAAACGCTGACTCAGAATATCTATAGTTTTATAGGGTTTTTTTCTTCGGTTATACCTGTAGGTCATAGGACTAAACGCAACCATCTCCCGGGTGGTCGAGCGTTTCGCGGGCCCCGTATCTGCTCAACATTTTCATCATCGTCATGTTTTGGGATCCAAAATTTGTCGTGAAAGCTTAATAACTTTTTTAATATTCAACTAACTTTAAAAAAGGAGAGCATTACAAGTAGAGCTGAGCATATTCTACCCAAATATTATAGGGTTTTTGGGCTTTAACCTACGTCTTAATTAGCAGGAGAGCTAAATTGACCGCAAACCGTGCAGAAAAGCCCGATCGAGTTTCTTCGTGTATAACTAGTTAGGCAGCAGCCACCCGGTTTTTTTTTTTTTTTTTTTTTTCTAGGTCGTCAAATTTTTAGGGGGAGTTTTTTAGGATTGGGCCGGGGTGGCTACCGCCACCTAGAATAGGAACTAAAAGTATCGAGTCCTGGGAGGCAGGTAGACGCATGCAAAGTTAATCATTTGAAAATCACCCGAAAACTACAGACTGCTGACGTGCAAAATCTGAAATAAGGCCAAGCAGTAGAAACACTTCAATTTAAGTTACACATTCTCAGCTCTAATGAATATCAGTACCAGACGGAGAGGGAGAGTGTTCAGCTCAGGTAGATGCATATGAATATTAACTTGAGGTCATGCCGAGTGATCTATAACGTTTCGTGGTTTCTTAGACCTCATCAGTAGATTACACTCGTCAGCGAGCGCAGCTCAGCATACCGCAAAATCCAAGACGGTTTCGAAACGCCGCCGTCATGAATAGGACGCAAGGCATGACACAAAAGTGTGATCCTTGCGCCATCTACCGTCGCTGCTGAATAACTCCCAAGACGAAAGGGAACCCCGAAAAAAATTATTATCATGATTCTTTTGCCTCTTGATGATTTCTCTTGAGAGTTAACAATTTTCTACTCGTAAGTGAAATTGTTAGCTTTGTTTTCCTCGCAAAATAATGAGGACTCAGCTTTATTGTACCCCCTCGTTACATGGAGTGCGGGCCACGTTTCTCGGTGTTTTTTTCGTGTATACAGGGTGTTTCAGACCACCCGTACCAGGCCTTTTTCTCGGTTGTTTTAGGTCGTACGAAGTCGGGGACCGCGGGGTTGAATAGGGAAACGACCCCAAGGAATCCGAATTTCGTGGTCCCGAAACCCCTCCACCCTCCCTTGGGGGGTAAAGGGGGGGTCACGATGCTAAAAGTCACGGTTCCCGACCGAATTGCGGATTAATCGCATCAGAATTGAAAAGCACGGAAAATTTCACGTGAAATTGACCCCTAAAAATCCATAATTGGCCCATCCAAGGCCCAAAAATGAGCCCCTAAAGAGGGGAATAGTACCCCCTCCATAATTTCTCTTTGGTCTCAAAATTGACGTAGATTCTCCAGAAAAAGATGGTTTCCCAGGAAATTTCGACCCCGAGAAATCCAAATTTCATGGTCCCGAAGCTCCTCTAGCTCCCCTTGGGGGGTAAACGGGGGACCCAATTTTAAAAATCGGGGCTCCTTTCCGAATCGGAAATTGATTGCATCCAAATTGAGGAGCAGAACACTTTTACATCTTAAGTGACCCCCAAGAGTTTCAATTGACCCCTCTGAACGGCAGAAAGTAACCCATGAGGAGGGGGGCTCCGCTCCCGCCAAAAATTTCTCAAGATTCCTCTTTGATCGCAAAATTGACGTCGATTCTCCAAAAAAAGGCGGTTTCTGCCCAAAAGGGCGGGTAGCGGAGCTTAGGGACCATGAAATTCAGAGTCCTCAGGGTCGACTACCTGGAAAACCGTCTTTTTCTGGAGCATCGACGTCAATTTTGCGACCAAAGAGGAATCTTGAGAAATTTTTGGCGGGAGCGGAGCCCCCCTCCTCATGGGGTACTTTCTGCCGTTCAGAGGGGTCAATTGAAACTCTTGGGGGTCACTTAAGATGTAAAAGTGTTCTGCTCCTCAATTTGGATGCAATCAATTTCCGATTCGGAAAGAAGCCCCGATTTTTAAAATTGGGTCCCCCGTTTACCCCCCAAGGGGAGCTAGAGGAGCTTCGGGACCATGAAATTTGGATTTCTCGGGGTCGAAATTTCCCGGGAAACCATCTTTTTCTGGAGAATCTACGTCAATTTTGAGACCAAAGAGAAATTATGGAGGGGGTACTATTCCCCTCTTTAGGGGCTCATTTTTGGGCCTTGGATGGGCCAATTATGGATTTTTAGGGGTCAATTTCACGTGAAATTTTCCGTGCTTTTCAATTCTGATGCGATTAATCCGCAATTCGGTCGGGAACCGTGACTTTTAGCATCGTGACCCCCCCTTAACCCCCCAAGGGAGGGTGGAGGGGTTTCGGGACCACGAAATTCGGATTCCTTGGGGTCGTTTCCCTATTCAACCCCGCGGTCCCCGACTTCGTACGACCTAAAACAACCGAGAAAAAGGCCTGTTATGGGTGGTCTGAAACACCCTGTATTAATACCGTGTTGCACCGAGATGTCTGCTTTCCAATTGTATTAAACTCATAGCCTTATGCTTAACTGTTCAAAATATGAGGACTGTTACTTTTTTAAGCACATACGTACTTTTTTCACTATTCTTAATCTTGTGTTTTTTCAATTTTCTGTACTCATAGGTTTTGGACGCAACAAATACATTTAAATCCCTTCTTCAAGCCTGTGATCAATTCAGAGACGAATTCCTAACAGCTGGAATAGTTATAAGGGTATGTATTCTGTATTCCTCATAACATGCTCTTTTTTAATTTTGATGACTAACTTGACACCCTTATACAAGGTCTTCAGAAAGTTAGAGGTGGAGTCCCCGGGCTGCCAAGCGAACCCTTTTCCTTACCTCTAAAATTTCGAATGGGAGCCCCTAATTTTATTGCATCATTCAAAAGAGGATAAGAAAATTAAAATATTTACGCTCCTTTGGAGCATTAGTCGTTACAACTATCTGTTCCCGAGGTCTACGCGGTGGATTTATTGTACGCATGAGGTCAGGTAGGTCAGAGAGGCTGGCTATTTGTAGTATAGATGATAGAACACATTATTGACTTACCTGCCTTGAGCTGCAGAATTTAGTTTGCATTCTATCATCAGCTTGATAGAATCAAAAGAAACGTGTCATAGTAGGATATAATATTCAGCCCTATAGGAGATGTCTCTACTGTAAAACGCTGTAAACTCATTTTTACAGCATTGGTACAGTACAAAACAGATAGACAATGCAGAATAGTCATAAATAACAAGTGGCTTCCAAGTTGTTGTTCATTTGACTCCTTGCCTAAAAAATTCCCTCAGAATATCGATGCGACAGAATATCGATTGCTTTACTTCATCATTGAAAGTATAACCAAAAAATCTCCGTTGTACCCTGATGGCGCATTTAAACTCAATCAGTACCAAGTACCGAATGTGCATGACCAGAAGTAGCAGATGAAGGCTCTTGAAAATGAAATTGTATCAAACTGTTTTATTACAGTTCAGAAAATTTATGCCATTGCGATTGAAATTTCAGTTGTGGCAACTGTAATTTTTGCTTACAAAAGCATCAACTTTTACTGTTTATCTTTTCCAATGAGGAGTGAACTGATCACATTTCTCAAGATACAGAATGCCATAGCTTTAGAGACAGCTCTCATAAAAACAAAATATGTTGATAACTACTTACTTTGCGCAACACTGTCCTTAAGAGACAGTATCAAGCGTTTGCAATGTTATTACTAATGATGAAATTGAAGCTCGGAAGTAGTTTACATTTCTCCTCACGTTCAGCATCTCGCCATACACATTCGAATATCTGAGACTCTGACAGTCTGCATGAGAAGGCGAACAATTGCTGAACAACTTGCAATACTCATTGCAACATTTGAAATTTATTACTTACCAATTCTCTATATTCTCAACATCTCTCTGAGGTAGAAAAACCACTACCACTTTATCATTATATTCAGAAGCCGTTTTAAACTTCGACAAGTGGACTTAACTACGTAGCAGTAATAACCGGCTTCCGAATATTCAAACTTCTTAATACAATTGCGCGCGCGCGCGCGCGCAAATATTTTCTTCGGAAAATACACTAAAAAAAATGACTTAATTGACTCATTGGGCCGTTTTGATATCATTGCCTTTTAAATGATGAATCCAAACGGGACTGCCATCCTTTTTGGGGGGGCCTTTTTTTTGGATTCGGCGAAATTTTGTACAAAAACATTTTTGTTGTTTTTTTGGAAGGTCAAATTTACGTTTTAGTCAGGGGGCATACGTAACAAAACATATGTCCCGTGTGCAGATTCGTGAAGGCATATTGTGTGATACATCAATCTCTTCGTTTTGATGTCTAGAAAAAGAAAATCGATGATGGCCATCTCAAATTTCATACAAACCCCCCCAAATTCAAGATGGCGGCCAAAATGCCGGTTTTGGGGTAACAAAATTTGAAGTTTTCTAATACGTCGTGTCGGGAGTCGATTCTTATGTATTTTTTATCGTAGAATCCGAATTTTCAGTCAAAAGTTAGCCTAAAGATTATTTTTAGGCCAAAATCCAAGATGGCGTCCAAAAATACCTCTTACGGGTACTAATTTGCCTATTCGGGTCTACATGCACTGTGAGGTATCAATTTTTAGGTTTTCAGGGTCGTAGAGTTCAGAAATAAGGTCCATTTTCCGCTGCGACTCTCAAAAAGCCCTAAAATCAAAGATGGCGCCCAAAATGGCCGCCGGTCTTACGGATGAAACTGCCATTTAGGGCAGTTGTAACAAGCAATACGTTCAAAATTAAGTTTCTTGGGTCAAGAAGTTCGAATAGGAGATCAGATGTTTACTCCTACAAAAAATTAAGCCTCCGAATCGAAAATGGCTGCCGACATTGTTGCCAGTTAGAGGCGCAGACCGGTCAATGACTGATATTGAGGGATTTGCCAAAGGAGGGGTTTCGATAAGGGCCGTTGTTGGGCCCATACCTGAAATTCTTCAATTCTACGATTGTTTGCTCATTTAAAGTCTAAAGTTTGCGGAAGTGGATCATGATTTGGTCATTTTCGGTCTATTTAGGGGTCTAATACTGGCCGAAACATGAGACTAAAGGCCGATTTTGGCGAAAAATGCGGGGTTTTTGGCTTTCGACGCGCTGTTCCATAACGATCCCATCATTGGAAGAGCAAACTTTCCTTCAAGTACGTTCACTAAGGATGTAAGATAGTCACTTTGGCCAATTTTCGTTGACGGCAAACCTTGCGCTCAGAGTTAAAACGATATTCTAAGAATTTTCTTGTTTTTCATCATTATTTAAAATGGCATGAAAAGGGCGACTCATCTCAAACCAGAAATACATTCCTTGGCCGAAAATGTACGCAGCTGGTCAAAACCTTCCTCCAAAAAATTTATGGATTAAGGCCTCCCCCCCCCCCAAAAAAAAAGAAAAACCTGTGTTGCCACATTTTATTGCTTAACATCACAGAAAACCGCGTAATTATTTCAGTATTTGGAGGCTGTTCTTCGTCGAGCACATTCAGCAAAGTTCAAAACCCTCGATTTTTCATACGTTACGATCGCATGATTAGTGATTGTATAAATGCAATTATCCATCATTATTTTGTTTATTACGTGTATGTATCTATAGAGACTCCCATCGTGGCGCGGCGTTCCCGAAGAATCCGAGTTGGCCAAGGATTTCAGCCACTTTCTCAGAATATGCGCATTTTGAAATAAATATGTAAGACTCGAATTACAGTATTCAGTGATGCAAGTAGATTATATTTTGTGTTAGTAATAATTGTTTTAAAATTTTGGCGTAGTAGGTGACCCATTATCTTACGAATTTTGTACACGATACTTGCCCACGAAGACGCAACTTTGAGTCATTGACCGTGATCTGAGATCCGAAAAAAAAAATACGCCATGTGTCAGAATCACGAGTTCTTAATGCTGCTTTTTCACCACCCTGACAATCCCTGCCCCCGCCATTCTCATTGCCTGCGATCGATCAGAATTCTGCTTCCTAAAAATAATTTGAAACCATTGGTTTCCCTCACTCCCTCCTCACCGCTTCCTCATCAGTTGCTCCTTCGTCAGGTTCCCTGTCTTTTGCATCAGATCTCTTGTTTGAAGCTGCCATTTCATAATTTTGGAGAAATGAGGCATATTACCTAATCAAGCAAACGCTTGGCTTTTCTGGCTCAGACTTACGTCTGTATTGAGTGCTGCCGTGATAGTGAAGAGAGCAATTAGTGTCAAATTTTCGAAACCGAGTTTCCTTCAAAATTCGTCGAAAATCATTTAGATGAAATCATTGAAATTGCTAAAACAGCAAAATTTATCTTAATTATATCCAAACGAGACATATGAAAAAGCCGTAAGTGCGCAAAAAATGACGTAGTTTTAGGCAAGACAGTATGACACAGTTTCTCCTGAGAGCCAATGAAAACAGTGCTTTCAAGTAAAGCGTCTTCTGACAATTTCTAATTAGAGAATGAGTTTGTTGTGTATCCAAAGCGCAACCATGAAAGCATGCAGAAGATAGCACTTACGGCTGTCTTGCTTAACAATAACCTAGCATGAAAATGAAAAATGCCTTTCTTATGTAATTGAAATAAAATCAGTCGATTTTTAATCATCCAACTCGATTTCTAGGAGTCTTTCGGGCATTTTTAGTGGTAATATGAAAAAGAACGGAGGCTTCCTTCAATAAAATTTTCCAGTAAGAAGCTTCTGAGCCTGTTTTCTCAAAACTTCATTTTTGCACTTTACTGCTCTCTTCGCTATCACGGCAGAGAGAGGCAACAAATGAGAGATGCAATATGAGCTCAGCAGTCGACGACTCTATCGCCCACTTTGCACAGGCAATACCACCCGGACATGACCATGTTCTATGTCGTTTTGCCTTTTAACCAATATTACAGTTTTTCTTGCAATGAATTTTTAGTTTTGGATAAGCTCAACATTCTCTGCGCGATGATAGTATAATTCTCATTTTCATTCCAATGTTGCATTTTTCTCGATTTTTACCGATGACATGTAGGAATGCCGCGCCATGATGGGAGTCTCTATAGATACATACATGTAATAAACAAAATAATGATGGATAATTGCATTTATACAATCACTAATCATGCGATCGTAACGTATGAAAAATCGAGGGTTTTGAACTTTGCTGAATGTGCTCGACGAAGAACAGCCTCCAAATACTGAAATAATTACGCGGTTTTCTGTGATGTTAAGCAATAAAATGTGGCAACACAGGTTTTTCTTTTTTTTGGGGGGGGGGGGAGGCCTTAATCCATAAATTTTTTGGAGGAAGGTTTTGACCAGCTGCGTACATTTTCGGCCAAGGAATGTATTTCTGGTTTGAGATGAGTCGCCCTTTTCATGCCATTTTAAATAATGATGAAAAACAAGAAAATTCTTAGAATATCGTTTTAACTCTGAGCGCAAGGTTTGCCGTCAACGAAAATTGGCCAAAGTGACTATCTTACATCCTTAGTGAACGTACTTGAAGGAAAGTTTGCTCTTCCAATGATGGGATCGTTATGGAACAGCGCGTCGAAAGCCAAAAACCCCGCATTTTTCGCCAAAATCGGCCTTTAGTCTCATGTTTCGGCCAGTATTAGACCCCTAAATAGACCGAAAATGACCAAATCATGATCCACTCCGCAAACTTTAGACTTTAAATGAGCAAACAATCGTAGAATTGAAGAATTTCAGGTATGGGCCCAACAACGGCCCTTATCGAAACCCCTCCTTTGGCAAATCCCTCAATATCAGTCATTGACCGGTCTGCGCCTCTAACTGGCAACAATGTCGGCAGCCATTTTCGATTCGGAGGCTTAATTTTTTGTAGGAGTAAACATCTGATCTCCTATTCGAACTTCTTGACCCAAGAAACTTAATTTTGAACGTATTGCTTGTTACAACTGCCCTAAATGGCAGTTTCATCCGTAAGACCGGCGGCCATTTTGGGCGCCATCTTTGATTTTAGGGCTTTTTGAGAGTCGCAGCGGAAAATGGACCTTATTTCCGAACTTTACGACCCTGAAAACCTAAAAATTGATACCTCACAATGCATGTAGACCCGAATAGGCAAATTAGTACCCGTAAGAGGTATTTTTGGACGCCATCTTGGATTTTGGCCTAAAAATAATCTTTAGGCTAACTTTTGACTGAAAATTCGGATTCTACGATAAAAAATACATAAGAATCGACACCCGACACGACGTATTAGAAAACTTCAAATTTTGTTACCCCAAAACCGGCATTTTGGCCGCCATCTTGAATTTGGGGGGGTTTGTATGAAATTTGAGATGGCCATCATCGATTTTCTTTTTCTAGACATCAAAACGAAGTGATTGATGTATCACACAATATGCCTTCCCGAATCTGCACACGGGAATACGTATACCTCCTGACTATTTGCAGCGCATGGATTCTTGCGCTCCAAGTCACACAAATTCACCAGCTTACAGGTTGGCTTCACTTGTCTCCTGTGCTTTTAGATACGTGTGCTCTGTCTTTGCGTCTTTGACGACAGAGTACCTTTAAGCTCATGTCCGAGCAAGCATTCTTTTGATGATGTAAAACGTCTTAAGCTCTGTTACTTGGAATAGGTTTTTTTTTTTTTTTTTTTTTTTTTTTTTTTTTTTTCGTAGAAATAGCATGGAACAAAAGTTTAGGAGATAAGGCGGGTTTTTTTTCATTCAAAATTATAGATAATTCCCAGTAGTAGCTCTGTGATGGGAAGAAAGAACGGTGCACTGTTGGGCTTGTGTACGTTTGGAGATGGACGTCAGAGTATTCGAGATCAGAGGCCAAGCCGCGTAGATGCCACTGCAGTCAATGAAACTCGAAAGCTCTGACGTCAGTCTCTAAACGTACACAAGCCCAACAGTGCACCGTTCTTTCTCCCCATCACAGCTCCAATGAAAAACTTCAAGGGTTTTGAATGTTTAAAGTCAACATAGGTTTTTGCTGCGTACTTTACGGGATAATACTTTTCATTAACCTCTCTATCCTGAAATAACAGTACACGATGTATTCTTAAAATTATTTTACGAAAAAACATTGACTTTCATGTTGTGTCAGTTGAATGAAAGAATGGAGAACGAGGTCATCGCTCAGATAATATCATGTGGGTGCATTTTTTTAGTCCGATGTCTATTTCAACCTTTCAGAAATAAATTACACATGATTCTTTACCTTCGATTATTTTGGTCAAAGAAGAGTAATCCACCTCGCCAAGAGTTTTTCAAGATCTCTCCAAACATTTTACAATAACTAAATTTGTCATTCTTTCTTTCATTTCAGGATCACAAAGACCAATCAGCATGGAGTTTTGATAAAAATAAAAACACCTAAAACCAAGTCTGTCGGTAGGCCTTTCCTATGACATAAGTACGGAGCGGAAACTTAACTGGCAGAATCCTCAGTGGTGTAAAAAGGAAATTTTTATATTTAATATTGATCTGAAAATATACATTTCCAATACTGAAGAAACAATACTGTTTTGATGTGATTTCAACAATTTTACTTTTCTCTCACCTCTATTTATTATTTACAACCTGGAACACGCCTAGGATAGAGGATAAAGTTTTTATTAACATTTCCGTTCCTGACAAGTTGATTATTATAGATGCGCTGACATCATCCAAGGATATAACTTCAGCAGTAATGCGGGTTCAGCATTTTATTTCTGTTTGCCTTTTCGAATTTTTTGAATATACCCTCCCACGATCTTACTACTCCCTAGTTTCCTTTTGCTGTCACCATGAGCCCCACTCCTTTTCCGATTAGATTCCAGTTTCCAATGTTCCTAGAGTTCCCTCTCTCGCGCGCTTTAGTGGTTTAAATTCAAGTCCTAACTCAAAAATTAATCTCTTGAATTTTATCGGATATTTACTAGGCATCAACTTTGCGCTGTACTAATTTTCCGTTTCGACAATTATCAAGCTATTTATTGTGCCCAGAAAAGCCCGTTAAAGGTCATTTTGGGCAGTTTTGCGGCTTTTCCAGAAAATGCTCAAGCAGATTTTGTGGGAAACTTCAAATTCGGATTCAGCGACCAAAAATACATGAGAATCAGCTTTAACCTCTTCTGACCTCTTTCTTGTATCCATCAACCCTTATTGATACTAGGGTATACACCTACAGGAAGAGATCAAATTTTTATAAGTAGACAATGTGGCAACAAGGAATAGGAGTGGAAGAAGAGAAGGTGCTCTCATTCCTCTATTAAACAAGTAGATGCTCCCAGTTACATGAATTTAGGTTAAAAATATGATTTTGGAGAAATTTCAATTTTTAACAAGCGGCCACGCGTTAAGTTGTAAGAAACTGCCGCTCTAGCACGAGACAAAATCCCTTAGTTTTTTGCGTGTAGCTTGGCAACAAATCATCGTACAACATTCGATAATATACGTTGTATAGGTTGTAAAACCAATCTTGAAACAGACTTGCACCAACCTTGCAGTTTCAAGGACAGGATGAGCTCCTTCTTTCAACTTGTGGCAAGGTTGAGGATAGGTTGACTAACCAATCTTGACGTACTAATCATGCATCAACCGTGGACTGGCGTAAAATGTTGTGTGCAGATCGGCCACTAGGGTGCGTTGATCCTCGCCCTCTCTTCAAGTCCAATTTCAGGCAAATTTTTGCAACTCTTTTCGCTTTTTTTAAAAACTTCTGATACCATTTATGCACAGTGCTGATGTGTCCCAAGCATATTGCAAAACTACAGACCGGAAAATCCTCTACTTTCCCGGATTTTCTCATTTGAGACACACTTCTCCGATTTCTTGGCCCTCTTTCATTAAGATTCATTTATCACAAAAAGCCTGAAATAAGATACGATGTAACTCAAGAGTTAATGTACTCAGATGATAAAAATGTAAGTTCAGTGCTAAAAAAAGCAGCGGAACCCCGCCGGAGATGCTTCGGAGTGGATGCGCTCCGCTATGTCAATGCCTTAGCATGCTTGTGGGAAGATCAAGGCCATCTTGCCACAAGCATTAAGCAAGCTTTCGACAAGCACCTAAGGATCTAGGGAAGGAAATTGAAAAAGCAAACTTGAATCAAGCCTGCCTCCTCAAGGTCATGGCAATGCTTTAGCATGCTTGTGGGAAGGTCACAGCAACCTTGCCACAAGCTGTAACCAAGCTTTGGATAATTATTAAAGGACCTAGGCAGTGAAATTGAAAAAGGAAGCTCGGATCCAGCTTGCGTCTTCAAGGTCGGTTGGTTCCACGGCACTTGACCGCGGACAGATGACCGCGGGCCCATTTGGCCACGCAACGTATGACCGTCTCTGTTTTTTTTTTTTTTTTTTTTTTTTTTTTAGTGAGAGAGTAACGCGTAATGAAAACATTGAGGGTGCATCCACTCCCTCCACTCTTTATTCAAGCAGCGCTGGGGCCTTTAAATAAGGAGAATTCCGTAAAAAATTTTACCATTACCAGTTCATTGGTATTGGTGGTGGTAAGTGGTGTTTTATGCATCGACAATTACCTACGTGTTTTTTTAAGCGTTGATAAATTTCGTGTTTTCTAAGTGGTGATGAACTTCATCATTTGATTTTTACAAAATGCAGTTTGTTTCAAGTTCTAAGGGAAACCCGAAACAAGCAAGCTGTGTATGAGGGGTTTCTTTATTCGAGAGAAAAGCCGAATGTAGACATTCGGCGATGTGTAAACTACAGGCCAATCCATTGCCGAGGAAGGCTTCACACAAAAGGTGAAAAGTTCATAAACACTGTTGGCACTCACAACCATCCTCCGGAACCAGCCAAAATCCGAGCAAGGCAGTTCATAGCAAGATTGAAAGAGCGCGCAGTGGAATGGGATGCCATGACTGACGCACTGTGTGGTTGCTACAGCGTCTACAGATCTGACTCCCGGTATGCTGAGTGAAATCCCGAAAGACAAATGTTTGAAAAGAATCGTCCAGCGGGCCCGGAATGTTGCCGACACAGCGCCCCCAAATCCCAAATCACACGAGGAATTTGTAATTCCCGACGAATGTTTCCGTCGGGAAAATTTTTTCCCGAAATTTTTTTGATTAAATTACAAAAACAGAGGCGGTCATCTGTCTAATATTTGTATATGAAATGGACTAAACGTCTGCTAACCAATCTCGATGGGTAACTTTTAAATATCATATTTTGGTTACTAAGGTGTGTGTCATAAGGATACCTAGGGTGCGTTTATTCAGATACTTAAGTCGGAAAAATGGCAGCATTGGCAAAACACAGAAGAAATTGCCGATTTCGGCCGCGCTTTTTTCAGCTTGCCACCCCTCAGCAAGTTTAATTTTGCCATGAGAAAGCATTGATACAATTTCATAGGAGATCAAACGAACTTTAGCTTTTAAAAAGACCGATTTTGCCGTCGGAAGCCATGGCAAGTTACAGGCCCTAATCCACGGTAAAAGTAGGTTATAAGCCATTCTTGCCGCATCTGGCTACTTTCGGGCACGAGTCTTTTGTCACAATGTTGAACCCAAAGACATAAAGACGGAGCGCTCGTATCTAAAAGCACGGGGAAAAAGTGAAGCTAGGTTCGGCGCTGCGCGCTTGTGTGAGTGTGTAAATGAGCGCGGGAATCCATGGCGGCAAACGAAAATTTGATTTGAACTTGTCCTCTTGATTTTTGCACATTTCTTCTTCGAAACGTATTTTAAATTCCTAAAACGAATATACTAAGAAAGTTCGGTCTGCGTCCTAACATAATACACCTACTTTTGCTTGGTAACAGGCAGTAATCTCAGATAAAGTTAGTTTTTCTTCTGCTCATGGTGGTTCTGCAGGTTTAAACAGGCCGTTACAGTTCTAGATCAACGTTACTCCCAAATGAAATTAATCGGTCGACGACGGACGGAAACTAACCTAGAGTTAAAAAAATATGAGTTTGTACCTGAATTTGGGCAAAAATCAACCTAAAATACTTCGTTTCCGCAATTTTATTTGATTCCCGCCCTACATTTGAATTTCAAACTTGTCCCGATTTCGCCGCCAATCCTCTAGCCAATCGTAGAGGTGGTTGAAAAGAAGCTTCATTTTTTGCTTTTAGCCCTCCGTCTTTATGTCTTTGGTTGAACCACAAATTCAGCATTATAAACCACGTGGGAAACGTAACAATTTTTGTTAACCAGAATTTTTTCTGACTAAACTTCCTATTTGCCTTGACTGTACGTGCTTCGTCGCTCCGAAAAGCCGTCACAAAACTGGTCATAACTCGCTCGCAAATCTTCTCAATTTGAGTTAAAATATATCGATAGATGCGCAATCAAACGAAATGTCGATCAAATAAATTTTATTCTCATTAGAATAGAACCCTATTGAGATATTTTTGCGGATTTGTAAAAATACACTGCATTCAATATCATGAGAATGGTAATCTACAGGTTGAAATTGAATCAGTGAGTTCGAAAACACACCAATTCGGGTTTTTTTTATTTTCACTTTTTTTACGGTTTAGTAACACTTATGGATAGAAGCGTCTGCACGTAAAAGGAAAAATCAAAATTGCAATCGGAAGTGCCCGAAACAGCGACGGGAAAAGGGAAAAATCGAAGTCTCTCATTGGAAATACCAATTTTTGGCCCTTTTTCAAGGGAGACGGGTGACCATCCGATTTTGCGGTTTTCTTTTTTCGGTTCAGCATACCTTGTACCAACAAGTTTTATAAATATTCAAGCGTTATTCAGGTCGAAAAATATAACTGTTTCAGGGCAGACTATGAAAAATTAGTATCTGAAAGTCGGTGAGAACGAAAACACACCAACACGGAAATTTTTAAACGCTTAATTCTCTATCATCAAACATGGTGTATCGATTTCAACTTAGTGCTTTACAAAGTCTTTAAGTACTTGTCCTTAGGCACCAGAAAGGTTTTTCTTAAACTAACTTTTTCGCCCGCTGCGCAGTTTTAGGTGTTTCCTGAACAATTTTGTCCCTGAGTTGGTGTGTTTTCGAACTCACTGATTCAATTAAAGGAACATCAGAAATGTGAACAAACCTTTAAGGTTTCTGTACATTTTTTGGAAATTTTTCGTCCAAACCGCGACTTGCCGACTTGGTGACTCAATTTTTGTTCCAGCTACGGAGTTTTCACATTATCAACTTGACAACGCTGTAGCGCACGGTAATTGTTTTTTGTTCTCCCAGTGATCAACTGGGGATAACTTACCTATCACTCTTGCCATTCCATCAATGTAAAAATCTCGAAAAAAATCGATCGCTAGTGAGGTTTTGCCGTGTTTAAATGGGGATTTTTATGGCTATGGAGCGATTTTTTGTATGTGTGTGTGCATTTCTATAAGATCCCTCATAACAGCTTATAGTATTTAGTGTGTATTTTACACGGATTTTTCGAGACTATCGATAGTCGCTGTTCAATATATCGATACGTCCATTCAATTCTAGACCTACCAACCCTTTCCTACAAAATACCCTGTTCTGTCCTAGTTTCCTTAACTTTGCCTTCTTTAACTCCATTTCTAAGTAAACTGTATTAATTATCTGAAGTTCTTTATACCTTGAAGCTTCAATTTCCAATTTGAATTTCCTGACTTTTTCACCATTTTCCTTATAAAACAAAATCTATTCACGTACTTTTTCCCCTTGGGTTTAGCACTTGTTTCATTTGTGTGTTAGCGTTAGCTTTGATACAATGGCGGTATTTTTACGTTCAATTTTATAGGTAGTTAAACATTTTCCAATTTTTTCCTTTAAATCTCTTCGAAAAAGTCCCAATATGACTTATCACTCTTTAAATCAGTAATTCACCCCTTCAACTTAACATTAGTGGTACCTTTGACGGTTCCACCTCTTGCAGTAAGAGAAACTGAATCGCCGAGTTTCTGAGCCTGCTCCTTGGTTTGTCCATGTCCTTCGGTTTGATTTGTGCAACTTCCTTAATGGATAATCTTACTTATCAAAATATTCTTTGACTGAGCGTGGAGTGTAATTTTGTCTTGACAGCATTAGTACCATATGAATCAAAATTTCAATCTATTAAACTCCATTTTTGCCACAGGGTAGGGATCTTTTAGCTATCACCGCTATCAGAGTGCTGTTGAGAACCTAATCACAACTGTCGGTATGTTCTGTTGAGCAGTTATGTAAATATAAAACGGCTGTATTTGTAATAAGTCAATTTCTTTTGTATGTGAACAATAACTGAATTTCCAGAATTCTAAACATCTGACTGTATCTCACGGAAATATTTATCAAGGTCAGAGTTTGTGAATCCTTGGCAACAGTTAATGAATATCCCCCAAGTAACAACTTCGCTCAACAAAGTTTGGTAAGTAAGTACAGCTCAGATCCACCATCGTACACATGTAATTATTAGTCCAAAATTAGTGTCAGTAATGTTTTGAGGGTAAAGTGTTCTCTATTCTCCAAAATTTGTTAGCAGGGCACTGTGGGCCAGAGGTGCCGGTTGCGCGAGAATAATTGATATCTCGGTTAAATCCGAACGAAAATCACTAAGTTTTGGTATGTGGGGGTTTTTTGGGTCGCTGAACTCGAATCTGATGTTAGCTTTGTTCAAAAATCACCAGAAAAGCATGTTATGAAGATTTGAGCTAATCCAGTGATAACTCCTTTTTTCGAGCAATCGCACTGGGATTAGAAACTATTTTAACACTGGAGAAACTTTCAAAAACAAAACTGAGAACTTGAAAGTGCCCAAGAAGAGTCTGGGAAACGACCTAAGATTGTTTCAATTAGAAGAATGAAGGACGCGAGAATATTCATAGAGGAACGCTTTATATGTTAATTTTTTTTTGTCACTGTCTCCTCGTATTATTGGTTCTTGTGGGTTACCATGCTTAAATAAAAAGATTAACTTTGCAAATTAATGCCCTGCGTGGTTTAACGGTTCTATGTTTTGCCGTTGTAAGCTATCAAGTATCATGTCAGAGGATCAAAGAAGCATCATATGAATTTTCTTGAGAGGCGCTAGGCATGAGAATGGACAATATTTACTTACAGCGTTTACTGGAAATGACGGTCAGCTGAACATAATTTTTTTACCACTCTTGCATTTGGTGCAACTAATAAATTCCGCCCAAATTTTTACCAATTATTGGCTATGCTCAAAATTCAGGGGGGAAAAATGCCTTTATGTATAGGTATAAAATCAGAACTGCATTCAAATACCCACGACCATGCCGTCGATTGAGCTAGTCAACATTAGCAGCTTCTAGTGCGATTGAAATCATCAATACATTTGAGAAAACCGTAGGCGAGTCGCCGTGATCCTCTGGTATGTGAAAGGACACAATTACATTCAGGAAACCAAACGTCATGAGCGAAGCAGCAGGACAAAATTTGCCTTAAGGTAAATTGTATGGGTTAGAAGGGTTAGTTCTGCATTATTTGGCGCAAAGATATTCCTAACTTTGACCACTTGGTCGCATTTAAAAGTCTGAGGGAGAAAAACAAGTTTTCCAAGCAAACATCAGTTAAAATTGGTCTGCACTGTTGCCAATCTTGAGGAACCATCTACCTTAAACACTTACATTACTAATAATGCAAATCATGACTTGAAATATTGACCCAATGCCCTTCAGACATTAGGAGATATCATCACTGAAAACTAAAATAGTGTGTTTTTTTTTTACCCTCAAACTGTTTTCTGATGTACTAAACAATTTCAGTTTTAATTTAAAGGTGCATTTTCTCGTTTTGCGTCACATATAATAGCCGTATGGTAGTAATTTCACTTACGAGAAAGAAGAAAAAGATGAAAGACAGAATGACAGATGGATTTATAAATGTCATCTCGAGAACCTTTTTTGCACTTATTAAATACGAAAAAATGTGGCAACCATGGAAAAAAGTGCGCACCCTCAGAAGCGCAGCAACTCAATTTAACAATATTATTACTATTCACTCGGAAGAATTTAATTACTGTACGATATCTAAGGTCATATATGTGAAATATGAACTCGATCCTATTTTTGATGAATCGACTTTTTTTTAAAAAAAATTCAAAAAATGGGTTTCCCGCAATTTCCCGCAGCAAAACTGTGGTGCAAATGAATGTTGAGGATTCAAAGAAAAAGTATCTGGCATTAAAACTCTAAAGAAACTTAAAGAAAAAACTGCAGAAAGCTTTTTCGGTGGAATTTTTAAGATTTATTAGGCTCGTCTTCTAACAAGCTTCCTGGACAGTGAAAAGTGCTCAATTGAAAAAGTGTATGAGTCAAATGAAAGCTCTTTTTTAGGAGAAGAAGTCCTAGTGAACAAATTGTCATCCTGTGCAACCGCGGGGCCGTGATAAGGTCTTACACGGTTGCAGTTCAGGACGCGCTTCTATATATTATCCGTGCAGTGTGAGAGGTACCTAAGTTCCCCCCTCCAATACATCGCTGTTGGGCGATTATTCGATGAAATTTTGATGAATCCTCATCTTTTAGAGAGGCACTTTAACAAATTCCCCATCATCAATACAAAACTGAACACTCTTAAAAATGGTATTTTTTGCGCGAAACGGGCCTCTCTGGCCCACAGTGCAGGGGTGCAAATTGCGCGGAGGCTGAGAGATACTTGTTATTTTTCTAGATTTTTCAGATTTGCAATTCTTGTGGAATACTTACTGTGACTTTGGCACACATTCTAAAATTAACAAGAAATTCCACAAAAGTTAGATCAGCACGTTGTGTTGACCTTCTTGCGAGAACCTAGCGCGAAGCTGAAAATTGCAGGGGCATGAAACAATTTTCGCTTTGGTTTGTGAGATTTTCTTATAAACTTGGCATCCTCATATTTGTCCGACTTTTACCAAAATTATCTCTTCCATCACCATTATAGCAACAACATCAGCATAAACATTCTTGATAAGAGGTGGCATAGTATCACAGAGAACCCTGAGAGTTTTGTATTAAATACTAATGATGCTCCTCTGGAAGAATTAAAATCATTCTAAACTACATTTATCAACAGCTCTTGCTGACGATAACCTGCTACCTTCATCAACTTAATCTAAAGTTTAGCAAAATAGATTAGCCAACTAATGTACTATCATTTCCATGCAAACCCTCAACCTTGTTTCAATTGAGGAATGATAAATACAGTTTTTACTATGCCTTAGAATTCTTACCATAATTATTACCATTTGGAGTCAGGAAATAAAAATAATTGCTTCATTGTTTGAATTTTTATTGGCCAACTAAGTTCACAGTGGAACTTTCATCTACTGGGTGGTTCCTAATGAAGGTAAATATTTATTCTTCTCTTATTTGGATGAGAATTACCTACATCATGTATGATGACATACTGTGACACTGGGTGCCGCTATTAGGTACTCTACTGATATTGCAACGATACTGGAAAAATTCTTAACTCAGGGTGTTATCTTGCAAGCTATTGGTAAGAATTAGTCATATTTCGATCCTTTGAATTCTTTCATCATTCAGAACTAAAAAACTAAATTCAGCTTGAACAGGCACATATCTCATCATCATCTCGCTTATCAAACAATGCTTCGCGTCCTCCTCCGCTTCTCATCTTGATGAGAGCAGGGGCAGGCGAAGATTTGAAATGTGCGCTACAGATTCAGTAGTCGCCTGGCAAAAGTGGTACCCGCCTGACGTCACAAAACTTCAAGATGGCAAGAAAAATCAAACTGGGACAATAATTAAGGAAAAGGACTGTGTGGTTACTAAGGAATACCTAAATGATCATTCATTTTTTCAAACCCTCATAATTTAAAAAAATTAATTTGAAGTACGTATTTGGAGACTTTACACTTTACTGGGAGAACATCCAATGCCCAGCATGAGCATTGGAAACGTCATTCGTGTATGACCGACTTGTTGAACTTGCCATGGACAGAAAAAGATGTGCCTTTAATAGGGACAACTTAGCAAACTCTGCATAGGATCCAAGTAATGGGAAATTAGCGTCTATGAATAACCCTTTTTGAAAAGTTATTTTCTCTATATTCAGGCATGAAAATGGAAATCAAGCTCTAAAAAAAAAGATATTAAAACTTCATATATATTAAGAAATATACAGGAAAAAACAAAATTAATTCCTCTCAGGAATGTGTTATAACAATGAATTTATAAAGCATCAGTACCTTTCAACTTGGAATCAAGAAAAATATAACATATACAGAAGACGCTGAGTATCTATATGTAGGGAATGAATGATTAAAACACCGTAAATAACTCTAAACCACATACTACCCATACTGATTCACCTCGTAACTTTAAAGGGTCTGTCACATGCAAGAGATACAGCTTTGTGAGTTGACGCTATTGAGGTGGTATAACACAATAATTACGATGGTTTCATTTAGAAAGTCTGAAATCCTTGCGTTCGTGCGTATTTTGGAACACGCTTTTTCAATATTCCCAGGTTTGGGGACAGTTTTCTAGTCACCGGAAACAAGCAAACGACAACTTTAGGCGGCCTTCCCAAGTAGCAGTGATCGCGATAAATTGCGATTTAATTGGAGAATGTATCGCGATTTTATCGACGTCGCGATTTATTGCAATATTATCGGGAGAAAAATCGCGATAAATTGCAACAAAATCGCGATATTATCGAACGCGATTTTATAGAGATAAAATTGCAATAAATTGCAATTTTTCATTAACGCATGAATGACGCATATGAAAGATGTTTCTATTCCGCCGCCGCCGTTTTTACCGAGATCCGTTGGTAACTTAACCATCTCATTTTTTTTTATCAATTATTAGTATAATGTTACAAAGACAGACTGGTAAGCTTACCTGAAAACCGGTATTTTTACTGATTTTTTCAGGTAAGAATGCCACTTTTATTGGTAATCAATCCCCGGTAACTTTACCATTTTATCTCGGTAATTCTACCACAGTCGATAAAAACTATTGGCGTTTTTCCCAAGGTCCATCGGTAACTTTGCCATCTCACTATTATTGGTAATTTTACAGAGACAGAATGATGAGATTACCAATAGAACCTTATTTTACCAACCGTATTTCAAGGTATGAAATAAAATACAGAGGAGGGAAAATTAAAAAAAAAAAAAAAAAAAAAAATAATCCAATGAAAAATCGGTGTCAGTCAACGCAAAGACATAAGTTGTGAGGTTGCGAAGCGCCGATCCATGTATAAGAGGCTTCAATTCGCACACGCAAGTCATATAGCGGTCATAGCATAGTGACAATGTGCTGGCCTTCCACCGTAGCGATTGGGGTTCGAATCCCCGCGGAGGCTCCGGGGATTTTACGCTCGTCTTCGTCAAAGGACCTGACGGCTGAACCTAACGGCAATCGGCTGACAACTTTAACCCCTTTTTTTTGGCGATTTTATCAATCGCTAGGATCATCAACATCTGAGCGATCATCCTCGATCTTATCGCGATAAAATCGCAATTTTTTCGGGCCGATAAAATCGCAATAAAATCGCGAAAAGATCGAGGATAATCGCTCAAATGTTGATGATCCTAGCGATTTTATCGCCGATAAAATCGAGGATAATCGCGACTTTATCGGCGATAAAATCGCGATTTTTCCGTTGAAAAATGCTACTTGGGTTGGTGGTTGTATATTTATTTTATTTACAAGCGAGACGTGATCTTTCATAGTGGTCCATGCCTTGAGTTGTTAGAGTGTATTTCATCGAGCTGCAAGTTATACTGATAAATATTATGCATAGGATAGTTAGTTTCTGTTAAACGGAAGTTATTGTCGTCGCTTGTTTCCAGATGCAATGACGGAACTCTGCCCCCTGACAAAGGAGGTATAAAAACGCATTGTTCCAGACAACACAATCGCAAGGAAGAGTAGATTGTAGACTTTCTTAAAAAAATCATTGTGATTTTCATGCCATTTTACCTGGAAGAAGTCTTTTCACATGCCTTTATCGCTTGCGTACGACAGACCCATTGAGTATAAGGGCTATTCCGAACTGGCACAACAAATAGTTAGACAGAAGAAATGAAATATCTAATCACTCTCTTCTTTTAACTTTTTCAATGTTTTGACAGATCGTTCATTGAAGCTTCATGGTCTTTATTTTACCTTTGTTTTGATAGTAGTTGGTCCACTGGATTGGAAAGTAACCTAGATTGTGGACGGTGGATCAAGATCGATTTATGATTATAATCATTATTTACATTTGTGACACCATGGTGAGCAGTTTCGCTTACTCTACACCGTTTACTAATGTGCACGCCTGATGGACTAACATTTCGTTTCATGATATTGAATTCTCCAAAGCCACCGTTGAACATGTCTCCATGAAATCCAGATGATGACATTTCTGGTTTTCTCTTCATCACGTCGAGTTTATCGAATCCTCCTGTAAAAGCATCGCTCTGGAAATCGGCCCATGAAATTTTCGGTTTCCTCTTCATCGCATCAAAATCACCAGGTCCACCGGTTACAGCATCGTCATGAAAACCAGTGGATGACATCTCCAATTTTCTCTTCATGACGTTGAACTCGTCAAAGCCACCGTCAAAAGTATCTCCATGAAAACCGGGTGATAACATTCCCAGTCGCCGTTTCATGACGTCGAAATCACCGAAACCCCCGTTGAAAGTGTCTTCGTGAAAACCGGATAAAGACGTTTCCGGTTTCCTTTTAATCCCGTTAATTGCTTCCGCCCTCCCCGTGAATGTGTCTTCGTGAAAAGCGGATGACATCTTTGGTTTCCTCTTCATGACGTCGAACTCACCGAAGCCATTGGTGAATGCGTCGCTGTGAAAACCGAAAGATGACATCTCAGGTCGTCTTTTCATAATGTCGAAATCACCGAAGCCCCCGTTGAAAGTGTCTCCGTGAAAACCGGATGAAGACATCTCCGGTTTCCTTTTCATCACGTCGGGTTCCCCGAATCCGCTGAAGAAGGCGTAACTGTGGAGCGTGGAGGACTTCATTTCTGGCTTCTGTTTCTGGAGCGCCCTCTTCAGATGGCGTCGGGCTTCCAGCTCTGCCAGTAACTTCGACAGGATGTAGTTAACCGTCACCACCCGATTCGCCTCATCCTCCGCAGATACCCCTTTTACTCCCAGTAAGCGGTCCACGGTCGGCATCTGACTGTTCCTGTTCCTGTGACTGCCGTCCTTAGCGATAACGTCACTTTGGAGACCAATCTTGCTGGCATCAGCCTGTAGTGATCTCCTCACGAGATACCGCGTGCTGACTGGAAGGGTGAGCTTAGGTGCCGGAGTAGTCGTTGTCTCAGTCAAGTTTTCCAGCGTCTTCGTTGGCGTGAGACTGGGAGATGAGATTTCTGTTATTTCGCCACCATTTTGCGAGAAAGGATCGCAGGTGATGCCGGGGAGACTGCAGCTTTGAACGAGGGATGGTAGCTGTCGTTTTCCGCGAGACTGTGCCAGTCTCGAGGCTCCCTCTCCGAATCTCGTATGATGGAAGGTCTCGTCTTTTCCTCTACGAATGGAAAAAAAAAATTAGAAGTTAAATGATGATTTCTTTAATATATGTGGAACAAAGGAATCACTTAGATTAGAGGGTGCTTACTGCAAAGGGAGTGCCACTAATGTCTTTTGATTATTTGGATAGCATTTTGCAATTCGAAACTATAATAGGCAGTACGGTAGGTTTTCAGGAGAGCAACTTTTACACAAACCATTGGCGTTTTTCCTCAAAACGATCACTGTTGCGGTTTGATGGTTCATTTTATAGCTATGCAGTTCCTTTAGCACCCTGTGTTGACAGATTCTTCGGAAACAACACACTGTCGCCAAAAATTACAGAAAAAAAAACAAAAAAACTATAGTCCCTTATTGCAAAATGAAGAATCCGGGAAAGCTCATTTTGCAATTAAGAACTATAGATTGTTTTAGCATTGACTGCATAGGGGAGACGACCCTGGTGTCACTATTTTACACTAGAGGGTTAACCCCGACAGAGAAAACACCCCTTCCTCCCATCATACCAGGAAGGGGGGAGGTGCATTGTCTCTGCGGAAAGATATTCTACCAAAAACAGGGTGTACGAAAAATATGGATATCTACAGACATGCTATTATTTCGAGAATGGTGGCAAATACCTATTCACATGCAATTCGGACACAGTGATTTAAAAACCAAATTTTCTTTTCTACCCCTGCGATGGCGGGGGTAGGTGAAAATAAAAGTGATCAATCGTCTTGCGATAAAGATGAGAACGATATTATTTGCGACAAAACCAAGGTAGATATAATTACTGAACTTTTAAATACAGACTTAACCCCAGTTCTCAAAAGTGATGCACTGCATGATTCAGTTAAAGAATTTATGCAAAAATCACAAAATGCGGTGAGTGTTATATCTAAAGAAAACAAAGTGCTAATACAAGAAAAAGATGAACTTGCTGCACAACTAAAATCTTTTCTTGAGAAACAATCAGTTTATGAACAACAGAACCAAACATTAATCTCAAACCTGCAGTCACAGATTAACGACCTAAAACAAGAAAAAACTCTCAATTCGGGCAGCTCCTCTAGCTCCGTTAATAAAAATGTGTCTTCTATTTCTAAAGATATTTCTTCAATGAAAAATCTAACTAAACCTAACGTTAACCGTAAAAACTCAGGTCAAACTAAATTGACCCAATTTACATCTAAAAAGGACCAAGTGGCCACATCCAACCCGTCCACATCTTCTACCCAAACTCCCACTGGGAATAAATTCACACCTCTTCAAGATGAAGAGACAATGGAAACTCAAGACGACGCAGCAGATCCGGACTCAGAAGATGCCTCACTTTCAGAAGACGCAAACTCTGATCCAGAATTCAGGTCAAAACGTCTCATTTATCGACAACAACGCAAGAAAAGGAAACGCGGAAATTCACCACAGGATCCTTCAACTGCAAACAACGCACTCAATAATAAGGATAAGTCTATTGATAAGAACTCTACTAATAATTCTAATGTTAAGATAGATAAGAAACCCCTTCCTCCTCCTCCACTTAAAGTTGTAGGCATTAAGGGATTTGAGAACCTCAAAAAAATTTTAAAATTAGCTTCTCCTAACGAAGATTATAGTATAAGGTTTTTAAACAATGAAACTTGGAAGGTAAATCCATCCACAGATGAATCCTTTCGATTAATAACTGAACATTTGAATGCTGAAAAAGTGCAGTGGTATTCGCACTCAAACAAAAACATCAGAAACATAAAAGTTGTATGTAAAGGCTTACCTCCATCCATGCCTGAAGAGGAAATTATGCAAGACTTACTTGCAAAAAATTTCAAAATCAACTCGGTAGTCTGCATGCGCAAAAGAGTAGAAAAGCAAATAAAAAAACCAAAAGTCTTAGATTCCTCCGTTAAAAACTCAGAAGATAAAACAAATACCTTTGAAGATAATTCCAATGTTCCTAAAAAAACTATCAAGGAATACGAGTTGGTCAAAATTCCGATTCACCAACTCGATTTTGACCATACCGATTCAATTGAAAATATATTTAACATCAAAGCAATTGCCCACACAATTGTTAAAATTGAGCAAATTAAAACAGATCCCACCTTGGTGCCTCAGTGCAAACGCTGTTGTGGTTTTGCGCATACAGCAAATTACTGTGCTAAGACACCAAGATGCGTCAAATGTGCTGGAAAACATTTTTCACATGAATGTGTTTTCCAGGGCAAGATCATTAACCCCAAATGTGCTAACTGCGGTGCTGTAGGTCACCCGGCCAGCTACAGGGGCTGTCCTTTCGCCAAGGAATTCCAAATGGCGAGAAAACAACAACTCAAACGAAAGAAAAACCCGGAAAATAATGAGAAAAACTTTCCCCAAATGGGTAAAAAAAATAAAACAACAAACGTAGCTAAGCCAAAGCCATTAGAAAAGTCTTTTGCGCAAGCAGTTAAAAATGATGAGTCAAACTCCAATCAATCTGATATTATCAGCACGCTTCTAAAAACCATCGAAGTACTCAATGTGCAAATTCAATTGTTGAACGAAAAAATTAGCCGCTTAGAAGCCCGAGCTAAATAAATGATTCATCTTTTCTTTGTATTTTTATGTGTAATATTGTTAGTGAAAATGTCTATTTGTCTTTTCCAAATAATGATGACTGTCCTTTTTTCGTGCAGGATGACGCAGTCATTAATTACGATGATGTAGTGCAGCTTCCACACACGAAATCTGATAGAAACCTGAAGTCTTTAAATTTTATGGCTTGGAACTGCGGTGGGCTGACACGGGTGAAGGCCGAGCAATTCAATGTCACGCTAAGAGATTTCAATGTGGACGTAGCCCTTCTGTCGGAGACCTGGTTCACAAGAAACGACTACAAGAGGTATTTTGTGGGGTATAGAATGTACAACGCTCTACACCCTGCCAATAAACATAGAGGTGGATCCTCAATTCTAATAAAAGAAAATTTAAAACACAATTTAATTAAACTTATAGAAACACCAGCATTTCAAAGCGCGGTGATTAGATTAGAGACAGAGATTGGAGAGTTTAACTTGGCTTCACTCTATACCCCACCTCGAAATACTCTCTCACCTGATGATTATTCCAACTTTTTTGATGAACTGGGTCCCACTTTTATGGTAGCCGGAGATTGGAACGCAAAGGACCCTACATGGGGTTCCAGAATAACTAACCCAAAAGGAAAATCCCTTCTGGAAGCAGTAAATTTAACAGGTGGAAGTTTTGTCACTCCAGGGAAACCTACGAACTTCCCATATGATCCTAAACACAATCCGGATCTAATTGATTTCTTTGTATATAAAAATTTAAATTTAATAGATAAAACAACTTGTGACATATTACCCCCTCCTTTACAGGGTCATGCAAAAGTAATCATGTCCATATTTACAAATCCAGTCTTGGTTGACAGACCCCCAACTATCTGTTCAAAAAAGACAGACTGGGATAAGTTTCGGCAAGACTTTGATAACCTTATTGTTAACAGCGTTACAATCTCCTCTCCTGTGGATATTGACAGAGAGACTGAACTGTTAGTGGAACAAATTCAAAAATGTGCGAGAAATAATACCCCTACGGCAACTAATAACTCTCGTCCTTACACAATTCCAAAAGAATTATTAAATTTAATTCGAACAAAACGGAAAGCTCACAGAGTTGCAGCAAATACTAAAACCCCTACTGATAAAAGTCACTACAACCGTCTTAACAAAATAGTTAAGAAACGCACACAAGATTTTCTTAACAAAAAATTTGAAAATTTCATTGAATCACTCTCACCAATAAAAGACAAAAATTACTCTTTATGGGCAGCTACAAGATATCTGAAAAAACCTAAACAATTAAAATTTCCAATCAGAAAAGCAAATGGTTCTTGGGCCATTTCAGATATAGAAAAGGCTGAAGTTTTGGCCGATCATTTTGAGGCAGCTTTTAAGCCTCACAATGACATCGAAACAGATTCATCTTTATCAGATTCGGAGGGAGCTTCCACTGACAGTTCGGTCTCAGAAACACAAAATCAGGGGGAGGCGTCAGCATTGAAACCTCGTAAAAAAGTCAGAAAGATTCCACCAGTTAAAATTAAGACCATTTCTCCTTCAGAGCTCTCCAAGGAAATTAAAGGAAAGATCAAAATTAAGAAAGCTCCAGGCTTCGACAAAATCTCAGGTTTAATCTTGAAAAATTTACCCAAAAAAGCATTAATGAAACTAGTTGCTATTTTCAACGCAGTTTTTCGCTGTAAATACATTCCAGCACAATGGAAAATCGCTGAAATCTTTGTTCTACTGAAGCCTGATAAACCACCAGCAGAAGCAGCTTCCTATAGACCTATCTCGCTCTTACCGGTCATAGGGAAATTATTCGAAAGACTATACATCAAACGTTTAAATGAAATAGTAAAACATAAAAACTTAATTATTGACGCTCAATTTGGGTTTAGAGCCCAGCACTCTACTGTGGACCAGCTTCACAGAGTAACAAAATTCATAGAAGATGCTCTCGAAAAAGGAGAATACTGTGTGGCAGTCTTTCTTGACGTAGCACAGGCATTTGATCGTGTTTGGCACGAGCGTTTGGTTGATAAGCTCTATAAAATGCTCCCTTGCAACCATGTGGAGCTCCTAGCATCTTTTCTTACGGATAGACATTTTCGTGTCCGATATGAAAATGCTGTCTCCAGCATAAGACCTATAGGTAAGGGCTGGAGTTCCGCAGGGTTCTTGTCTTTCTCCTCTTCTATACTCTCTCTTCACCACGGACATCCCACAGTCTGGGAAGGGGGGAAAGTTGGGCATTTATGCAGACGATACTCTCGTGCTAACATCGTCTCGAAGTTACAGGGAGGCACGTTTTAACGCTCAATCTCATTTAAACAAAATAGATAAATGGACAAAAAAAGACAAAACCAAACTAAATGCGTCTAAATCGGTTGAGGTTGTTTTCACTAATAGACCATTTACCCATATTCCCCTACTTTTAGGAGAAGTTAAAATCCCAAACGATAACATCGCAAAATATCTTGGCCTCCACCTGGATTCCAGGCTCAGATGGGGCGCTCACATTAAAAAAAAGGTCGCTCAACTGCGACTAAAGTTCTCTAATATGCAGTGGCTCTTGGGGCGCAAATCTCGACTTTCCCTACAACTAAAGTTGCTTCTCTACAAGTCAATGTTGAGGCCGGTTTGGAGTTATGGTTGCCAATTGTGGGGTTGTGCAGCCAAGTCAAATTTAGATAAGATCGAAATCATTCAGATGAAGATTCTAAGAAGTATTGCTAAAGCTCGGTGGTATGAGAGGAATGCAGATATTCGCGCTGACCTCAATATTGACTCTGTAGAGAACTACATCACCAAGATGTACTCTGCGTATGAGATGAGACTACATCGTCACCCCAACCAAGAAGCGCTTGCGCTGTTGGAATGGGACCGATGTAATCGCAGGTTGAAAAGACGTAAGCCCTATGAGCTTGGAATTCAGGGCTTTTCAAAATTTTTCCCATAATACTAGTGTGCCTCCCCGTATCTTCGGATGGATCAGAGGTGCTTAGGTCTTCGGCCGGTGTCGGTCGACCGTAGTCTTCAATAAAACAAAGACAAAAACAAAGTTAAGACAAAAAGGCATTTTTATTTTAGGAGTAATTATGTTTTTAGAGCTCCTCAATATTCAGAGGTAGTATGATATTTTTATGTTAAAACTTTGAAAATTTATAAGATAAAATGTTTATATATTATAATTAAGTTATACTTATAGATTAATTAAGCTTTAAAAGACATCTATGTATGTCTATTAGCGACCTTTGTACAAGTTTAATTCGTGCAAATAAAAAAAAAAAAAAAAAAAAAAAATGCAATTCGGACGGGAGGATTTATAGATTTGATTGACATGAATCGATCGGAAAATGAAAGTGTGAATCGATCGACAAATGGAGATGTTGCATGTGTGAGGAATTTGCGATTTGACTGTTGATTCTTATGTAAAAGTTCGCGAGAAACACGATGGTGCCACTGGTTTTCTCTGAAATCGACTCTCAAACTCAAAAAAAGCTCTCAAGTTGAGTCCAAAATGGAGGGGATATCCCACCCTACCCTGAGAGTCCACGTCTACATCAAGACAAACTCCCTATGCAAAGATAGGGAGCAAATACAAAGCAGGGTTGCCGTGTTTTCAGTTTTGGAGTCCCCAAATAAAGTGGCAGCCCTGTCAATGTATTTGCTCCCTATCTTTGCATGGAGAGTTTGTCATGATGTAGACGTGGACTCTCAGGGTAGGGTGAGATATCCCCTCCATTTTGGCCTCAACTTGAGAGCTTTTTTTGAGCTTGGGAGTTGATTTCAGAGAAAACCAGTGGCACTATCGTGTTTCTCGCGAACTTTTACATAGAAATCAACAGTTAAATCGCAAATTCCTCACACATGCAACATCTCCATTATTGAAAAACCGGTGTCATGAATCCGACATGACCGACATGAATCGATCGAAAAGTTAGGAACGTGAACCGATTGACGTGATTCGATCGGCACTAATTCGATTGACGACCGTGAATTGGACGCAGTTAAACAGAAAGGAACCAAGCTACATCGGGATCGAACCGAGAAAAAGAGGTATAAAGTTCGGCTCCTGCATAAGACTCAATGTAAAAGATAAACTTCAAGTTCAATTTCTACAAAATTTGCTCCAACAAAAACTTTGAATTTTTGGTGATGGACAGTAGAGCAGTGGTTGAGTTCAAAACCACTCATAACTAAATTTTTTCCAAAATGTGGGTTGGTTCCTTTCTGCTTAACTCAGTCCAATTAATCAAAAGCCTGCGAATCGATCGACAAATCTGTGCATCGATTGACAACCCCATGAGTCGTTCGAAAAATCTGTGAATTGATCGATAAACCCGTGAATCGGTAAGAAACCCGTGAATCGTGAAATTTTGAAAATTCGAAAATCCAAGATTAGGGATGTGGCCCAAAATGCTAGGTATCTCGGCTCCTGATCAATCGATCTTGCTGACTTTCGGTAAATTGTGGTATTTTTGGACGAGAAACTAGAATATCTAGTCAAATTTTAAAAACTTGAAAATCCAAGATGGCGGACGTCGCCTAAAATGCTATCTCGGCTCCTGTTCGATCGATCTCGCTGACATATGGTACCAGGCGGTATTTTTTAGTGAGAAACTAGAGTTTCTTGTCAAATTTTAAAAATTTGAAAATCCAAGATGGCGGATGTGGCCTAAAATGCTATCGTGGCTCCTGTTCGATCGATCTCGCTGATTTTTGGCACCAGGTGGTAATTTTGGACGAGAAACTAGAATGTCTAGTCAAATTTTAAAAATTTGAAAATACAAAATGGCGGATGTGGCCTAAAATACGATCTTGGCTCCTGCTCGATCGATCTCGCTGATTTTTGGTACAAGGACGTATTTTTGGACGGAAAACTCGAATTTTTGGTCAAATTTTGAAAATTCGAGAATCCAAGATAGTGGATGTGGCTTAAAATGCTATCCCGGCTCGCGCTCGATCTATCGTGGTGAATCTTGGTACCAGGGAGTATCTAGAGACGGGAAACTCGAATTTTTGGTCTAATCTAAAAAATTCGAAAATCCAAGATGGTGGATGTGGCCGAAAATGACCTTACTCAGGGGATCTTCCATTCCTCGGAGACACGCGTTTAAAGGGGAGCTCGAAGACGCAACCTCAAACTTGTTTTTCGTGGATTGAAATTCGGAAAATATCGGCGAAAATTCTTGTGGCTTATGAGGAGTAAATACTTCAAAAAATGCAAAAATCAAAAATTACTGAACAAACTCATCGTCAAAATTTAAAAAAAATTCAAATTTTCGAAAATCGGCTAGGAATTTGAGTTTCCTGTCCAAAAATATCCCCTCGAACCAACAATTAGGAAGATCGATCTAACAAGAGCCGAGATAGCATTTTAGGCCTCATCCGGCATCTTGGATTTTCGAATTTTCAAAATTTGACCAGAAATTCGAGTTTCCCGTCGAAAAATACCCTCAGGTACCAATAATCAGGAAGATCGATCGAACAGGAGCCGAGAGTGCCGAGTCTTTTGTCGTCCTGCCTATAGTTCCGAATTGTAAAATGGGAAATCCGAGTTTCGCATTATGCAATAGGCACCCATAGTATAGGTCCCAATTGCAAAATGAACCTCGCGTGTTCCTGCGGCGGCAAATTTTTGCGGGAGTGCTGAAGCGGGATAAAAATCGTTTCAATAGTAAGTGAATACCCTCCTGATACGGAATTCATCATAAAAAAAAAAAAAAAAAAAAAAAAAAAAAAAAAAAAAAAAAAAATCGAAAATTGACCCTAGTTCCTTATTGCATAAAGCTGTCCATTTGCCCCCCCCCCCATGTAGCACAGTGCAACGAAATTAATTAAATTAAATTGCAATTTGATTTCAATCCCATTGTAATTCTTTTACTATTACATTGCAATATTTTTACATAATTTAGTCGATTTATGCCGATTTTAAACAGTCAACAAAATGAACTCCATGCGTCAGATAGATACGCAACATACAATGCAATGAAAAATAACAAGTTGGTTATTTCAATTTTATTGCAATAAGTTTCAATGAATGGGGCCCCTGCAAATAGGAGGTAGGCAACATAAACAAAACTCACAATCAGTGAAATTGCAATATCTTTACAATGTAACTGCTACCTATCGCAATCTGGGCCACTTGGGCCGCTTTGGAGGGTCGTGTGCAAGTCCTTGAACTGTCGTAGATATTTAATGGAAATTCTGTTAAAATGGAAGAGACATAAGTCGCAGGTAGCGTTGTTTTTCCTGTTGACACTTAAGAGGATAAGAAAAGTAATTTCTGAAGCTCCAAAACTTGATCCTAGAAAACATTAGGGTTCAGCGAAATTACCTCGATGCGACCAATCACGGTAGTTCAAAGAAGCAAACCTTGCAAGCAATTTGCAGGTTTGTTGCATTTGATTTTTAAAGTAAAAGGGAATAGAACAACGTCACTGATTAGGATAAATTTGTCATACATCCATGATGATGCCCTGCTGGCAACACTTTTCAAATAGCAGAAAATTGCAAAAAGCACAAAAAGTTCAAGCGAAATAAGTTAAGTAGTATGAATATGGCGACTTTGCCAGGTAAAAAATCCAACAGCGTTGCACGATGGTGCAGAAAAATACGAATTAAATTACAGTGTTGTATAGGGATTATTGTTCAATATGGCAACGCTGTAAGGAAGAAAGTATTGCATGTTGCCCCTTCAATAATCGGGTTATGCAATCGTGTAATATAGCCCCTTCAATCTGCGGTTTATGCAATTGTGTATTTTTCAAGATGGCGCAGCAGCGTTGCCGGACGGTGCACATAAAAAAATGATTTATTTATTGGTGAAATTTTGCAGCATCGCATTTTACAGTGTTGCCAGATGGGGCGAGAAATTAGTTAATTTTTTGATACAGTGTTGCCAGATTGTGCAAAAAATTCGGATTTTCCGACTTGTAAAAAATTTTGGTTTCGGAAGACCGTATCTTGCCATATGGGTCGGTATTGGATACTGTAGATTAGGGTCTGATTCGGTAAAATTGAAAATTTTTCGGAAAATCACCGTCCTCCGATCCGCCGCGGTTCGATGCGATTCTTTTCTATTATCGAAGATCGGAAAACTGTACGGACCGAATTTCGATACGAGTTTTGGTTTTTGAGATTTCGGACTTGTAAAATTTTCGGCTTCGAAAGACCGTATCTTACATTATGGGCCTGGTATCGGAGACTGGAGATTAGGGTCTGATTCGGTAATTTTAATTTTTTAGTAGTGTGCGCTTGGAAATGCGTACGGGAACCTTGTGTTTTGCGATGAGCGACTGGGATTGGGTATTGCAATATTCAGTTTGATGAATCAAAAAATTTTATTATTTTTTTTGTTGGATATTTACAGTTAAAGTTACAGTTTAAAACAGTTCGCGTTTAGAAAACGCAAACGCGTTCAGAAAACGCAAACGCGTTCAGAAAACGCAAACGCGTTCAGAAAACGCAAACGCGTTCAGAAAACGCAAACGCGTTCAGAAAACGCAAACGCAAACGCGTTTAGAAAACGTACACGTTCAGAAAACGTGCGCGTTCTAAAAACGTGAGGGTTGTCAACCACAAACATCGATTCCTTCTCCTTCTCCGAACTTTAAATCAACACTTATATCATCGACTTTCCGATTGTTATTTTTCCGGGCCATCCTGATGAAACGGAACTTGCAGTCGGATGATATGTACTTAGGGTACAGGTACGGAGCGGAGCAAATAAGCGCCAGTAAACTCAAGATGAATAGAAGAACGTCCGTCAAGGTAGAGGGTGCGCATTTGATTTCCGGACAGACCGGGCACATTGTGATGTTTGCTTCGGATGAGTTTTCCGCCACCGTTGTGGAATTCACTCCAACAACAGCAATGATGATGGTGATGAAAATATATTATCAATCATGATTTTTTTCCTTGCGATACTAATTGTAAGAAGAGAATGCATACTATTTATACGAAATCTTTACTATAGAGAGCCGCTCTCCTCTCTCTGGCATATAATACTATGCGAATCGCACTCAAAAGTCTGCATATCTTCCAGTCCCGTTCGTCTACTTTCTTGTACCCCTGCTTTAAGAAGTACATTATTTCATGCTCGTCTGCGACACGTTCTAGGAGATGGCAAAATCTTTCCGTTATCTCAACTAACCCATAACACCCGACGGGATCGGAAGTGTCTATTGAGCTGAGTTTAAGATGGTGGAACAACTTGTCAGGAAAAAGGAGTCTGGCAAACTTGTTCAAAAGCTCTGCTCGTATTCCTGGAATCTTGAAAAAGAGAGCCTCATATACCGTGTCCAAGGTGTTCATCGCTCTAATCGATTGGGATTTGAGGGTTGGAGCGTCCATACTTGACGAGTTCTTGTTTTGAAATGATCAATCACACTTTCTCGACACTATTTATACGTTCCCTGACTAGAATTGTTAATTTTTCCCACTTGTATGAAAGCGTAGTTTTATATTACTACTACAAATTATGACTACACAGTTTGTCCGAGTGTAATCGAGTCTGGTGATTAGCAAATACTACTATATTTACTTTGATTTAAATTACGACGACACAGTTTGTCCGAGTGTAATCGAGTCTGGTGATTAGCAAATACTACTATATTCACTTTGATTTAAATTACGACGACACAGTTTGTCCGAGTGTAACCGAATCTGGTGATTAAGAAATACTTCTATATTAACTTTGATCTAAATCATGACTATACACTTTCTCCGAGTGTAACCGAGTTTGGTGGTGAACGAATACTACTACTATATTTACCCTGAGGTAAATTATGACTTTACAGTTTCTTTTCACTCGGTTATGAAAAGTGTAAATTTGTCTCCGAGCGAAAGTTCATCGGTCTAGGTTTTGATGACATTAGAAAACCTCGAGTTTAAAATAGTTTTTCACTTGTTCACTCTGAAATCTTTTCAATGAACAGAATCTAGCAAACGTAAAGATAGTATAGATTTTCTGTTGTGACAAACTCAGAAAACTTAGAGCTTAAAATCGTATCACTTGTTCGCTCTGAAATTTTCTCAATGAACAGAATCTAGCAAACGTAAAGATAGTGTAGATTTTCTGTGGTAACAAACTCAGAAAACCCCGAGCTTAAAATAGTATCAGTTGTTCGCTATGAAATTTTCTTAGTGAACAGAATCTAGCAAACATTAAGATAGTGTAGATTTCCTTTTCTTACCGACTCGGAAAACGTTGAGCTTAAAATAGTATCTTTATCATGGCTGCTCAAGAACAAACACAACAGATTGTTGAAACTTTCATCCAATGTGATATTTGTGATGAGTTTTATGCGGAGGGAGAGAATCATGAGCAATCTCCCGAACATATTGAAAAGATGTCCACCATGAAGGACACCTCATCACCTACCGACAACGATTAGAATCAAGAATATTGTGACACATGTAAAATATCATACGATAAAAGAGAAAAACATGAAGAATCTGCAAGTCACATAAGAAATTTGTTTGAGACTAAAGTACCGATAGTTCAAGTCGAGACTGCTTGTCAAAGCAGGTTGAAAACATTTTTCATCACAAACCTCCAACCGGAGATTCTCATCATCGATGACTACCTACTAACAGCTAAAGACCTCGTGATTGGAAAAATTAAAGAAGAACTCACCGACGAGGCATTGAAGGTAAATATACTAGTTTACGCCGAGTACGAGAAAGCTGACGATAAGGACAAGGAAGGAATGCAGTTGAAAAAATTTAAGACTAAAAACGAAGCTATTTTCGCGTCAACGGATCTGGACGAGTATTATGAAAAGTTCAGGGCCAATTAGATCAAAAAAGAGTCGTTCGATTTTCACATGAACGGATCCGGGTGGGTGCTGAAGAAGATACAGGGTATGGAGCTACGTGTCAACCGCTATTACGCGTTACATCGAGGAGGAACCTATGTTAAGGTGTCATTTTCAACGAAATATGTTGTCAATGTAAATAACGGTGAAAATAACGATTGTTTCTTCTTCGCAATGTTGGCAAAGTTCGTCCCGAAGGAAAAGAAGTATAAATATGATCCGAATAAATATGTAGATATACTCCATCATTATGATTTCGATGATTATGATTTTTTTTTTGGTCGTTCGATTCCCCACGAGCATAGATGATATTATCAAATTCGAGAAAAGGAACAACGAGGTCTCGGTATTTGGGCTCCATGAGAGTTTGGTGTCCAACAAGAAAAAGTATACAGTTTACCCAATTAAAGTTGCCGACCCGGAAAAAGAGGACCACACCGACCTACTATGTCTCTCAACCCCCGTACCTTTCAGTTACCATTATTGCTGGATCAAGAACTTTGAACAACTTTTACGTAAACAGTTGACAAAACATCAACATCGTATCTACATCTGCAAGAAATGCTTTACGCACAAGTACTCGATGGAGCAATTGAATCAACATAAAGTTCTTTGCTCTTTAGTTAGCAAAGACGCGTTCCTGGCTTCATTTCCCGTCGAGCGATCCTCAAATTCAAAAATCACCACAAGGAAATAAAACATAATTATGTAATTTATGCAGACTTTGAAGCCTACTTAGAACAAATTCATGGTGACTCGGAGCATCCAGCGTCTGCATATAGGCGACACATCTCAAATTCTTACGCTTACCTCCTCGTCACGGAGGATCCCGAATTTAAAATGACGGAACCGAAACTGTACCGTGGCGAGGAGGCACATATCAAATTTCTGGACGATATAATCACTCTGGTAGGAAGAATCAGTAACAGTTACAATGATAAAGAGGGAAAAGTAATCATGACAGATGAAGACCGGGCCTCATTTGAAGCGGAAAATAGGTGTGGACATTGCGAGGTGGATTTCTCACAACCAGGTATCGTAAAGGTAAGGGATCATGACCATCAAAAAAGAGCGGGAGGGAAAACAGGGTCCAATTATCGAAAAGCCTTATGTTCAAATTGTAATCTTATTTTCCGACATGAAAAATGTGTTAGAGTCATCCTGCACAATGGAATTAGGTACGATTTGGGTATTTTAGCCCCAAAATACCCAAATCACTGGTATTATAAATCCCGTTATATTTTTGATAAGAAAGTGTCTTGATATAAATGCAATTGCTTTCAATATGTCTTGATTTTGTTACTTTAAACGTCTTTCCATGGATAGAAGTTCAATCATGACTAAGCTTTATTCATTCATGAATTGAAAGTAAGAAATCTACATCCCGAAAATCTACCGATTTGCCGTAAAATATCGCAGAAACTTGATATACCGGGTCGATGTACCCACTCGTTGAATTTACGAATCAATTTCGTGAGTGCACATATGTAAAAGTCAATATGCTATAGTCATTTTGGGTGCCCTTATTTTTCAAGAAACAATTACACGTAATTTCATTCCCGAAGAACCATCATTTTTCCGTATAAAATCGAAAAAATCGAAATATGTCCACTCCCTGACGTGAAAATTAGATTCTACGTGTGAAAATGCTTATGCATCGATATGTCGAACAGAATTAATGTCAATCTCAAAATTTTTCTCAGAGGTTTGTGTTATTATCAGCTTCCCTTTAAACCCCGGTTCGATGGCCGAATCGGCTGCCAAAAAAGCAAGCCATTTTTGAAGGGTTCTATGAGAAATTCGTGATATTATCGGCTCTCAGGAAATCACCTCATGGCTAAAACTGGTGGTATAAATGTTTGAGTGCTAGAATAATCGTATTTAAGAAACTAAGGCATTAAACTGTGGAGTCAATTTCTTTTTAATAATATAACGGGATTTACTACGGGTGATTTAGCTATTATAGCCCCAGAATACTTTTAAAGCACCTTTACGTTCCCGAATCTCGACGGATTTTTTTTTTTTTTTTGCTTAAACGACTCAAGAGACACTGTAGTTAAAAACATAAAAAAAATTTCGATTTGAATGTATAAAACACGTTTAACTCGTTGAGGCACACTGTGTATTGTATACTGTTGCTATTCGACCCTTGTCTGCAGGTAAAAATTTTTTCAGGGAAGTCCCTTGCAAGAGGCGAATTTTTTGTAATTACTCCCACTTTTTTCTCCGTTATATAGTGGAATTACTTGTGAAATTCTGAGGTCAATTTTATCTGATTGTAATTTATACATTTCTTTTTTTCCCCTTCATTATATTTTTTGTTTGGAGAATTCGAGGTTTTGTTGATTTCTTCAGATTCCAAATACTGTAACTTCTCTTCTGTTCGGCCGATTTTGATGAATGAGACCTCTTTTAATTCGTGTTTTAACGGAGAGTAAGAAAAAAATTGCTAAAAGCACGCGAAACATTTTTTTTTTTTGATAATTGGACGAATCCTAGCGTAACGGTGAAATGGTTAATGAAGCGTGAGTAATCGGGTCCCGGCGGCCGCTCGCCGGGATCCGGAGCTATTGTCTCTTTCGAGAATCCGACGCTGGAGTCAGGCGCGCGGAGGAGAAAGGGGTAGGTAGATTTCCATGTGTGCGCAAGTAGCTTCCTGTATGAGCCACGTTTAGCAAATGGTCTAATGAGTCTCGAGGCTCATCACAGATTGCACTTACGGCTGCCCTGGCTATCAGAGCAGTGTCACCAAATTTTGAAAAACATAACAGGGGTGTGGAGATCTGTCAAAGCAACGTTTTGAACAACACGGAGGAGTGCAATTGTCATGCGAGGAGTGCCGAACTGGTCAGCCATCCTCGAATCAGTTCGGTTGCTTTTGCTTATATTTGCATATTTTAAATCAGCGCGGCGCATTCTTAGGCTTTTTTTAAAAAAACCAAGTAACGTAATTCAAGAAAGAATCATAATTATTGACGGATAAATAAACTTTTTACACGCTTTGGAAAATCTTCGAAGCTCGCGGTAGTCACTTTTCGGTAAGGAACTAAGAGAATCGGTTATTGTATCGAGTGGGGGGTCGAAACGATCGCAAAGGCGGTATACTACGTATACGCGCCAAAATGACTGTCCGATAAAATAGGGAACGATTACGATGCGACTCGTCAAGCAAAGGAAGTCACTGCGAGTCCCAAACCTCGACAAAGGGAAAAAGCAAAATGAAAATCGCCGACAACGACGACGACACACTGAATTGTTACCGGACAGTATCCGTTGCATCGTTTGCGGACCGTCCGACTGCGGTAAAACAAACGTGATGGTTTGCTTGCTACAACATCCGAACGGATTGAAGTTCCGCAACGTGTAATTGTACTCCAAGATACCTTTCCAACCCAAGTACGAAGAACTGCGTCGGATTTTCGACGGAATCGACGGTCTATAAGATGAATAATAAATAAATATAATAAATAAATATAAGATAAATTAACATTCGTCGATAGTTTATTCGCTTTCTACGGATCACCAAGAAATATGAACAATGATGATGATGACTCAAAGGAGGAGGAGGATGATGATGAAGACGATGATGCGTTCCAAGATGCAACGGATAAAGAACATTCGATGGGTCGCACTGAAGACGACGTCAATTCTCGAGGCACGAACACTGCCCCGCACGTACAGTTCTACTTGGACGATCTGGAGAAAAATCCAAAACAGTCCGATACCGCGTATGGTGTGCGGAAAGCAATCAACGGAATCTTTCTTATCGGAAACCGAACCATAAGTTTCGATTCGGACGGACGACTAATCTTGGACGGTGGCGACAACGATGACGAAGAGGTGTTCGAACCGACACCCAGGTTCTTGGAGCTCCTTTTTGAGAAACATCCGGGTAATTACACAGCAGATGATCGCGCTAAATTCCAACGAGTAGTTTCGCTCACCAATGCGCATTGTTGGGATAATCTTCCACACGGTAGACCCAAGTTGAACCCCAGTCGTAAATACTGCAATCTCATCAAACCTTTGTTCGCTACATCGACTCCGAGATCAACGAGGAAGTCATTACGTAAAAAATTGAAAAAAGGCTCCGGTATCAAAATTCATCGTGCGAAACGGGAACTCGTCTATTGGGACGATCCGAACGTGTCGGGTCCGGAGTGGAAAAAGAGAGGGAACCGGAGGACCGTACTAGAAAAAAGGGAAAAAAAGGAGGAAAGGAAAATCCATCTGGGGGACAGAACCCAAGGCAACTAGGCGAACCGCATACCTAGGCATCCCACCACGAGAAGAAGAAAGCATAAACTAAAATCGGAGAAATAAAGCGGAAAGAAAACCTGAACGGAAACTCAACTGGTCAGAAAACAAGATGAACGAGAAAACCTAACATACGAAAAGCATCACCACGGCATGGCACTTCGTGGTGGCATGTCAGGGTATGTACGTCCTGACGCAACTCGAGGAATGAACGTCTCGAGGGAATCTCTCAGGGAATGGACGTCCTGAGGCAACTCTCTTTCTAGGGAATGGACGTCCTAGAAAGGAGAGAAAAGGAAAAAGACAAGGAGTCGGCTTACTCTAAGGCGTTGCAAGAACGGAGAAGCTAGACACGGGGGAACTCTTGTCGTTGGCCTTCTCTAGAGCTGATCGCAGACTGATCGCCGCCGCGGCCACTCTCCTGACCGTCGCCGTGGGTCGCTGCGTGCGCGTGGGCTTGCGCACTGGTCACTTGGCGCCTGCGCACAACGACTCACGATCAGGAGTGGGGCCGGCAACGGAGTCGCGGCAGAGCGACTGCGACTGGCTGGCGATCCCGCGCTAAAACTAAGCCAAAAACTAAAAAACCTCTTTTTGGGCGTAAGACCCAACAGAACGAGTTAGTTCAACCCCTCGTTTTACTTGTAGCTTCGAAACAAGCTGGTCACACCGATCACGATCGTGAAATGCTAAGTATCGTCGAAAAGCTTCGCGAAGCGGATTCCATCCACTAAATATAGGTTCCGCACAAAAAATGAGTCACGCCGACCGGTTTGGAAGATCGAAAGGGACTTACGTTCGCAACACGAAGCATAGTCCCAAAGGTGACCCCTCTTACTGGATCCCGACGGGAATTATCTCGTTTCTAACAAACGGATCCGACAACTGCAAGATCCTGAAGAGGATACCGCCGCTGTGAACAAACAATGGACAGACTCGAGGTGGACGGAAGTTATGAATTCGACGCAGCTTTGTTTGGAGAAAATGGAAGAATACAAAAGTATCACGCAACGACTCGAGACGAAATTATCACGATTGGAAAATAGGATCAGTCAATTAGAGGTTGTGAATCGAGCGAAAGGTAAATAGTGTTGCGATGAGTCACACTGACGGTTTTGGCCGATCGAAATTACGCCGCGGTCCAAAAGGTGACGGATTCTCACTGGATTCCGACGGAAATTATATCGTATCGAACAAACGGATTCGTCAAGTACAAGATCCCGAAAGCGATGAGGATGCGGTGAACAAACAATGGTCCGAAGGGAAGTGGAAGGAAGCCATGAAATTAGGTCAACACTGTCTGGAGCGTATCCACCAACTTCAGCAATCTTACAATCGTCTGGCTAAAATAGTAGCATCGAAACAGCATTTGAATCGAGAGAGCGGACGACGACGTCGACGGTAATCATCATGTCGGCAGAAAAACGTGGGATCGTCGAGGAGTTACATAAACCTGCACAACGAAACTATCCGCGTCGTAAAGCACGGATTCTCGGATTGTTCGATTTATGGCAAGCCGATCTCGTTGAGATGCAACCGTACGCCTCGGTCAACAAAGGATACAGATATCTCCTCACCGTCATCGACACGTGCTCGAAAAAGGCGTCGGCCGAACCGCTCAAATCGAAAACGGCCACGGATGTCACTTATGCCATGCAACGCGTTCTCAAAGCAGCCGGAAAGTCACCGAAACATTTACAAGTCGATATGGGCTCGGAATTCTACAACTCCAAATGTCAAGCATTGATCACAAGATCAATATGTACAGCTCGGACTCGACAACGAAAGCCTCTTTTGTCAAGCGATTCAACCGAACGCTCAAAACGAAGATGTGGAAAGAATTCAGCGCGCAAGGATCTTACAAGTGGGTAGATCTATTACCGAAACTCATCCGTGAATATAACGGGAGCGTTCATCGCACCATCGGGATGAAACCAATCGATGTCACCGGAAAGGATGTACCGATGATGCTGCAAAAGCTTCGTGGGCCGCCGCTGAGTAAAATTGAAAAGAGACGTCTGGCTAGACGAAAACTGAAAGTCGGTGATCATGTCCGGATCTCGAGACTCAAAGCCATGTTTGAGAAAGGATACACACCGAATAGGAGCACGGAAATTATCAAGATTGTCAGCGTCAATCCGACCGTTCCGATCACGTACGATCTGAAAGACGCGCACGATACGATCATCAAAGGAAAATTCTACCGCGAAGAACTCCAACCCACCAACTATAGGGTTAGGTACGTTCCTGGTGGAGAAAATTTTGCGTCGCAAGAAAACCAGGCCTTTGTCAAATGGTCGGGTCTGGACGCGAGTCACAACAGTTGGATCGATAGTAAGGATCTCGTTTAAATAGTATACATTCTCTTCTCAGTATCGCAAGGAAGAAATCATGATCGATCAAATAATTCTCATCATCGTAACCGTCGTTGGAGTGAATTCCACAACGGTGGCGGAAAACTCATCCGAAGCAAACATCACAATGTGCCCGGTCTATCCGGAAATCAAATGCGCACCCTTTACCTTGACGGACGTTCTTCTATTCATCTTGAGTTTACTGGCGCTCATTTGTTCCGCTCCGTACTTGTACTCCAAGTACCTATCATCCGACTGCAAGTTCCGTTTCATCAGGATATCCCGTAAGAATAACAATCGGAATGTCGATGACATAAGTGTTGATTTAATAAGTTCGGAGAAGGAGAAGGGATCGACGTTTGTGGTTGACAACCCTCACGTTTTTTAAACGCGTACGTTTTCTGAACGCGCTTGTTTTCTAAACGCGTACGTTTCTGGAACGCGTGCGTTTTTTAAACGCGAACTGTTTTAAACTGTAACAGTTTTCCACCAAAGAAGAAGAAGAAAAAAAAAAAAACAAGCAGTGAACTCCAAAACAATGTGTTGATAAGGCGCGTCATTAACTCGCACATATCAACCCCTTTAGTTTCATTTACAGAGATTTCAAAATAGGCAAGCAGCACAAAAGAGAATTCACGATCCAACACTGCAAGGTCAACGACGTACCTTGACGAGACCTTGAATTGTGAATCTAGAAAGCTATTCGAACGAATTTAAGTTTTTTGATCTGCCTGAAGCAAAATTTTCTGAGATTCTTGAAGAATAGTGCTCTGGAATAATTTAAGCGAAGAAAGGAAAAATTCTGTCGAACTCCTGGAAGATAAAGTCGATTTTAAGATATTTTGGGGCTAAAATACCCAAATCATCGGTAGTATAAATCCCGTTATATTATTGAAAAGAAATTGACTCGATATAAATTGCATTAAATGTGTCTTGATTTTGTTAATTTAAACGTCTTTCCATGCAAGGAAGTTCAACCATGTCCATGCCGTATTCATTCATGAATTGAAAGTAAGCAATCTGCATCCCGAAAAGCTACCGATTTGCCGTAAATAATCGCAGAAACTTGATATACCTACCAGGTCGATGTACCCACTCGTTGTATTTACGAATCAATTTTGTGAGTGCACGTATGTAAAAGTCAATATGCTGTAGTCATTTTGGGTGCATTAATTTTTCATGAAACAATAATATGTAAGTAATTTCAATCCCGAAAAAATCTGAGGTCAATTAAATTTAATTGTAATTTATATATTTCTTTTTTCCCTTCATTTTATTTTTTGCATGGAGAAATCGAGGTTTCGTAGATTTCTTCGGATTTCGAGTACTGTAATTTCTCTTCTATTCGGCCCATTTTTATGAATGAGGCCTCTTTTCATTCGTGTTTTAACGGAGGGTACCGAAGGAAAAAATTGCTAAATACACGCGAATCAATTTTGTTTTGAAAATTGGATGAACCCTAGCGTGACGGTGAAATGTTAAATCAAGCGTAAGTAATGGGATGAGGGACTGAGGGTCCCGACCGCACCGGGCGACCGTCAGCTATTGTACAACTGGAGACGCCGACGCAGTGATCAGGAGCGTGGTGAAGAGAGGGCTAAGTGGACTCCTGTATGAGCCACGTTTACCAAATGGTCTAATGAGTCTCGAGGCTCATCACAGATTGCACTTACGGCTGCCTTGGCTGGCCCTGGCTATCAGAGCAGTGGTACCAAATTTTGAAAAGCATAACAGGGGTGTGGAGATCTGTCAAAGCAACGTTTTGAACAAAACAAAGGAGTGAAATTCTCATGCGAAAAGTGCCGAACTGGTCAGCCATCCTTGAATCAATTCGCTTGCCTCTGCTCATATATGCATATTTTAAATCAGCGCGGATCATTCTTAGCCTTTTTTTTAAAAAAAAAAAACCAAGTAACGTAGACTCTTGGTATTCATTGCACATAAACTAGAAAGCCCCAGAATGAGAAACAACATTAAATCATAATTATTGACGGACAACTAAACTTTTTACATGCTTTGGAAAATCTCAGAAGTTCGCGGTAGTCACTTTCCGGTAAGGAACTAAGGGACTCGGTTATTGTATCGAGTGGGGGGTCGAAACGATCGCAAAGGCTGTTACTACGTATACGCGCCAAAAAAAAAAATGATTCATCTGACTGAACATCGCAATATCCAATCCCAGTTGCTCATCCCAAAACACAAGGTTCCAATACGCATCTCCAAGCGCACACTACTCAAAATGGATAATCATGTCCAAGCGCATACTACTAAAAATTGAAATTCCGAAATCAGACCCTACTCTCTGGTCTCCGATACCAGTCCCATACTGGAGGAGCCGGTCTATCGATGCCGAAAATTTTACAAGTCCGAAATCTCGAAAACAAAAAGTTGTATCAAAATTCGGTCCGTACAGTTTTCGGATCTTCCATAGTGTAAAAGAATCGCATCGGTCCGCGGCGGATCGGAGGAGGGTAATTTTTCGAAAATTTTTTAATTTCCCGAATCAGACCCTACTCTCAAGTCACCGATACCAGACCCATACTGGAGGAGACTGTCTTTCGAAGCCGAAAATTATTACAAGTCCGAAAATCCGAATTTTTTGCACAATCGGACAACATCGTATCGAAAAATTAACTAACTTCTTGCATCATCTCTCACCACTGTGAAATTTGATGTTGAAAAATTTCACCGATAAAAAATTATTTATTTATTTGCACCGTTCGACAACGCTGTTGCATAATCGACATCTTGAAGGGACAATACACCATTGCATAACCCGCATATTGAAGGGGCTATAAGCAATACTCTCTTTTTACAGCGTTGCCATATTGAACAATAATTACCACACAACACTGTAATTTAATTCGTATTTTTCTGCACCATCGTGCAACGCAGTTGGATAATTTACCGTGCTCAAGTCCTCATTTTCACCCTACTGACACCGCGAAATATGTGCGTGATACGAAAATGTAAATACTGTGAAATATGTGCATAATTTGAACTCTTTTTTTTTTTTTTTTTAAACCAACGCAATATGGCAAATAAGAGCCCAAAAATAAAAGTGCCTGTATTTAGTCAGAAGAATTTTTCAAAATTGGAATTTCGCATCACACATTACTGGAAATGAACAATTGCAATCAATGTATTTTACGTGATGAAAAACCGGATAGAATAACGGATCAAAACTGGGCCAGCATGAATGTTAAAGCTAGAATATTATCGTATCAGCCATTGATAATCATCAGTTAGAGCATATTATGACTTCAACTGAGCCTAAAGATATGTTAGAGAAATTAGAACATACTTTTGTAGGAAAAGGCCAATCTAGAAGATTATTAACAAAACAAAAGTGAATTGAACTTAAACTCAAAGAAACCGGAGGATTTTTTCAATAAATTTGAAAAATTAATTAAGAACTTAAGTGATACCAGTGAAACCATAAATGAAGAGGATAAACTTCAGTATTAACTATTGGCTTTGCCAAAATCTCTCCTCTATATTAATGATCCTCTTGATTCAGTGGACGAGGATAATCGCAACACTGAATACATTAAAACGAAAATCCAAGCTGCATTTCTGAGGAACGAGCAATGTTCAAATGTTGATGAAGTGACTCATCAATTAAACTCTTTTTACATCCGAGGAAACAATCAGAGAGGAAGAGGACCCTTCAGGCAACACAGGGGCCAGGTAAATTCAAATTGGCAAAATTCAAACTGGAGAGGAAATTCAAACTGGAGAGGACGAAACGGAAAAAGGCTTAACAGAAGAGGCAGTAGATGGAGAGGTTTTCGCACAAGAGGCAACCAAGGGAGAAGAGACTAGTATCAAAATCAAGGGCCAAATGTCTACAATACAAACGCGCAAAGGTATGAGTAAATTAATGAAAATTTTCCTTTTCAGCAAAATCAAAATGTTAACAGGATTGTAATTATCAAAATAATAGGAACACGCACTCAAATCCTCAAATTCAAAATTTTGACAATACAGAACCAAATTGTAGTCAAAACTATTATGTCTCCTATAGTTCAAAATCACACAGCCAGATTTCAAACGAATCAATTTACGGATAAGATTAATGTGTCATTCTTAGTGGACATTGGCTGTTCACACTATATTATCAACGATGATACGATTTTCTCCGAATACACGTATCTCAAAACACCTACAAAAATAAGAGTTGGAGATGGACATCCACTGAAAACCATTAAAATTGGCAATATTTTGTTTCACACAACTGTTATTGGCAAAATCGTTAAAAATAAGTCATGTAAAGTATACTACGTCAAGGAAATGCAAGTTAATTTATTGAGTGCCTTACAGGTTACGAACGGACACAATAAAATCATTTTTCAAGGGAGTATCGCTAAAATAGTGAGTAATGCAATTTTAATGATTGCATTCAAAGAAAACGAGTTATATACAGTACAAGGATATGTATTATCGAATGAAATACATGCAAGTATAGCCAAAAAATCAACAATAAGTAATCTATTAAGTTTAGATAAATGGCATAAAATTTTGGGACACATTAATTATAATGATTTATACTTAATGAGAAATTTAAATTTAGCCGATGGACTCCCGAAACTCCAGAAGACCTTCACGAGATGTGAAACTTGCATTAAAGCTGAAATGAATAATCTCAAGTACCGAGATTTCAAATCTAGAGCCAAAGATATCCTGGAAATTGTGCATTCTGACTTGATAGGACCATTACCAGCAGGTGTAAGTAATGGCAAGTATATTGTTAGCTTTATTGATGATTTCTCAAAATTTGCTGTTTCATTTTGTATCCCTAGCAAAGATCAAGTAATAAACACCTTCATAGAATGTACTAATTTTGTAGAAAATACAACCGATAAATTCATCAACGTTCTTCGCTGTGATAACGGAACAGAATATATTTATAAAAACTTCTCGAATTTTGTAAAAAGTAAGGGAATTTATTTCCAACCTTGCCCACCGTATTGTCATCAATTAAACGGTGCGACAGAGAGGTTTAATAGGACTATTATGGATGAAGTAGGATGTCTTTTGTTAGAAGCCAATATATCGAAGTACTTTTGGCCATATTGTGTTGAATCAGCAGTATATTTACATAACGGGGCATTAGCTAATACGAAATTGTGTAAAACACCGTGCGAAATTTTTATGAATAAGAGACCAAATTTTTCAAATTTAAAGCCCTTTGGAACCAAAGTTTTTGTAAGAAGTACAGATGAAAAACGTCAAAACAAACTATGTAATAAAGCAGAATCAGGTCAATTAATAGGATATGCTGATATGGGATATCTTATGAAGATTTCTAATTCAAACAAAGTGATCGTGTCTAGAAATGTAATCTTCATAGAAGAACCTGAAAAATGTATTAAAGAGACCGAGCACTCTAGTAAAAATTTAGCACTCAAAGACCAGTACGCAACCTTTGATACCGAAAACTCTCTCGTAAATGTTGGTGATAGTGTTCACAATAATGAAGAAATGTTACAGCCTGAAGAATTTCACACGCCGGAACAAATAATTAATCCACCTGAACCTCCCAACCTCAGAAATAGACAAACTCTTACCGCTCCTCGTAGATTAATTGAGGATCCCATTTTTGCTAACACGTGTAGTGTTATAATCGTTGAAAATTTTGAACAAGCTCTTGCAAGTCCCAAAAAACTTAAATGGAAAGTAGCAATTAAAGAAGAGTTGACAAATTTAAAGAAAAACAACACTTGGCCTATTGCGAAAAATCAGTCTCAAATTACTGATATTATTGAGACGAAATGGCTATTCAGAATCAAAACAGACGCAACTCACTAAGCGAGATTAGTTGTGAGAGGATTTCAGCAAAACTTCAATGATAACGTGCAGCTTTATTTTCCAGTTGCAAGATTGAGCACTGTCAAGCTATTATTATCTTTAGCAAATCATTTTAACTGGCACCTTCACCAGCTAGATTTCAAATCCGCATTTCCAAATAGTTAAGTAAAATTGGATGTATACATTAAACCCCCTAAGGGTTCAGAAATAAACTGAAATGAAATACTAAAACTAGAAAGAGCATTACATGAGCTCAGAGAATCGCAACGAGACTGGTACGGCCATGTTAACAATTTTATGACTAACAATGCTTTCATAAGGTCAAATTTCAACTGCTGTCTTTATTATAAAAAGGTAAATAAATCCAAGGTGTTTGTATTGTTCTTTGTTGATGACGTGTTAATCATAAGTGAAAATTTAACATGTGTCTAAAATGTTAAGAAATTATTGATGGATAATTTTGATATGGCTGATTTAGGAGAGCCCGAAATCTATCTAGGGTTACAAATTTTCAGGAACAAGCAGAATAAAACTCTTGCAATTGATCAAAGAAATTTCACTGAAAAGTCTGCCATTAAAAATGTCATATAGATAGTAAGCCGGTCAAGACTCCTATGGAGGTAAATCTAAAAATCATTCCTTTTGAATTACCAAATTGTTCTTTAAATTACAGAAATAACATCGGAATTCTCTTATTGTATTGCAAATGGCTCACGTCCAGATACATCATTTTGTGTAAATAACTTGTCCCACTTTCAAAATTGTTGTTCAGAGACCCATTTTAAATATGCGTTACGTGTCTTACGTTACGCGTATGATACTCGTCATTTAAATCTCACATATACATATAATCCGAAAGGAATGATATTTTCAGCCTCTTCGGACTCCGACCATGGATCAGATATCATCGATCGAAAATCAACAACCGGTTCTCTCTTATGCATTAATGAAACGCCTATTTTATGGAAGTCCACCAAACAAAAAGTAGTCTCTTTAGCCAGCACGCATGCTGAATATTATACCCTGTCTGAAACAGTTACAGAGGTTTTACCCCTTATGGGCCTTTTAAAAGAATTAAACATTGCATTTCCAATCCCAGTTCAAATTATGGAGGACAATAAAGGCGCAAAAGACATAGAATTAAATGGACGGTTTACGAAGCAATCAAAACAAATCGATATCCGATTTCATTTTGTCACAGGCTATGGAAATAAAAAAGAAATTGAAATTAAGAAAATAAGTGGTAAGGAAAACCTGGCGGACATTTTGACTAAACCACTGAGCAAATTTCAATTTAAAAAATTAAGAGAAAAGTTGTCATTATGTTAAATTTCTCAAATCAGGGATGCACCTGGCCAGTGTCTCACTCATTTGTTGGAAAATAAAATTATATTATCTTTTTCTTTACTCATTCGTGATTTGAGCAATTTTTTTTAAAATGCTTAAGAATCTCTCTTCCCTAATTATCATTTGTAACAGATGTGTAATATTATATGTGTGTAAACCTGGCGCCACGGAGGGTAGTGTAGGTAAGTAGTATATAAATAGTATCGATTAATGTAGGATATACTTGAATTATTTTGTAATAAAATAATTATCTGATTTTTCAGTTCCTAAAAATCAGGGAGGCATGTCGACTTATCTAAATCTATAAAGTGCATCGATCTCAATGATTGTGTAACTTGCTCTCCTGTTTGTGAATCTTCAATATATTTATTGCTAGTTACGTTGATAACCGCCCCAGTGGTGGGCCGCGAATAAACCAGTTCGTAAGCAGATCGTAATTTGTCTCCTTTTTCCTTATATTCCAATAGCCCTTATTTATTTGTCTATCCTATGTTGCATCAACAAAGTCTCAGTGAGATTTTGCACTAGGTATATTTTTTTTTAATATTGCTCAAACATTCAAACATTTTTTTACTATTTTTTTTTCCGCCTGAGATACCTCTATAAATTCAACGCAAGCATCATGGAGGATAAACAGCTCAAACTTATGTGCTTAGAAATTACCAATAAACAGTTGGAAGAGCAATTAGCTCGCTTTTCAATCGCTGCTTCCGATATTCACGTAACTACAATCGAGCTGGAATCTCGATTGTCAGTTATTACGCCCATACTTTCTCAATACTTACTGTCCTAAGTGAACTCTCCTCACTTCCACATATAGAAATTTCTGGGTTGCTTAGTGATTTTGAAATCAGGTATTTTGGTTCAATTACCGCGGCAAAGTCCAGACTTGCATCCTCTATTCATCCATGGCAAGCAACTTCTTCAAATGTTCAACCTAAATTTCGTTGCCACTTGAAACCGGTAGGATTGCCAACCTTCGATGGGTCATTTGAAAAATGGACGTCATTCAAACAAATGTTGTACTCTTTAATAGATAAAAATATGAATTTAACTCCGATACAAAAATTACATTTCTTAAAATCAGTATTAAAAGGTTCAGCCTCGCTTGTTTTGCAAAACTTAGATTTTTCCAACGAAAACTATGCTGAAGCTCTGAAGCTTCTTAATGATAAGTTTGAGAACAAACGTTCTATAATACATAAACAAACCAGCATTTTGCTGAACCTGCCTTGCGTTACTTCCACTAAGGAATCAGCTCAGAACATGCTACTGCATGTGCAACAAACTTTGCATGGACTCCCAGCTTTAAATATTGACACACCATCCTGGGGTCCACTCATAACCACATTGGTTATATCAAAATTTCATTCCTTCACGTTACCCGAGTGGGAAAGGGTAGCCCCTAGTAAGGAGCCTCCAAGTAGGCAACAGTTATTTGACTTTTTAGAGAGGCAAAGCCATGTATTGGAAGCTCTTAATTATTCTGGTGGTTCTTTTCTGAACAATCCATCGTCCATTGCAACGCGATCCTTTGCAAAAGAAAAAATTTCCAATGGGCTTGTTGCAAACTTTTTCTAGTGCAAAACTAAGAGCTGTTTTCTATAGATAATGCTTAAAAAATCACGATGAGCGCATTGGCAAAGTCTAAAATGCACTCATAACTTCACAATCTGCGTAAGATATTTGCGGTTTTTTGAGCTTCCCGCTTCAAAAACGATACTACGACACAGGTGAACATTTTGTTAGAGGAGTCGTTCCATCCGTCGGCAATACTCATCATAACCGACGCCAATCCGCCAACACACGTGTGATGGGACGAGATAACACATGAGCAGGACTAGATCAGATGACAATCAGCGTGTTTACGTTCATATTTTCCTCGCCCGCCTTGATTGACCTTGAACTCTCCTCGAATTACGCGCGGAACTGCGCAAGCGTCGGCCATGATGAATATTGCCGACGATGGATCGACTCCTCTAACAAAATGTTCACCTGTGCCGTAGTATCGTTTTTGAAGCGGGAAGCTCAAAAAACGCAAATTTCTTTCGCAGATTGTGAAGTTATGAGTGCATTTCAGACTTTGCCGATGCGCTCATCGTGCTTTTTGTGGCATTATCTATAGAAGGCAACTCTATTTTTTGCTCTAGCAAAAGTTTGCAACAGGCCCATTGCCTCACGTGTTCTCAACCTCACTTCACGTATCAATGCCCCACTTTAAGCTCTCTCGGTGTACGAGAGAATAAACGAAATAAGCTCGCTATCTAAATGTAAAAGCTGTTTTTTGGATCACAAAACCATGCGCTTGTGAGTCTGCAAAACGCTGCCTAAAATGTGGTGGATGTTGTACTCAACCAAAGCATTAATCAGTCAGCAAAGTATAATCGTATATCCTATAAATTAGAGAAGAAACAAATTTAACCTAATTCTTATACTATAAATAAACCAACAGATAGTAACCATAGAACTATAACCCATTATTTTTTGAATAGTCCTATTATTTAGTCCTATTAAAGTACCAAAGATAGATGGACTAACTATAACAAAGAAACATCTTGATATAGAAAATAAGTAATATGATAAGATTAAAGGAATTAATTTTATTATAGTAGATAAAATAAAAAATCTAATTCACTCAAGTTTTTCACAAATTAAAATCAATCAAAAATGGAAAGGAAATATCCCCATTGTACCTATTAATCCTAAAATTAGACACACAAATCCAGAATTACATCACACTCTCTTACACATCCCTGATAGTAAAGGCACTCAATCTAGCAAGCAGAAAGCATTAACTTGGCTTGGTGCTTCAAAGAGCTGTTCAACATCGAAACAGCAGGACAGAGCATGACTATCGACTGCTCTTGTTGGAGTAGCTGATGGCAGGGGTATCATTAGAAAGTGCAAAATTCTGTTAGATTGCGCCTCACAATCTAACTTAGTAGCACACAAAGGAGGGGTTGCGATTTGGGCCGAAATCGGCCCCTCCGCGGAATTGGATAATTTTTGGATATTTGGCAGTTGGCAGTGCATTTATGATGGGAATAATCGAGTCTTGCCGATACTCACGTTTTTTTGGCTGCGAAACAGGGGCTTAAACACAGCTCCGTGGCCGAAAATAGCTGAAATTTCGCGTTTTTCGCGGTTCTACCTCAGATTTTGACCTGGGCCCAAAGGCGACGGGTGATGAGCTTCGAATATGGTGTCTGGGACACCTAGACACATAACATACTTGAATATGATCAACCGTCGCCTTTGGGCCCAACCTCAAAATCGAACTTTTCCAACTTTTTAGCCCGAAATAGCTGAAAATCCATGTTTTCCGCGGTTCTACCTCAGATTTCAACCTGGGCCCAAAGGCGACGGGTGATGAGCTTCGAATATGGTGTCTGGGACACCTAGACACGTAATATACTTGAATATGATTAACCGTCGCCTTTTGGCCCAACTTCAAAATCGAACTTCTCCAACTTTCCAACAAAGCAAACTTCTCTGACTTCCTGAGGCCATGATAAGCACTGTAGAGTTACATTTGGTGAAAACTGCAATCAGTCAAAAAGAACCTATCGTGAAGTTCCTATCATCATTTATCTCTCACCTGAGATAGTCATCAAATACAAACCTGTATGCTGTTTAATTACAGTGAGCTTTTCATAAAGTTAACATTACGAAGCACTGGAGAGCTCAAGCAAGCGATCAAGGAATCTGGACCTGACAAGTTAACCTGTACGTGAAATAGTACGAAACTCAGTTTTCGCAGTCATTCAAGTGACTTGTGACAGACAATATAGCAAGAAGATATGAATCCATTCTCTGCATTCGAAGGCAAGTTCTGGGTTCAATCCAGAATCTGAATAGAACGTTGCACAAACAGTACTTTTCAACTATTTCAGACTAAAACGTTGGAAAAAATCGATTTTGAGGCTGGGCCCAAAGGCGACGCTTGATCATATTCAAGTATGTTACGTGTCTAGGTGTCCCAGACACCATATTCGAAGCTCATCAACCGTCGCCTTTGGGCCCAGGTCGAAATCTGAGGTAGAACCGCGGAAAACATGGATTTTCAGCTATTTCGGGCTAAAAAGTTGGAAAAATTCGATTTTGAGGTCGGGCCTAAAGGCGACGGTTAATCATATTCAAGTATGTTACGAGTCTAGGTGTCCCAGACACCATATTCGAAGCTCATCACCCGTCGCCTTTGGGCCCAGGTCGAAATCTGAGGTAGAACCGCGAAAAACGCGAAATTTCAGCTATTTTCGGCCACGGAGCCATGTTTAAGCCCCTGTTTCGCAGCCAAAAAACGTGAGTATCGGCAAAACTCGATTATTTCCATCATATATGCACTGTCAACTGCCAAATATCCAAAAATTATTCAATCCCGCGGAGGGGCCGATTTCGGCCCAAATCGCAACCCCTCCTTTGCGCAAGAATTAGGATTGTCATTAGAAAATGTACATGTGGTTGTTTCCGGAATCGGGTCAGCGTACTCAAATCACAGAGTAAAATTACATATTCATCATTTCATTCTCAGTATAATACTATAATTCCTTGTCTATTAGTTACGCCCTTACCTGTTTTGATACCAAATTCCCCTCCTCCAAAAATTCAAGAAATATCGTCTAACATTGAAAAAAGTCTAGCTGATCCTTCTTACCTTGTAGTAAGTGAAGTTCACATGATTTTGGGTACGGACATTTTTTGGAATACTATAGGATCCGAATAGTTAATTCTTGGGATTGGTAAACCATTTTTACGAGAGTCTAGATTCGTGTGGATATAAGCAGGTATGCAGTTACCACAGAATCATTCAATTAATTAAGGATAAGAACTGTAAAACATCGATGCAAACAAAAAGTTTTAGGATGTTAGACACGTTTTCTTTCAGTACATTCTTTAAATAATCCCAAAACTTGCACGAAGCAGAAATAATGTATAGAAATTCAATTAAAATTGATTCAGAAGGTTATTTTACAGTTTTGTTACCGTTCAAAAGCTGCCTCTCGACTTTGGGCGAGTCGTTTAGTTCAGCATTAAAACAATTTCTATAGATAGTATGTAGACTAAGTAAAAATAATACTTTAAAGAAAGAATACGGCAATTTTATGAATGAATATCTCGAGTTTGGACATGTGCATCAGGTTCTTGAAGAATATGATTATTCTTCGCCTTGTTATTCCATCCCTCATCACCCGGTAGTAAAAATGGACCGGCTAACAACGAAAGTTCGAGTAGTCTTCATTTCTTCGGCTCCATCTTCCACCGGTGTATCATTAAATGACATCTTGCACAGTGGTTCAAAAATACAAAATGACATTTTTGATATTCTGTTGCGTTTCCGGCAATATCCATTTGCTGTATCAGCCGATATTGCCAAAATGTACAGGCAGGTGAGGATTGAGGAAACGCACACATGATTTCAAAGAATTTTATACACATTCAATAGCTCGAATCCTATCCAGGTTTTTGAACTAGACACAGTCACTTGCGGAACAAGCTCCGCAGTCTCTTATTCCTTTCTCGACTTGTAGATCCAACCGCAGTCTCTTATTCCTTTCTCGACTTGTGGGTCCAACCGCAGTCCTTCTTTTTCTTGGTTTGTGGATCCAACCACTACCGTTTTGTTTTTGGTTTGTGGATCCAACCACTACCATATTTTTTTTCCGACTTGTGAGTCCAACCACTGTCATTATTATTCTCTGATCTATCCAACAACTACCTAAGCCCACCTTCAGTTAATTATTACTGTACTCATTCTGACTGTATTTATGCATTCATAATATTTTTTGTCAAATCTGTTGTAACAATATGTATAATTATTCAATGGTTTCTTCTTTTACTTGCTCCCTATTTGCGGGGGCGGGAATATGTATGCGTTTCCGTAGTGACGTCTCTCCATTGTATTGAATCTGCTTGTCCTGTCACAGTCGCTCCTACGTATACATATATGTAATTCGCTCCCTTATTTCCCCGTTTTCCTTTCCCTTTTCCCTATATGATCACACGATCAGGCGGGTCCGCCTTGGAAGAAAACACCGGGTTTCTCAATGTAGGCACTCAGAATTGCCTTGGAACAAGAAAGTCCTATTTTGTTGAATTAAATCAACGGTGTTTTAAAATGAGCGATCGTGTACCTACTTGAATGGAGAAACCTAAGTATTTCTTGAAATTAGTAAACGGGGAAAACACCCTCGGAGCACCTTCGTTTCGTTTTTCAACTACCCAGCTTGCTTGAAAGAGGAAAACTTGTTGCGTCGAAAGAATAAATCGTTTTCTTAAAAGTAGTAAACGGGGCGAAGGCGTTCGCGAACGCCTTCTGAGATCGTCCGATGCCTCTTTCCAAGTCATTAGCAATTGCTTGATCGAATAAAACACGGTGCATCGAAAGAAGGAATCAGGGTCATTCCATTGTAACGGGTGTGACAACAATTTAACTTTGAACAAGAATTTCAACTCTTTGGGGTTTAATTAAAAAATTATCTGCAGTAGCAGAAAGAACTTTTTTTATATATCATTTTAGTTTATCAGAAATTGTTTTTTATTTGTTCCATTCCTCAGAAAAAAATTAAAAGGCTGCGTAACGGGTGTGACCGATTTTGGAAGTGAGTTTTTCCTCCGTGAGTGTAAAGTGGAAACTCAGCGAATTTTATGAATGTAAAAATCTGATTAAATTATATGGTGAAGCCAAGGGTTTTTGCTTCAACTTCCGATGATCCGTTTTCAATTTTCTTTTTTCCTTTCCTTAAAAAATGGGAAAGTTTGCGTAACGGGTGTGACAGATTTTCTCTCTGAGGTCCATCATTTCTGAGAGAGTTTAAAAGTTAAAAAACTTACTTTTCTTCTCATACTCTTATTGTAGGCAATCTTAAGCAGTAAATCAATCAACAATTTGACGCATTTTTATGTAGAACACGCCAAAACAACATTTTTCTACAAGGTGGCCCGGACCTACCGTTTGCGTTACGGGTGTGACCTAACAGGTGTGACAGACTGTCTCTCTGAGGTCCATCATTTCTGAGAGAGTTTTAAAGTTAAAAAACTTACTTTTCTTCCCATACTCTTATTTTAGGCAATCCTAAGCAGTAAATCAAGCAGCAATTTGACGCATTTTAATGAAGAACATGCCATAACTACATTTGTCTACAGGGTGGCCCAGACCTACCGTCCCAGGGCTTTTCTTCGGGTAACCCAGGATTCCCCTTTCGTCCCCGCGGTCTTGGATCTCGCATGACCCAAATTAACCACGAAAAAACCCTGGTACGGTAGGTCTGGGCCTACAGTAAAGTGAAAATATGTCAATCAAATAGGAGAGAGTTCAACGAGTTCTATTTGAAGTCCTTTTGAGATAAGGTGAATTCACTTTAAATACTGAAATATGGCAAAAATGTTAGCTATCTCTCTCTTATTAGATGTATACATAACCTCTAACTTTGCAGGAGCACATTGAATCAGTTTCTTGACAACTGCAAACATGCATATGAGTGTATTTCTTGTGATAACCATAGAAAAAATGGTGAGAAGTGAGGCAACATCTGCATAATTGAAGCCTCTTCTCATTGGTCACACTCGTAACGTGTCACACCCGTTACGCATTTTTGCCTATCAATTTTTGAAATAAAAATTTGGAAAAAATACTCCAAAGCTGTACTTGACTTGAAGACGTACAGAAAAAATTGGCATCTCAAAATGACAAGAATTAAAATAGTTACATTAAAAAACCCATGTTTTGCGTAACGGGTGTGACAGTCAGTACACTAAGTTTTAAAAGTTATATATAATATACAGAGATTACTTTTAAAAATTGAAACTTTGCAGGAGCACATTGAATCAGTTTCTTGACAACTGCAAACATAACCTGAAACTTGGTTTTGGCGGGAACACCAGAAAACATTGCTACCAAACTGTCACTCTTTTTACAGTAGGATGAAGCTAAGCAACGGGGTTACAAAACACGTAAAAATTGCGAGAAAAAAAACAAAACGGAGGTAAACCCCATATATTTCCAAAAACTAGGAGTATTAAGGAGTCCAAAAATAAATATCGTTGGGTCATTTCGAGGGGGGGGGGGGGGGAAATACCCCCCGGACTACCTAGGCGTGGAATGACCCTTGAAAAGAATCAAGTACAATTAAAGTTTTGTTTCACTCATTTCCTCTCCTGTAGGACATTTGACAGTTGTCTAATTTTAAAGTACCTATCTAGAACCACTAAAGCTTCTACAAGAATGAACCGCTCTACATATCAGGTGTTCTTTCAGGTTATCCGTCAACATTAGACGTTGAGTGCACGAGTTTAAAATTGCACACCCTTTTGCATACCTCAATTCAGCCTGATGGCATCTATCGATTCCAAATATTCAACTTATAAATTGAGAACACTCTTCTCGCGCAAAAAGTTCGCCCACTGTTACCTACAGAGGGACGACAGCTCATTCACCCGTCAATTTAATACTGACTTAAAGAAAGGCATCCACACTGCTTATTCTCTGCCTCACTCATGAATTGGTGGGCCAATGTATTAGCGAGAACTTAAAACACCTAATCCTCAGAAATTTTACAAATCCCACATCTCCAGTGCTGCGGGTCTTGCACTAATTTCATCACTTTTAACGTACCTAAAGTCAAATCAGTTTTTGTACCTAAAAGTCGTATACTTTTAAAATTATACTACAGCTAACCAAAATGAACCGCTCTACATATCAGATGTTCCAAATCAATGTATCCTGGCAATCAGTGATAAATCAGGTTATCCATCAATATTCAAAATTTAAAATGTTATTGACTGGTGGAATGTATTTCATTCAGCGGCCCAGACCTGTAAGTAGTAAAGTGGTCTGTTTTTAAGTGTTTCTTGGCCCTCCCTCTAGGAGGAAGGGTCTTATACTCTCACTTTGAATTCGTTCTGTTATCAAATGGTGGTTGATAAATTGTAATGTATTTTAATGTCTGTCTCGGAGGACGGCCATTAACCATAGGTAGATCAATTTGATGATCGGTCTCTCGCTTTGAATTTTTGCAGATCGGCACTTCCAGGAGCTTGCCTTATTAGATGTACATTGCTGCCTACTGCCATTTGCTCTGTGCCTTTTGACGTTCTCTGTCATGTGTGGAAGGAACGTTGGGTGGAGAATCGATGGCTACCTCAATATCATCAATGATCGGAGTAAATCGTGAAACTATTTAAGGTGTGGAGCGATGATGTCGCATCTTTTGAAAAATGCTTTCTCCTCTAAAAATAAATTGAAAAATGGTGCTGTGTAAGTGCTTTTCTGAGAGTGGTGTTCTGTATTGATCAGCTATTAAATCATGGTGCTAATTTTTCTCTCACGTTAAAGAATGGTTTAGATATTTTTACATAGTGTTTTCAAGTGTTCCTCCGTACCTATACCAGTTCTAATTGGAAATTTGGATTTGTTGGCTTCAAGTGGACTTTCCTGACCCAGTGGATTACAGATTCGAGCAAGTTGGTGAGTGTTGTTTGTTCATTTTCCATTTTATTGAGAATGTTTGCATGGTCAAAATATCACGTGCCCCCATGGGGACGCTTGACTCCTTTGTCTTGATTCTAAAAATTATTTAATTTCCATGAGCAATTTGGATGGCACTGAAACCATCTCGTGATCATTTTTTATGGAAATGATTTCGTTTCCATGAAAATTTTTTAAAAAAATCTCTTCGTTTCCATGATAAATTTTCATGGAAATGGTTACGTTTCCATTGACAATTTTCATGGATATGGTTTCACTTCCATGAAAAATTTTCATGGAAATCAGCCAAATGGAAATATTTCCCGTTCTATTTTTCCGTGTCACTTTTTCATGGAAACCAACTTCATGGAAATCATCCACGTGGAACATTTTCAGCAGGGATAACAATCACTAATTGTCACGAAAACGCTCATTTTTCTATCTTCACCTGTTACAGATAACCCATATAACATCGAACGTTTCAGCAACGTGGAAATCAACGTAGACCTTGAAACAGTTCGGGAACGTATACAATTTCCACGTTGTAATCAACATGGAAGAACAGGGGTGCTCCGAAGACGTCTCATTGGCGATGTAACAGGAACGTGGAAAGGAACGTTGCTCTGTAAACCTAACCTAAAAAGTTAAAATCGCACTTTAGCCGTTTCGCTGTCTACCTTTCCGGAACGTAGAATTTAACGTAGTCGAAAACACGTTGTACTAGAAAAGGCGGCACATGCAGGACATAGGCCAGGAGCGCCCACTAGGTGGCGCTGCATTTCGCGGTGCAGATTACTCAAAAAGTCTACAGCGCATGCGCAGCCCATGTCGGCACCAACCAAGTTCCCGGGTTGCAACTGTTCGAGAGTGTCCACCATTTTTATCTTGATATTGGCGTACCAAGTGATTTTCGCAGTTTAATGTTGTGCTTGAAGTGATGCTTATACCTCCGTGTTTTACATACATAAAAGTTCGTTAATCATCTGGTTTGTACATACTTGTCTATTTCTAATTCTGTATTCTCAAGTCAATGTCCACAATTTTAACCCGTAGACCTCATGTTCTACTCTAAAACTGAAAGTGCTTATTCCTCCTCTAGTACGTACACCTACTTAAGTAAATGAAAGTCGTGCCTATGAAGTGAATGATTGTATTTTAATTAATCGACATTTATCGCAAATAAGTAGAATGGGCCTGTTGCAAACTTTTGCTAGAGCAAAAAAAAAGAGTTGTTTCCCATAGATGATGCCTGAATAATCACAATGAGCGCATCGGCAAAGTCTGAAATACACTCATATCTTCACAATCTGCGTAAGAAATTTGCGTGTTTTTGAAATTCCCGCTTCAAAAACGATACTACCGCACAGGTGAACATTTTGCTAGAGGCGTCACTCCATCGTCGGCAATATTCATCATGGCCGACGCTCCTGCAGTTTCGCGCGTAATTCGAGGAGAGTTTAAGGTCAATCAAGGTAGGCGAGGAAAATATGAACGTATACACGCCGATTGTTATCTGTTCTTATACTGGGCAGGTGTTATCTCGTCCCATCACACGTGTTTTGGCGGATTGGCATCAGTCATGATGAATATTGCCGACAATGGAACGACTCCTCTGACAAAATGTTCACCTGTGCCGTCGTATCGTTTTTGAAGCGGGAAGCTAAAAAAAAAAAAAACAAAAAAAAACACAAATTTCTTACGCAGATTGTGAAGTTATGAGTGCATTTCAGACTTTGCCGATGCGCTCATCGTGGTTTTTGAGGCATTATCTATAAGAAACAACTCTTAGTCTTGCTCTGGCAAAAGTTTTCAACAGGCCCATTTTAACGAAATTTTCTAATCGTAAACACGTTAGGAGGGAAAGAGACGCACAAACTGTGAAAAGCCCAAAAATGAATGCCACACTATGTTTTGCAAATAAAATCGATTCTAATGTTATTGCACGTTCGTGCAATGTAGTCACTGCCACGTCCCCGCAATGTAGACATTGCAACGTTCCTGCGACGTGGACACTGAAACGTTCCGGAAACGGTACTTAATACATGGACATCCACGTAGAATTACACGTTCCGGTACACGTTGCTTTCCACGTGGGAGGTTTCATGAGAAACGTGGAATTCTACGTTGTTGTCAACGTTAAAATTGTTATCTGGGAAGTTAAAGTATACCCATGATGCACTTGTTTTTGTGTCACATCTTCCTACACCGAGTTGTGATTACAAACCTGGTAGAAAATCGGCCATAGGAAACTGTGGCCTGGCCATAAGAAAAATCCTACAGTAAATTGAACATGGCCTTTTGGCAATAGGAATTTTCTAAAGCCAACGATTGAGCATTCCTACAGCCAGCCATATAGGAATTCTCAATCGCCGGCTATAGAAAATTCCTATCACCAAAAGGCCATGTTTCAATTTTTCATAGGATTTTTCCTATGGCCGGGCTATAGGTAATTTGTATGGCTTATTTTTTTCAGGGATGAAGATGCGGTGAACAATTTGGTAGCGGGAAGTTATGTAATTGCCTGGAGCGCATCCACCTTCTTCAGCAATCTTAAAATCGTCTGACTAAAATAGTAGCATCGAAACAGCATTTGAATCGAGAGAGTGGACGACGACGACGTCGACGGTAATTATCATGTCGGCAGAGAAACGTGGGATCGTCGAGGAGTTGCATGAACCTGCACGACGGATCTATCCGCTTCGTAACGTACGAGTTCTCGGATGGCTCGATTTGTGGCAACACTCAAAAAAAAAAAAATGTTACTTTAAGCTTGAGCAAGCTTGATTCAGCATGACGGGCGTCTTAAAAACGGGTACAAGCTTACAGCATGTTACGGGAACATAATCAAAAATGTTGAAGAAACATGATAGCCGTCATGTTAAATCAACATGACTGTCGTCACGTTGACTTAATATGCTGTCGTGTTGATTTAACATGACAATCATGTTGATTTAACATGACAATCATGTTGATATACGAGTACGTCAAATGCTACAAATTAAAATAAATTACGTTATTTTTATGAAAATTGAATCGTATTTTAATGTAGTTATACTTCCAATACTACTCTCAACCCAGAATCATCCCATCCGACCTATCAAATTTTTCCGACTTTTTCGGGATTTGAACGCGGGACCCACCTATTACAAGCGGAGTGTTCTACCAACCGAGCCATCCGGGCTTGTGGTTCCAAAAGACGAATTTTAAGTGTTTCCATATCCCACTGAATTACTTTTTCATTTTTTCCCCGTCTAAGTTGTGTGAAATGCATACCGCATCAGATTGTTAGGTTTTTCTTTTTTTCCATTCACTATTTACGAAAAGGAATTTACATTATGCACCATATAAAAATTAACAATTTATCACGAACTATTTTTTCTCCTCCAACAACGATGTTTATTTTTTTCAGTGTTTACGATCGTCATTTTTATTCTTATTTTATATCATGATAATAATTAATAATTAATAATATAAATAAATCAAACATTGAAAATAAAAAATAATTAGAAACGTATGATTCTAAGAGCTTTAACCACACGAGCGAAAATGTTTTTGAACGAAGAATAATAAACTATCATCAACTTAAAAGTAATTCTTTTTGTTTCATGTGTAAGTATTATTACCGTATTACCATTTATTTGTCATGGTGAGCGTTAATAGCGTTATTCGAGTCGATTTATTTTGTTTCCGAAAGTGTCTCAATTGTGTTTTTACCTTATCAATTGGGTATCCAGAAATTTTTTTAAGTAAATACTTTGGGACGTATTTCTTAAGAGACTTTTTCAGAATGTACCAACGAATGGTTTGAAAAGAGTAATAGTACCAGTTCTCTGAATAAAAAATAGGTTGAACGTTACTCGCAGTGAGTAGACAATCTTGTCTAAGTGTCAAGACTATCGAGTCAGGTGGCTTAGATGTCTGGCTTATGAAACGAAATCATGAATGGAGGGAGGGGGAGGGAGATGAGGGAGGGGGAGGGAGGGGGAGGGAGATGAGGAGGAGGAGGGGGATGAGGAGGAGGAGGGAGATGAGGAGAACACGCCATCCCCCTTTTCAGTACGTATAGATGATGTTTCAAGAGCACCACGGTGCTCCTGAAACAATATGAAAGCAAATGGTAACATAACACTGCATATGCTAATTCAACAAAATGTTAATGTTCTTTCAACCAAAGGAATGGTAAAACAACATGTGTAATGCAGTTTCAGTCTGACGTAATGCTAAATTTACATGAATTTGGTTGAATTAACATGCGTAATGTTACTCAAATATTACCGTCATGTTGATTCAACATGACAGGTAGAAGCATTCTCGGTCATGTTGATTCAACATGACGGCAAATGTAGAATTAAGTCAAACCATGTTGGGTTACGGGGAGTGCAGCCTATATCAACATAATTTCTGTGATGTCATTTCAACATGGCGGTTAATGCTACTTCGACATTTCCTTTTTTTTGAGTGAAGCCGATCTCCTCCAGATTCAAACCGTATAGGTACCTCGGTTAACAAGGGACACAATTATCCCCTCACAGTCATCGACGCGTTCTCGAAATAAGCGGAGGCCGAACCACTCGATTTGCAATCGGCCACGGATGTCACTGCTGTTGTGCAACGCGTGCTCAAAGCCGCCAGAATAACTTCACCAAAACAAGTACAAGTTGACGTGGGATCGGAATTCTACAATTCCAAATGTCAAACGTTGAGGAAGCGGCACAAGATCAACATGTACCGCTCGTATTCGACCACCGAAGCCTCCGTCGTCGGGCGATTCAACCGAACGCTCAAAACGAAGATGTGGAAAGAGTTCAGCGCGCAGGGATTGTACAGGTGTGTAGATTTGTTGCCAATGCGCATTCGTAAATACAGCGGAGTTGTCCATCGCAACATTGGAATGAAACCAATCGATGTTACCGAGAAGGATGTAGCGCTTATCCTGCAAAAACTCTTTGGACCGCCGCTGATTAAAACCAAAAAGAGACGTCTGGCCCGACGAAAACTACCATTCGAAAACTTTACGTTTTTTAACGGTAACAATAACTTTCCAAAAAAACCATATTTTTTTGCAATGGATCACACGCAATTTCCGGGGAAACTGTGTGTGTCCTATGTACCGAGAGTTTTGGGTTTTGGATTGCTACGAGTGATGTCTCATGGCCGGCTTTTCGGGGCCAGAGCTATGTTCGGCCGGCTTCAGCTTTGACTCCGGGCAGTTGGCTACGCGTTTTGGGTGAGTGTACATTCGCCGAGGTCTGATGTCATAAGCACTCGGAGATTGGCCTGCTTAGTTGTGTTGAGTGCATTTTTGTGGTCACGAAGTTCGTTTGTTTGCCGTGTTTCTGTTAGTTCATAAGTGTTTAAGGGAATAAAGTGTGATCCCCATCAAAGCCGTGTTAGAGGTTATGTCCCCTGTATTGAGCTACGCTGCGCCCCCAAAACAGATAGGCTCAGGGCTCCGGGACCCAACACCCAACTCACCCCGGGTCCATTACATGATGGATAGGCGCCTCGACTGAACTGTGAGTTTCAGTGCAACGATCCTAGTAAGCCTTTCTCTGTTTGTTGAATTTTTACGTGATTGAAATTTTCGAGTAATTTTTTTTTTTTTAGCTAGTCGATTAGTGTTTCAGATTTGTTGTTTTCTTTTCTCCCCGTTTTCTTTTCGTAATTTTTCTTGATTGTAATTTAATTTTTCCTCCTCCGCTTTGTTTTCATTTATTTTCTACTTTCTTTCTTTTTGGCGCGTATACGTAGTATACCGCCTTTGCGATCGTTTTGACCCCCCCCCCCCCCCCCCACTCGATACCTACAATAACCGAGTCCCTTAGTTCCTTACCGAAAAGTGACTGCCGCGAATTTCTGAGATTTTCCAAAGCGTGTAAAAAGTTTACTAATCCGTCAATAATTATGATTCTTTCTTGAATTACGTTACTTGGTTTTTTTTTTTAAAAAAAACCTAAGAATGCTCCGCGCGAATTTAAAATATGCATATATAAGCAGAAGCAAACGAACTGATTTGAGGATGGCTGAGCAGTTCAGCACTCTTCGAATGAGAATTTCACTCCTCCGTTTTGTTTCAAACGTTGCATACACAGATCTCTACACCCCTGTTATGCTTTTCAAAATTTGGTGCCACTGCTCTGATAGCCCGGGCCAGCCAGGGCAGCCGTGAGTGCAATCTTTGATGAGCCTCGAGACTCAATAGACCATTTGCTAAACGTGGCTCATTCAGGAATCCACTTACCCCTCTATTCCCCACGCTCCTGATCACTGCGTCGGCGTCTCCAGTTGAACAATAGCTGACGGTCGCCCGGTGCGGACGGGACCCTCAGTCTCTCATCCCATTACTTACGCTTGATTAAACATTTCAGAGCTTCAGTCTCTCGAGAGAACAATAGCCCGGGTGCCCGGACCCTATTACTTACGGCTGATTAACAATTTCACCGTCACGCTAGGATTCATCCAATTTTCAAAAAAAATTGTTTCGCGTGTATTTAGTAATTTTTTCCTTACTCTCCGTTGAAACACGAATTGAAAGAGGTCTCATTCATAAAAATCGGTCGAATAGAACAGAAGTTACCGCATTCGAAATCCGAAGAAATGAACAAAACCTGGACTTTTCCATACAAAAAATAAAATGAAGAGAAGAAAAAAATGTATACATTACAATTAAATATAATTTACCTCAGAATTTGACAAGCAATTCAATTATAGGTAAATTATTTTAACGGAGAAGGCATTGGGGGAACTTACAAAAATTCGTCTCTTGCAAGGGGGCTTCCTTGTAACAATTTTGACCTGAAGACAAGGATCAAATAGCAGCAGTACTCCATACAATACACGGTGTGCCTGAACGAGTTAAACATTTTTTACCCGTCCAAATCGAAAATTCGTTATGTTTTTTAACTACACTGTCTCTTTAGTCGTTTAAGCCAAGAAGAAGAAGAAGAAAAAAAAATCCGTCGAGATTCTGGAAAATGAAGGCGCTTTAAAAGTATTCTGGGGCTATAATAGCTAAATCACTGGTAGTAAATCCCGTTATATTACTAAAAAGAAATTGAGTCCATAGTTTAATGCTTTATTCTCTTGAATACGATTATTTTAAGCACTTAAACATTTATACCACCAAATTTAGCCATGGGGTGATTTTCTGAGAGCCAATCCCTGGTAAAAATAAGCCATACAAATTACCTATAGCCCGGCCATAGGAAAAATCCTATGGTAAATTGAAACATGGCCTTTTGGCGATAGGAATTTTCTATAGCCGGCGATTGAGAATTCCTATGGCTGGCTGTAGGAATTCTTAATCGCCGGCTATAGAAAATTTAGGGGTTCGCAGCTAGGGGATGGTGGAAAAGGGTCAATTGTGGAAATAAATTTTGAAACCATGAAAAATAATAATAATGAAACTACTGGGACGTAATTTACCCGATTTTGAAGATTAGACATTTTTACCTACCTTAGGGATTGAACCCGGGACCTGCCTAACACAAACCGAAGACCCTAACCATTAAGCTATACCAGATGCTGCCTTCATGTGACGTAAAACCGATATTTAACGTCGATTTGAACGGGAAACTAGGATATTTTCAATCTGCCTGGATTTGTCCGTGTATTTATTTTACTTTTTACTTTACTATATTTTTTAAATTTATTTTATCGTTTTACTTGATTTATTTCCTTGCTGACTCTATTTTTTTCTTCACTCTTTTTTATTTTTTCAAGTACTTCATTTTTTTTCTTAAAATATTTACTTCTTATTCCCTTATTTTGTTTTATTTTTTACTGTAATTTATTTTAATACTTCATCATGTTTACTTTTTAAATTCATTCTATTCTTTAACCTCATTTAGTTTCTTCCCTTATACTTTATTTTTTCTTCACCTCATTTTTTTACTTCATCTCCTTGCTCCCTCTAATTTTTTACTTCAATTTAGTCTTTGACTTCATTTTATCATATATTTAATTTACTTTATTTGATTTCTCTTCTGTTGTCTCTGTAATTCTATTATTTCTGCTACTCTATTATTTCCACTATTCTATTCTATTATTTTACTTATTTAAACTTTAAATTTTTCATTTTCATCATTGGATTGGTAGGCCTAAAGGGAAGAAGAGACAGTATAGAGCGCTAGTGCGAGAGAGAGATAGCCTAGGTGCGCGTGACTTAGGGCCCAACTGAAGCTCCGGTGCTGAGTGCTTTGCGCACTCATGCGACACATCTCAGCACCTATGCGCTGAATCTCACTCCCCTGTTCATTCTCAATCCGGATTTTCCGTTGGACGGAATCAACGATTTTTAACAGTGTATATGGCCGATTCAAATAAAAAAAAAATCAAAATCAAATCAAATTTTGGAAAAGTAAGAATTATTGAGAAAAAATTGAAGAAAAATATTTTTAGAAAAGAAACCAGGATAGATTCACTGGCGCTTATGATGATTTTCGAAAAAAATTACTTTTTTAATTGCCCCTCGTGCACACGCGTATTTCCAATCGCCGGATACTGAACATTCTGTTGCCGGCTACAGATGGCTGTTTTGGCAGCGGATGGTTATTGCCGTTATCCACAAGTGGCCAGCTATTGAATGTCCTATTGCTGACTATTCACGGCTAACGCCGGCTGCAGAACGTTCTATAGCGGCCATTCGTGGCTATTGCTGGCTGTAGAACTTTCTATCGCCGGCTGTAGAACTTTCTCTCGCCAGCCATACGTGGCTATAGCCGGCGATTGAACGTTCTATCGCTGGCCATTCGTGGCTATAACCGGCGATTGAACGTTCTATCGCCGGCCATTCGTGGCTATAGCCGGCGGTTGAACGTTCCATCGCCGGCCATTCGTGGCTATAGCCGGCGATTGAGCCTTCTATCGCCGGCCATTCGTGGCGATAGAGCTTTTTATCGCCGGCCATAAGGGCGATAAGAAAATCCTATCGCCAGCTATAAAAGCTATAGAAAATCCAACAGACGGCCATAAGATTTCTCTATCGCCTTTATGGCTTATTTTTACCAGGGATAATAACACGAATTTCTCGTAGAACCCTTGAAAATTGGCTTCCTTTTTGGGCAGCCGATTCGGCCATCGAACCAGGGTTTAAATGGAAGCTGATAATAACACGCTCTGAGAAAGATTTTGAGATGAGTATAGGAACGGTTTGTAAATAACGAGGAGAGGCGGGCAAAGCGGCTAAAATCCGATCAAATTTTTGCCATTTTTCTGTTGAGATGAGGTTGCCGCGGACTTCTGACTGTTTCCCCACATGATTTCGTGTTCAGCATATTGATACGCAAGTATTTTCACAAGTAGAATCTAGTTTTCCCGTTAGGGAGTGGACATATTTCGCTTTTCCGATTTTATACGGAAAATTGATAGTTTTTCGAGATTGAAATTACGTATTATTGTTCCATGAAAAATAAATGCGCCCAAATTGACTGTAGCATATTGACTTTTACATATGTGCACCCACAAAATTGATTAGTAAATTCAAAGAGTGGGTACATCGAGCTGGTATATCAAGTTTCCGCGATATTTTACGGCAAACCGGTAGATTTTCGGGATGTAGATTTCTTACTTTCAACTCATAAATGAATAAAGCATGGACATGGCTGAACTTCTTTGCATGGAAAGACGTTTAAAATAAAAAAATCAAGACATATTTAATGCAATTGCATTTATTTCGAGTCAATTTCTTTTCCATAATATAACGGGATTTATACTACCGGTGATTTGGGTATTTTAGCCCTAAAATACTTTTAAATCGACTTTATCTTTCAGGAGTTCGACAGAATTTTTTCTTTCTTCGCTTAATTATTCCGTTGCACATTTCTTCAAAAATCTGAGAAGATTTTGGTTGAGGCAGATCAAAAAACTTAAACTCGTTCGAATGGCTTTCTAAATTCACAATAGGTACACGGTCTCGTCAAGGTGCGTCGTTGACCTCGCAGTGTTGAATCGTGGATTCTCTTGTTGTGCTGCTTGCCTATTTTAAAATCTCTGTAAATGAAAACTAAGGGGCTGACATGTGTGAATTAATGACGCGCCTTATCAGCACATTGTGTTGGAGTTCACTGCTTGTTTTCAGTTTCGTTGTCCTTCATTTCGTTGAAGATTTACTACTTTATTTGTGTACGTCGAGTTAAAACTGTGATCAGATTTTTATATTATTTAATTTTTTTTTTTTTTGGCTAATTTATTTTTTAGTCGCCTTTGCTGTTTAGGCGGGTATTATATCTGACGTCCAGATTTCAAATCGGGTGGCCGAAGTTTTAATACGTACAGAATTTTTAGAAGATTATAGTTCATTCCGTACCTGTTTTTTTTTTCTCTTTCTTGCTCATACTTTTTGTAAATGAAGTTTTATTTCCTTTTGGAAACGGAATAAGTTTTGAAGATTTAGCTAGTTTCTTTTTGTTTAATTTTTTTTCCAATGACGTAAAATCTTAATTTTTTCCCCCTATTTCTCTCAATATGATTTTTCCTCTTCCTTTCTTATGCTGGTCAAAAAATTGACTGAGTGAAGTTTCTAGTAAGTAGGTCTGAAGTATCCTAATTTTACCCTGCAAGACTTGCATTGAAAATTAATTGCTTTCAATTTTGGAAAGATCGGTGGAATTTTTCCAGCATTTTCGTAAAAAAGGAGGGGTATCGATAAGGGCCTTTTTTGCCCCCTCCTGGAATCTGGAAATTTATGCGGGTTTTCCAAGTTGACTCAATGTAGTTTATGGAAATTTTCATGACTTAGCCTTAGGCCACTGAATACGTGTTAAACGGTTGCCTAAACATAGGTCTCCAGGCGTATTTTAGGGAAAATTCGTGTTTTTCTATCACCCCCCCAAGGCTTTTTTGACACCGAGTACAACGTCTAACTAAAACGAGCTTTTGATATGTTATCAAGGAGGCTTTAGGACACATTTTAACCCTGGTTTGGTTTTAATTAGATGATGCGCTCATAGTTAAAATTTTTTTTTTTCAAAAATCGACGTTTAAGGGACATCCGCAAAAATCTTAGGGAATTACGCCGTTGGGGATTTTTTTTGGCTACAGTTAAAGAAAATCTCCTTGTGAGGGTGTATGAAGGCACGTTGAAGACACGTGTTCCCTATGATTTTGCGGATGTCCCTTAAACGTCGATTTTTGAAAAAAAAAAAAATTTACTATGAGCGCATCATCTAACTAAAACCAAACCAGAGTCTTGTAACGAAGAAAGATATCGAGGTCCGGTTCGGACGAAAAATCGTCTAAAATTGCATTCTTTAAGATTCTGGAGCTCCAAATCCCGATAGCACATTTCCAAATTAACGTATGTGCTTTTTTTTGTTTTTGAGTCGATAAAATTTCTCTTAAACAGAGAATTCACAAGGTACTTATTTTTTTTATTTGAACCAAAACCGGGTTTTAAATTGTTCGTCTTTTTCCGCATCCAAGGAATGGTCTATAAGGCTGGGGAAATAAACGGTTCCAAAGTAATGAGTGATTGAAGTTCCCGCTCAACGCGCGCCGACCGATTTGCGCGCGCCAAAATATGGTTCCAAAGCCGAATTTGGGTGTTAATAAATCAGATTAAGTGGTCAAATCTTGCAAAATACATTTTCAAGGATTCTTGAGGGTCGCTCAGTTCAAAAATTACAGATACTTCTAAGAATGCACTTTTTTCCGTAGTGCTATCATAGAGGCCCACTAAGCGGCCGGTCGGTCCGCACTCAGTGAGCCTCTCAAGTAGCGCTACGGAGCTGTAATTTTAAAAAAAGTGAAATTTCCGAAACATGTGTAATTTCTGAACTCAGCGACCCTCAAGAATCCCTAAAAACTTATTTTGCACGGTTTAAACATGTAATCTGATTTAATAACACCCAAATCTGACTTGTGGGTGCGCGAAAATCAGTCAGGGCGCGTTGACGGAAACTTCAATCGCTCATAACTCTCGAACCCTTCGGTTCCCCAGCTTAATGGACCACTCGTTGGATGAGGAATAAGACGAACAATTTTGAAAACTGGTTTTGGTTCAAATAAAAAAAAAAAATAGGTACCTTGCGAATTCTTTGTTCAAAAGAAATTTTATCGACTCTAAAATTGAAAAGAATCACATATGTCAATTTAAAAATGTGATATCGAGTTTTGGACCTTTAGAATCTTAAAGTATCCTGTTCGATCGATCTTGCTGATTTTTGGTTCGAGGGGGTATTTTTTGATGGGAAACTCAAATTTCCTACCCGAATTTCGAAAATTTGAATTTTTTTCAAATTTTGACTATGAGCTTGTTCGTTAATTTTTGATTTTTGCATTTTTTGAAGTATTAACTACTCATAAGCCACAAGAATTTTCGCCGATATTTTTCGAATTTCAATCCACGAAAAACAAGTTTGAGATTGCGCCTTCCGAGTTCCCCTTTAAACGCGTGTCTCCGAAGAATGAAAGATCCCCTGAGTAAGGTCATTTTCGACCACATCCACCATCTTGGATTTTCGAATTTTTTAAATTAGACCAGTAAATTCGAGTTTCCCGTCCCTAGATACTCCCTGGTACCAAGATTCACCACGATAGATCGAACAGGAGCCAAGATAGCATCTTAGGCCACATCCGCCATTTTGGATTTTCAAATTTTTAAAATCTGACTAGAAATTCTAGTTTCTCGTCCAAAAATACACCTGGTACCAAAAGTCAGCAAGATCGATTGATCAGGAGCCGAGATAGCATTTTGGGCCACATCCCTAATCGTGGATTTTCGAATTTTCAAAATTTCACGATTCACGGGTTTCTTGCCGATTCACGGGTTTATCGATCAATTCACGGATTTTTCGAACGACTTACGGGGTTGTCAATCGATTCACGGATTTGTCGATCGATTCGCAGGTTTTTGATTAATTCACGGTCGTCAATCGAATCAGTGCCGATCGAATCACGTCAATCGGTTCACGTTCCTAACTTTTCGATCGATTCATGTCGGACATGTCGGATTCATGACACCGGTTTTTCAATAATTTGTCGATGGAGTCGGTGTCGATCGATTCATGCTTTCATATTCCGATCGATTCATGTCGATCGAATCTATAAACCCTCCCGTCCAAATTGCATGTTAATATTTGCCACCATTCTCGAAATATTAGCATGTCTGTAGGTATCTATATTTTTGGTACACCCTGTTTTTGGTATAATATCTTTCCGCAAGGACAATACACCTCCCCTCTTCCTGGTATGATGGGAGGAAGGGGGGTTTTCTCTGTTCGGGTTAACCCTCCAGTGTGTAATAGTGACACCAGGGTCGTCTCCCCTATGCAGTCAGTGCTAAAACAATCTATAGTCCCTAATTACAAAATGAGCCTCCCCGGATTCTTCATTTTGCAATAATTCACTCTAAACGCAATCACAGTGTTCCCCCACGAGAACTTCCTAGGAAAAGTAAAGAAACTTACTAGGGGCCCTGCAAAGACGCTTCAGCAAGTGGCCAATCGTTTAAGCGAATTATCTAATTGCAAATTAATGAGCAAGCTGTACAGTTGCAAAGCTAAGCCAGAAGTTTCATTTCAGAACAGACACAATGACGGACCACTCCCTTTATTTCATAGAAATCCGCAGTACAAAACTTTGATTCTTCCAGATTTTAAATTGACTATTGCCAATTCCTCCTCTTCTTATTGCCAAATGAGAAACGAAGACATCGTTCAGATTGAAAACTTCGCCTATTCAGTGCAATTAAGAGAGGTTGTGATAATTGGTAAAAAATTCACTGACTTAACAAGTTTCTACGGTGAGCCTCTCCTACAGAGTTCTTCTTTAGGAATCTTCAAAGGTAAACATTTGTCGGCTAGGAAGCATTGGCAAATCTCGGAAGCAATGACCAAGTACATGGCACTTCCGCTGAGTGCCCTAGTAGCAAAAATACTAGTATCAGATACGGTATCTTCAAATACCGTATTTAATTCGTATGTTATATGTATTTTATACATGTATTAAATACTTGAATCTAGATACAGTATAATATATGTATTTTATACATGTATTAAATATAAGTATTTGGATTCAGTATTTAATATAAATTTTATACATATAAAATAGATGAATTTTATAGCGAAATAAAATTTGTATTTTATATGTATTTAATTTTTCCCCCTGCCCGGCGAGTGCACTCCATGGTGAGTACCTAGGTATCAGTCATGTTCCCCAAGCAGGCCCCCCACTTCCATCGGTGGGCCCCGGGGTCGGATCAGTCAGCGGGCCTCTCTTTTAGTAAACTATCTAAGGGGGGTCTGGGGGGACCGCCCCCAGTAGGTGGGGGGTTTGGGAGGCCACCCCCGAAATTTTTTAAAATTTTGCCTCCAATCTAAGTAATTTTTTAATTTAGAAGAAAGATGCAGAAAGTTCTAAGATGGTTAGTCGTATGTTCAAAAGATAGAACTTACAAAAATTAAGTAGGCAGTGTAAAATATGGTCATGTGGTATCTGATTTTTGCATTTGCCCATAAAATGGAGCTTTTCTGAGTGGTATAAGTTGAAGGCTACAGGGACACATCTTTTGCATAAGAAACATACTCCTATTTATGTACTCATTTGCCAACGTGTGTTACATATACACTTCCTACTATTTGTATATGTAGTAGATGCATGTTAAATTTGTATCAATGGTATGCATGATATGCAGTAAATTCATCCCTGCTAAAAATGTTTCATGGAATTCCATGGTATTCCGTGCTGTTTTCCATGGAATTTCATGGTGAAGACACGGAACTCCATGGAGAAGGCACGGAACTCCATGGAGACTCCATGGAGGAGACACGGAACTCCATGGTGACACCTGGGTTTCCATGGTGACTACATGGGATTCCATGGTGGCAGCAGAAGATTCCGTGGTGGCTACATGGAATTCCAAGGGAGTGTCACGGAATAGCAAAGGACATGCATTGAAACGCCGTGAAACATTGGAGACCACCACAAGAATCAACATGGTAATCTGGAAGCCTTTGATCATTGACTATCAGCAACTATTTGCTGTTTCGTTATGCATTATAGAATTAAGTTGAACTATACTCACCGAAGTTCACTAATGAGGGCCACTAAAATGTTTCATGTCATCAGTTATCACAGAATAAGTCTTGATTAGTGCACTGGCTACAACCGTCCTACAACCATGGCATTCCCAAGACAATGCCCACCATTTAACAATTGTACCAGTCGGTAGCAATTACTTTTCACACAGAGAAAGTATTCATTTAAAATATGATCAACTTAGAGATTTGCTATGGCTGACAGAGATGTAATAATAATTTGCCGCTTATACTCTGTTTAAGACAACTGAAATAACCGCAATAGTATGTCAAAAAACAGAAAACACGCAGCTTCTTCAAACCACGCATACAACGTAGGTACAGCTTTAAAGTCTGTCAATTATAAATCAAACGTCTATGTTTTGCAAGATTAGTTTAGACACTGACTATTCAATAGGATGATATTATGTACAGTGGAAAGCACGAAGAAAGACAGAGACTTTCAATTTTTTAGAATTTTCATTGGGGTAGGGGGAGTTAACTGCCTATGAAGGAAGTGTGTAACAAACTGATAAGGCAAAGTAGCGCCTGAAAGCAAGTTATATCCGATTGCCTTTACTGAAGCTCACTCATCATACTTCCAAATCTCCTGTGTGAAACCAACATTGAATTGTAGAAAGAACCGAATAGCTGTAATAGGAAAATCAATGAGAATTGAGATGTATCTATCAGAATTTTTTCATTCTATTTCTACGCATGGCCAAAATAAAAATTTGAGGAGTGATTACCAAGAATCCATCACGATACACTGCTGGCTTACTTTCAGTTTAATCAAAATCTACCAACTTCGAGGTAACATTACTTTCGTAACGAAGAAGGCTCGAATTCGAGCTGAAACTACTTAAATCAAATAAAAAAATTAAAACTTACATTATGTTCTGGCAGTGATAACCAACAACTCATCTTGTGTTTCTTTACGATTTAGCTCCGGCTCCTGTGTTGCAATCCTGCCCTATTTCATGTTGAAATTTTATTTTAAAAAAATGAAAGCAAGAATAGAACGCAAAAGTTGAAGGTGTGACATATGAAACATTATTGGCGTTACGCATTTCAATAATAAATAGGCAAATGAGTTTTTATAGATCATGCAGATTTAAATAAAAAATCCTCAATTCAATTCGGCAACTCAGGAGATGTGCCACCCCGCTCTGCCTCGCCCTGCCTAGTCGGTACTCGGTATTTTGAGGTTAGATTATCAACGAGGCGAGATGTCAGGCGCTGTGAGGTGAGGCTCTCGCAAACTTTACAGTAATTCTCAGATCAGTATATATTTCTTGACTTCCTGCTTTCGCTACATTACGCCAAATCCGAGTTGAATGCAAGGGCCTTGAACTGAATCTAGGTAAGTCATGAATAACAATGATTAGCAATTCCCATTACTGAATGTAGGCACCAATAGGTAGTGATCCATCAGCGCTCAGTAACCTCTTTATAGATATAGAATCATAGCATTATGTACATTTATTTCTGCATTTTGATAAACTATTCTAACATTATTTGTTGAATAGTAGATTCATATGGGCTCACCATTTTCTCTATCTTCTCTTTGGTCACTCCTCCGAGTCAGCACCTCAAACATGAACCGTGATCGAATTTTGGTCACAGTCTCCCTTATCGTGTTTTCAGCACATGCTAAACACTCTAACTGCATTCCATTCCTAGCTGCTCATCAGCTCATGTCATCGTCCCCCTAAGGGATAATATCAGATTTCTGTCAAATCATATGAGATCGCCATCTCCTATCGTTTGCCGTAACCCATATAGACTGTGTATTAAATTCACGGGTGAGAACTAGGACTGAAAAAGAAACCATAATTACAGGCCCTCCTAGATTTTTTTGCCGTGTGATGGAAACTAAAGCCCACCTCAGATAGTCCAAATTTTCCTCCACTTATTTTGAGTGTAAAGTTGGATTGTTTGATACGGACACGAGAACATAGAGCTCGGGCATCGTATGTTAAGACAATCGTCAATCTCTGATTAGCTCTGAATTTGCACCACTTAACAGGTTGATACATGTAGTCAGGTGGCACCACTGGTGAATGGTGACATAAACAATACTTTTGACGTCTTTGTCTCAACATATAATGCCCGAGCTCTAACATTTGTTCGAGAAGTTGAACGGAAACTTTGGTGTGATGTCACTTTCAAATTTTTGTTCAACCTCTCAAAATATTGTTGTGTTCTCGTGTTGTATTACACGATCCAACTTTTCATTTGACACAAGTGGAGGAAAAGTGTGGCCGTCTAAATTGAGCCTTAGCTATTACTGGGTATTTTTATTCACAAATGTGAGTAGTGTGAGAGATATATCTGAAGTTACAGATGAGGCCTGAAACTCCTAACTCTAGAGGGCTAAAACATCACATCCTTATCAATGATGTTTCAGCGAATTATCAGATGTCCAATAATTTACTTCCTATTTTTATGGCTACCAATACAATAATTTTGAGGTTTTCAACAAGAATTTTATCTCATTTTTAGCCATAAAAATTATTTGCTATCCTCAGAACTTATTTTAACTTCTCAAGAAATGTTGGTTGGCTTCACCTTGAGATTGTTTTAATTTAGTGCTGATCATTGGTTGTACTCAAGGTTTTGATGCACTGTACATTATTCATTTTTCAGAGCTTTCATAAAGACACTCCAAGACATTTACCTGCTTTGTTCAGCTGCAGCAATCGCCATTTGTTTCCTATCATCTGGCAGTTCCTTTGATCTTATCGAACAGCCATTCACAGGGAATTGGTGGCAACTTTTAAACCATCCAGATGCAATTAAGCTTCTCAGACAGAAACCAAAATCTACAGTTCATATATCACTCTCTTGCCCGCCAATTTGGACAGTGTTGTGATTATTTTTGGTGCTGTTTTCCGTGCTTATTGTGAAATAATTTAAATATTTTATCACAATGTCAACTTAATGAAATCTACATTTAAACATTGCACGTGCAGTATGTGAAGTAAAGGTACAGTGCGGTAGTTTCTCAGTTGTATAAACTGTTAAAAGAATTATTACATCTCTGTCAAGTATAGTTGGTACCATGTATCTTCAAGTTGGTGAGTGTATCATTTTCATTCATTTTGATTACAAGGTAAACTTGTAAATTTTTTAATTAAATATTAAGAAAACCAGCAAATTTGAGTAGAACAGTTTTATGATGACTTATAGAAACAACACCATAGTAAATTGATGGTGGAAACCTGCATGAGGCACAATGAGTGCTAAGGAAGGTTTCCACGGTACAAATTTTCTGTGGTGAAATGTTCCATGGTAAAATTTTCCGTGGAGAAATTTTCCATGGAAAAATTTTACGTGACCAATTTTACGTGGAGAAGTTTTCCATGGAAAACACCACGGAATTCCATGGAAAATTTTTAGCAGGTATTCAATTTGTTTCTGGATACATATTTAATTCGTATCTAGATACGTATTTGATACAGAATAATATACGGCAAAAAGAGCAAGTTTATACAGTATTTGGATACCGTATTTAATACGTATTTTCCAGTATTTAATATGTATTTAATACGTATTTGGATACAAATTTTTTTTGAATCTTCATTTGTATTTTATATGGTATTTTGGCTACTAGGGTGACTCCCTTTTTTTGGCTCCCTTGCTGCATACGGTTTAAAGTAAGACATTTTTTTATTAGGATTATTAAGAAACTCTAGTGATGTAGGCTGTTCAACTCTTCTACATCTTTTCCCCCCTCTCATCTCCTTTATTTGTACCAATTCCTTGAATTCCTCATTTTTCATCAGAAAGTGTTAGTGTTATTTTACGTTTATCTTTATTTTTAGCTTCATTTTTGAAAACTTAAACTTTTGCACTCCCATCAATTTTACTTTTAAGTTGTGTGATTTTCCATGTTTTCCTCCTCATTTGCACACTTACAGAAATTCAAAATATATGCGCAGTTAGGTTACCATTATTCATTTATTTATTTATTTTTCTGTGGTGGTAACAAGAGATAAAAAAGTGATAAGTAGCTATGAACTTAATTGAGATGACTGCAGAGATTTGACGAAATTGAAAAAAATCAGAATCTTCATAAGTTATTTTTATTTACTTAAAAACACTAGGAACATAAATAATGTTTGTGTATATGGAGCGACTGTTCAATTTATTGGTCGATAGGTGCATGAAGATTTTTTTATGTAGGTAGTATCTGAGATGCTCAGATTTCTCTTGCAGAATGGTTTCAAATACTGAACTTCTCATGAAAGCTTCAGGATTTTGAGTGTCATCAAAGATTTTTCTCAGTTTTTCCTCCTATTCCCACTTTGTCTACAAGTTTTCATGCTTGCACTTTGACTTGAATTTGATCCATCGTTTCCTTAGTCAGAAATGTATTGTTGTCTCTCCACTTATCTGATAGATTGTCCTGTGATATGCACAGTGTTCAGTGTGGGTCCGACCTTGCATGAATTGTTTTAAAGTATATCCTCAATGTTTAACATCCTGTTTAGTATTTTTCTTAATTATCCTCTCTTTTCTCTCTTACAGAATTTGGACCCTAATTTTCAAAGTTGAGTGTGATGAATACGATTCGGTTCCCAACAAGTGGATCCTGAATGATGGACTGGCTAAATATCCAGTAGACGCCACAGCAACAGAAATCAAAACTTTAGCAAAAGGAGGAAATGACATCAAAACCTTTGAACCAATTCCTGTACAAATCATCAAAGAATATGGTAGGCTGATGTTTAAATGTCACTCATTCCTTTTCTAATGAAATTCTCCTCTTCAAAAGATGCTTTGATATGTTTCGTCACGCATGACATTCTCTACATTTCTACATTCTCAAAGTACCCGCTTACAATCTGTATGTCTCAATTAAACATGACATAATGGTGGTAGGGATTCAACCACAGCAAACTGTGTAGGTATGAAACAGCTCTCTTCACCTGAGAAGTCAATCAGAAAAGAGTTTTTAAACAGAAAAGACCGATTCCTTCTGCCAAAAGGTGATAAATATTTCACAATCTTTATTTTCCTTCAACTTCTCTAGGTCAAATGCATATCATCTCGATTGTAACAAAAATCTATTTCCATTTATTGTTTCAAAATCCTCTTTGATTTGATGTAAAGAAATTCATTCCATCAAGGTTTTGTTTGTGTGTCAATGTTCTACGATGGTGCACCTTCAAATGTATTTTTAAAACATGAAAGACCAAAAATATCCGAATTTGAAACTTCTCTCCAAAACAAGACCAAAAATTCAAAGAAAAGGGTTAGAGAGAAATGTCCTGAAGCATATATTTAGTCAATCAACAAAATTTTTCAAATTTACTAAATCCTGACAGTATTGCTGGGCAAGATGTAATTAATTAATAGAGCCTCAATGATGTGATGCCCCTTCAATAAATTGCAGACCCCTAAGGAAAAGTAATGAGTCTAGCCTAGAGTATAAAAAAAAGAAGTTATTTTATTCTGCCCTTAATTGCACAAACCTGATCAAAAATGCTCATGAAACATGATCATTTCAAATTCAGATGTGACAGTGAAGTTGGACTGGACAGTCAGAAACTTCATTATGGCTCAGTTATAACTAGCCTGGTTCTATGTCTCTCTTTCACCTACACATTTTTATTTTAATGAAGATAAGAATTGGATGAAAATTAACAATATATTTTTGCCATCATTTCAAGTTTTTAGCTCATACTTTTTCACTTGCTGTTCCAGACACCTACGAGAAGTGCAACACCAATGCCTGGCGTTTAAATAGTCACCGCAAGGTGCTTTCGGAGTCCGAACAGGAAGCAAAAGGAAGAGGTCAACGCATAAAAAGGAGGAAACACCTCTCATCTGACGATAACGATGAATCAGAGGAAGAAACGCAACCGAAAGTGTCCAAGAAGAAAAAATCATCCTCAAAATCTCAAAAGCTTGAAGAAATGCGCCAAAAATTGACAGAAGTTGCCGAAGGTCTGAAAAAGACCGAGTTACCCACGCCCCCTGACAATCGTCCTAAAACCTCAAAACCTAGCTCCTGTACTGAAGAATTTCATCAATCAACCATCGCTTCAGCATCCTGTTCGAAAGATTCCGCCAACAATTTTTTAATTGTCGATGAAGGTGGTCCAGAGGCCTTAGATACGCCTTCCCCTCTTAAAAGACTAGCTGCAGCGCCCCACGACACAGGCAAGCCCTCTCCTATCAACCGCAAATCTCCAAACAAATCACAGTGTCAAGAGTCCGTGAAGAAACAACTATTTACAGAAAAAGAAGCCCCGAAGAAAGGGAAATGTAATATTGGGAAGAAGGTTAAACACTCACGCGGCTTCTTGCTGCAGTGTCCGCGAGATGAGGCGGTGCTGCACATTTTATGCAAACTCTCTGGTGAGTAGCTATTTTAAGTTTTAGAGTACCTATTTATACTCATCAAATTTCGTTGTCGATTTTTTTTTCCTACTATAGTATCTCCAAACTTGTTTACAGCAATTTATATTGAAAGCATGCAAATCCCAGGTGTTGTCCAGAGCTGTCTGAACGGTCTAGTCTTAGTGCTGGGCACTTACGATCTGCATCAAATGATTTAGTTGATTGAATCCACAGTCCTCATTAAAATAATGGATCGTTAGGAACATAAAATGAATGGTCCAAATAAGAGCTGTTGAAAATTCAATTAGGAATCAACTTTAAAAATGTCTCTGACTCTAATGGATTATTATACTTTCTTAAGATCCAAAAGCTTCCTGGCTTCGTAAGTGTTATGATTTGAAATTTTAGCCTCTCTTACACATTAAGAGTGTTGTGCTTAGTTTTTTTACCACGTATTTCATGTAATATACGGGTATTCAAATTACTAATAAGTTTCCCCAAAGTAAGTCGTGCCTAACTAAAGTGATATTCTTGAATATTCTAGCTGATGTGACTAGCATCCTGCATTATCAAAAACGAGCAAAATTAGCTACTCCTGCTCCTGGACAGGAAGCTGAGAAGAAAGATGTTGAAGAAGTGGCTCTGCCAGAGTGCCTTCTGAGTATTATACCCTGCCTAACCAAGGAAGATTTAATGAAAGCGGAGGAACACCTCAAGGATGAAACGCTCTTAAACACCGTGGTGAGTGATGAAAAAATTATTTTGATGCCCTAATGAAAAAAAACTCATGAAGACATTTAATGTAGCATTCTATGTGTGGTTTAATTTTAAAATTCACAGTAAATCCTCATTTTTGTAGTCCCACATTTTTTAAGGATCACACTCTGACCTATGTGTAATATTGATGCATTGCAAATGCATTAGACTTTTCCTGAGTACCTAGACAGTAATTTAGTTTTGCATTACTCCAAAATTGAAGGTTTTACATTGCCAAATTTCTTCCTGATTATTTCAATTTCAATTTTGTAACTTAAAACTTATTACAAAGTTCTTGACGCCTAATGATACCAAGGTTCAATGAAAAACACCTATCTGGATTCTTTGCCGAATTTACATTATTTTCAAGTTAGATAATTTACTCTTGTAGTTTGTTGATACGAAAGCATGAGCCCACAATAGTACTTAAAATTTTTAAGTATACCCCTGAGATAAAGCTGATCAGAAATATGATGAGACTAGGGCTTAATACCTGGTATCTACCGCTAGGTACTTAAAAATGGAGATGAAAAGGGGAAATGGAACCATGTACATACATTGCTGCTGACTTTATTTTCCATCAGAGGTTGTTGTGCAAATCGAATGAGGCATGAATGTGGGAAGATGTTTAAAGAAACTCCTCTAAACCACTGATCAAATATCTTTTAAATGAATTATTTCATGTAGGTATAAGATTAAATTCTTAAAGTGGAATTTGTTTTCTGTTGCAGGCCCAGCATTTCGAGTCCCTATTTCAAAACGACCAAGGGTTAACTAAAACAGCAAGGAACATCACTCGAGAGTGGATGGCGAAGGAGGTGCAAAAATTGTACTCCTTGAAAGGAGGGCATGCGCAGAAGAAACTGAAAGCAGGAGTGCAAAAGAAAGATGCTTTCAATCAGTTAAGAATCTACACTGTCATCAAAAGTAAGTTTTTGTCATTTTTGCCATGAGAGAATCATTTACAGCACTTTATCAGTTTAAAAAATTAAAGGGAAGATTAATTAATGAATGTTGATGCTGTCATAGTAGACTTTAATGTTTAAGTTTACTCTGTAAATTTTTATACATTCTCATCGATTTTTTGAAGCATGCCAGGAAATGGGAAGTTGGAAAAGTTTCAAGAAACCACTTTAGCATTGTCTGTAATTCCTTTCCATTCAGGTAGGAATAAAGGAGACAATTTTATTTTTCGTACTTCGTTAAGTTAAAGCATCCTTAACTGCGGTAAGAACTTCATTCCGCTGAATTGTATCAAATTTAAAATTTCTTTATCCCTAAGCATTGTGGTGAGAAAAAAAAGAGAGACTTGTTGTGACCGAAATCTGTCTATTTAGCCCTGCATCCCAGAAAAAGCAGTGGCGTAGCGTGAAGTATTCCTATTGCTCGCGCATGACCTGTTTTTGATCTGAGCCTTTAGCCAAGCAAGAAGGTAAGGAGATCTTCATTTCTCTACCCATGTTACTCGCTAAAAACCCTGCTACTAAGTATGAGCAATTTATCATGCAAAGCTCATTTTATTGCTTTCTCCTACAGTTGTTTTTTTTTTTTTTCATATACTTTATAAACGTTGTAACTCAGACCAAGTGTTCTCTTAACATAAGACTCAAGTATTTTCTTTGTATTTTTTTTTTGCAGAAGTTGTTAAAAGCCTGTATGGCCGAAGTGTATCCAATTACCGAGAGCAGATGGATAACACAATTGCGACCTTCTTAACCCGCGCAGATGAAAAGAAAGAGGAAAATCCTGCATAAACTGGTAGAGGCATTGGCATCTTTTTTTCCTACCTACATATCTCCATCTCGATGCTGTATTATTTCATTTTTTTCATCATCATGTGTATGGAACTTTGCTAATTTGCCATCTGTTTTGCAATTTCAATTTTTCTTCTTATTTAAATGTACTGTGTTCCAGTCATTTTTATTTTTTTTTATTTTTGAGTGTTACCCAATGACACCTCTAAATTCTCATACAGGGTGAAAAAAACCGAGTGTGCATTGAGGCCTTTAGATCTCGAGGACCAGTATCGTAAATGCATTGCAGCTTTTCGTATTTCCAACTGATAAATGTTTAGTCCTTTTTTGGAAAATTTTTGGCTGTCCTTTTGATAAACTAATCACTCTAATCTCTCTCGTTAAATGTTAATATCAGAGACTGAGCGTTCATTTGATGCCTTAGAGCACAGGTGTCAGTATCATGAATGCATTTTAACTTCTCAAAATTTCCAACTGTTTTATGTCTAGTCCTTTTTTGGAAAATTCTTGGCTATCCTTTTGATAAACTAATCACTCTAATCTCTCTCGTTAAATGTTAATATCAAAGACTGAGTGTTCATTTGATGCCTTAGAGCACAGGTATCAGTATCATGAATGCATTGTAACTTCTCAAAATTTCCAACTGTTTTATGTCTACCTAGTTCTTTTTTGGAAAATTGTTGGCTGCAACTAATTACTCTAATCTCTCTTGTTAAATGTTAATAACAAAGACTGAGTGTTCATTTAAGGCCCTCAGAGCACAGCTATCAGTGTTATAAGTACATTGAAACTTGTCAAAATTTCCTAGAATGTATTATTTTTCCCCCAATAAACCATCGCATGAAAAGCCATGCAAATTCCAGTGGTTTTCCTCTCAATGAAATCAGTAACATTTTAGAGCTGTTCTTACAGTAGTTTAAGCAGGAAAACCTAATACATTTTTGAAATTTTTGAACCATCACAATGCACTAAATGGGTTTTTTCTGCTATCGAGGCCTCTTTACTTATTGACTGTCTATTACATTCTTTTGTCTGTGTTATTAAATTCTTAAAGTCCTGTTTGTCTTTGAGTAATTATTTCATGTACAACTTTCTCTCACCACTTTCTTTTTGCAAGTTTTGTTTTTTTAGTTAAGATAGAAGTGCAGTTCAATTTATTCATTTATTTTCTCTTAATTTTATTTGTTTGTTATTCCATTGTGTCAGGCAATTTAGAGTCTTCACAGAAATACAATTTTGTGTTCTTGAAATAAGTGTATTTTTATTCTATTATATTCCAAAATCTTGAGATGGTAAGTTGAAGCAGTTTGCTACAGAGTTATTTCAGTAGGATCATCGCATTAAATGTCTGGTGAGATGAATATTTTTTGATATGACTGCAAAATGTCAGTGAAGAACGTCCTTCGAAGGAAGTTATAAAGCATATATTTTTGTGTAATTTCATTCTATTTTTCCCTTTTAAAGCAAATGTCACCAATTGTAAAAGTTTTACTGTCAATTTATTGAGTAGTGTTTATAGGGGAACTTTTCCTCAAGCATAGAGCCCTCTAAATATTTTCATCTCAAGTTTCAGGTAATTAAGTACAAAGATAAGAGTGATTTCTCATGATTTTCCCTCCCAGGTTCATCAGGCTCCTGAAAAAGAGGAGGGAAGGAAGGGGTAAAAGTTTCCCCAAACAGTTCCCTTTTTTTGCAGCTAGGTTCCATGATGTTCCAAATTTTCCGTCTGAAAGTTCCAACTTGTTGAAACTTTTTTGATTAAAGCATCCACTTTGTTGTTTGGAAGTTGCAACTTGTTGCAACTAGGTGGCAAGAAAGTTGGAACTTAGTTGGAACTAAGTTTCAACAAAGTTTCAAGTTTGTTGCAACATTTTGGTCGGAAATGGCTACTTGGGAAGGAACAATAGGGTTGTAATTTTTGGCAACAGTGTGATGTTCTCGCAGAATCTATCAACACACGGTGTTAAAGGAACTCTATAGCTATAAAATGAACCATCAAACCGCAACATTGATCGTTTTGAGGAAAAACTCCAATGGTTTCTTCAAAAACGCATTTGACTGGGACGCCAGTCCCATCGGGTGGAGGAGAGTGACAATCGTAGATCTCCTTCCACGATTTGACTCGTTAAAGTAGCGAAATTTCATTTTTACGTCTTGAGAACATTATCAATTGCGCAGGGGTCTAAAAACTGCTCAACGATAGTGCAGTTCGAGTTTTGAATCGCTATGAGCACACTCGTGTTTTTTTCTTATACGTTCATCGCATATAAATTTCCCTGATGTTTCTGTTTTATTCTCTCTGATTGCATAAGTAATTATATCCTCATTTCATTTCCTTTCCCATTCATTTTTTCTTTTTTAGTAGCATCTGTGTTATTCATCTATGTGTACAATTCTTATATTAAGATAGTTTCCCCTACATTTGAAGCTTCGAACGGAATTAATTTTTTTTTAATGTCATGTCCTTAATCATGGGTTTTCCCAGGAAGGCAGCCTCTAGTCCCTCCAAGACTTTACTGTTGCCAGATAAGTTCATTTTTCATGACCTTTCCCAGTTCAAACCCACGTAAAATATTCACATTAATTGCACAATGTGGCAACCCCTCGAATGAAATAGGAAAAGGTGGAATCGCTTAAAAGTGAAATCCTTCAAAGTTTATATTAATGATATAAAAAAGAGGAAGAGAGGTTAGGTATGGTAGCCCGAAACACACGACAAAAAACACAAAAATCAGTGGGAAACAAGGCTAAAATCAATAAAATAAATATGCAGGACGTTTCGGCTGGTCACTCGAGCCTTTATCAACCGCTAAACACAAATAAAAAATTAAAACCAAGTCTAAAAAAACCACTACATTAAAACGCGTGTGATCAGCCCAGACGGAAATTAGGACTAATCCAAAATTTCCGGATATTTCCGTCAAATATAACAAGTTGTTGAATCCCGTCCAAAAAAATAAATAAATAAACAATAATTATAAAAAAAAATGAATGGGGTTGCTTTGAAAAGTATGATTCGATTCCCGGATTGTAAATGTTATTATGTCCTGCAGTATTGTTTAAATTGAAATTTTCAGGTATTTGAATATCGACTGAACCTATGAGGTTTGACAGAGTTTCCTGTCACCCACGATATCTTCCCTCAACATGGTTAAGTAATACGTCGGAAGTTTAGTAAACGCTGTAACGTGAACAATTGATCAATAATTTTGCAAACCTATCGATTTTTAGAAAGGTAGATAATTACGTACATCTTGCAGAGTATCTTTAGTTAATGCCAATATTTTTAGTTGTTTTCAAGTTATGAGGCTGAATGCGTTACCTACTTTTCAGCCGCGCCTCGTAGACGCGGAGGATAGGGTAGGTGAAGGTAAGAGTACGCACGGGGCAAAAGTACGCACCGCACTTTTTTCGCTCGCTTTGTTTGAATTTGTGATGACACCGGGTGTTCGTTGTTGGCAACGTTGAGTTTCACTTGTTGACGAAGTTTTGTGCAGATCGGACGTGTTTCCACGGAATTATGAGGAAAGTTCACTTTTCATGAAAAAAAGATCGTTTTTTTTTTCAAATTGAATTGTCTGTTGTGAGTAGAAAAGTTGATGGAAAAAATCGGACAAGCACCATATCAAAGTGTTATAGTGTTGGCTTTAATAATCCGTGGTTGTTTTCACACCTCGGGCCTTGGGCTCGAAGTTTTAGGTTATGTTGTCCAATGTTTACAAATGGGGCAAGAGTACGCAGCCAGAATGGGGCAAAAGTACGCGCCCAAAAGTGGGGCGTAGTGGGGGAGGGGGGTATAGGAACTTCAAAATAGAAGATGTAGGCAACTTAATAAGTATCATAATAAATTTTTATGTTCCTTTGTTTAGTTTGGGCAATTAAACTTTTTTATTTTTCTGTTTTAAAAAAATTTACTTCGAAAATTTTTTGGGAGTTTTTGGAGACTGAATTATTTTTTTTTTCATAGTAAAAGTGGTTAGGCACTATTACAACCCTTTGCGACCAGTTTCAGTCGTTTTCCGTTATTTTTCAGCGATTTTGAGCCCGGGAGACGTTTTTTGAAAAAAAATTTCACCTGCGTACTTTTACCCCATGAAATGGGGCAAAAGTACGCATTTTCAAATTTTTTTTTAAAATTCGTCACGACCATGGATTTTATTTCTAAATTCGGACATCGCACGGAATTTGTGCGCGAGGGCTTGTAGTAGATGCCTGGCCACTTTTCCCGCCCTAAAAGTCGATTCGGTCACGGAGTAACGGAAAAAACGAAAAAATGCGTACTTTTACCCCCACCTACCCTATTGCATTGTTCCCTCAAAGGACTCCCGCCATAAATGTACACACCTATAGAGATGGAATATCCCGAGATCTTCATTCGTCATTTGCTCAGGATAGATGTCGTCAGATATGGTCCTTTTCTTCGGCCACAGTGAGAAATAATCACCGATCCCATTGAAAACAGACTCGTGAAACCCTCGGGCATCAATTTCTGAAAAAGATCAGAGACAAAACGCATGTACTTAAACAGTTGATACATGGGTCTCATTAAAAGATGCCCCCGGTAAAATGCTAAAGTTCAAATGCAAGTGCTAATCGGCAGTTTGATCCACTTTTGAAGTTCAAACCAGTTTGGAGAACCAGTTCGACGAAATGCTAATGGGCAAACGGACTAACTTTTGAAGATCAAACCAATGGACCTGTTGCAAACTATTGCCAGAGCAGAATTAAGAGTTGTTTCCTATAGATAATGCCTCAAACATCACGATGGGCGCATCGGCAAAGTCTGAAATGCACTCATAAATTCACAATCTGCGTAAGAAATTTGCGTTTTTTTGAGCTTCCCGCTTCAAAAACGCTACTACTGCACAGGTGAACATTCTGTTAGAGGAGTCGCTCCATCGCACAGTGGGACGAAATTGGTAAAACCTCGGACATGGGGTGTTCTCATGTTTTGCATAAAGATGTGATGGAATGTGTTCCTAAGGATCCATATTATATGAATCTAGTGTTGGTTTGATGATTTTTTCAAATGCTTTTGCTCCCTGGACTCCTGAAGTTGACATTTTCTGTAACGGCCGATTTTGCTCTATTTTCTAAGGTCGGTTTCCATACCTGCCTCTTCGAGTGACGATAATTGACACAAATATGAATGCTTGGATCTTATTCTAGAGTGTATGAAGAACATATTTCACTATTAAAAAGTTAAATTTACTGAATTGTATACGTTGTAATGTCTGATCAAAGATGACCCTTCCCTGGTAAAAATGATAGGTTGATATCAGTTATAATCAGTAGCGGAAATGAACTGATATTAACTGATTTTAACTGATATCGACGGTTACCAACTGATACCAGTTGAAAGTCTACAGATATTTGATGAGTAACAGTTGGCACCAGTAGAGGTTACACTGATACCAACTGATACCAGTTGAAAGTCTCCAGATATTTGATGAGTGTCAGTTGGTACCAGTAGAGGTTGTACTGATACAAGGTTATACTCAATAGATCTATGTTGAGCCTCAATAGGTAACAGTTGAAATTTGCTACGTATCACTTGAGGTTCAATTGATATCGGTCCAGCATGAACTTTCATCTGTTGAACATCAACTGATCCAAACAGAAATTCAATAGACGTCAATTACAAGTTTAAACTTAGTCCAATGAGGCTACGTATGCATTTTAACAGGACGATCTGGTTGGCATGTTTGACAAGGCCCACTAGGCCACTTCATTAAGGCATCTAGACTTCAGGGCCACTACATCGATAGAGATATTTATATTATTTTAGTCCTTTTTCCATTCAATTTTTTTCTACGGTAGGTAAATGCATTATTTTATGGTTTTAAAATCTCGAATACCTTATGCTGATAATTTGAAATTCTACGGCCGTTCAAAGATTAAGTCACTTGCTAAAGAAAGGAGGAGTTAAAGGACAGTGCAATACGTAGGTGGGTACCCAGCGCTACTTGCTGTTACACAAAAATCGGTCCTTCACACCAGTTCCATGGGTTTGTCGGCACAGGAGCATGGATTTTATACCAAAAACTCTGTGCGATGCCTACTTCAATTTGTTGTGATTTTGATCAGGAGAATCCCCCATGTAAAAGGGGGTATAATGTGTAATTTTTGAGCCGCTCCCATCGTAACTGATCTCATATAACTAGATACTATATTTGGTTGATACCATTCCCAGTAAGAATTTTTTCCCCCTACAAAAAAGAGATAAATTTTAACCTTTTTTTTCTTAATAAGCCGTAAATATTAACACAAAACATGTAATATGTATCCCATGGTTGACGGCTCTTAGAACGCTTTCACGTTTAAAAAAACGTAAATTTATATACATTTCTATCTTTTTTACGTAAAAATGTCCTTAGGGCGTCAACCATGGAATCAATTGTATATCTTTTCAATTTTTTTCTCACGCCTGGTAAAATTACGTAAAAATATTGGAAGTTACAATAACATTTACTTACGTAAAAAATATATTAAAAATAACGTAGAACTGAAGAAAAATAATCTTGGTAAATCAAGTGTTTACATGAATTTCACTTCAAATTCATATCAAAAAATGTAAAAAGAAGAAAGATGTGATTTCGAGGAGACTAAACATTTTTCATATAAAATTTACATGAATTTAAGTAAATGATTTCCTTACCGGCGACAACTTGAGCCCTTTTTTTAACATAAATTTATCACTACACAAAAAGAACGTGGCAAAAACACATAAAAATTATCTCGATCATTTTTTTTCTTAACTGAAAATTCCTATAAAGACATATTAATTTCTTCAACGCTCACCACTCGAAAATATTTTTTTCCATAATTTACACATACAAATTACATGAAAAGAATGTGACGAAAACACATAAAATTACCTTGATCAATTATTTTTTTCACATGAAATTCATATAAATATGTTAATGAAATTTTTTTGACCCTCCCGCAATAAAGATTTAATTATTTGTTTTCAAATTTTTTTCATGATTATTTTCAAGTTCTTATAAGTTGATTATTGATTTTTCATCATTTCATCTTTTTTTACATCTTTAATTATTATTTTTGGTTTCGCATTTTGTGTTTCTTAGTCTCATCTTTAAGGAAAACATAACAAACATAACTCGTAAAACTTCACTTACATTTTAAGTGATTAAAAAATAAAATGAAAAAATTAAGTGTAGATTCAAATTCAGCACAAAATCATCACTCTCTGTCAAATTGAGTCTAGTGGGGGCCCTGAAATGGCAAAAATACGTCTATTTTGATCGCATGCGCGGATGGAGTAGTGGCCCTGTCTCTTGGACGATCACCAAAGTTAAGTAACGCCGAGTGTAGTTAGTACTTAGATGGGAGACCGTTTGGGAATGAGCGCTGCCTGCCAAGTCTCGTGTCAGAAATACGAGAACGGTAATTCCCAGCAGCGCTCTCTGGTCGTCAAATCGTGAGATAAATGTGAGAAACTGAATAAATACGTAAAATTACACAAGCAGGTAGTGCGTTTTTAATTTATGTCTTATCAGTTGATACATGGTACCAACCGATACCAAGTATCATTTCAGATCTGTTGCCACCACTTATCAGTTTAGATCAGTTGAAGCCGTCAACTGACCCGATCTCAAATGATGTCTACTGATGCTCCGCGCCAAAACACCGTTGACAAACTGATACACCGTCAACTGATCATTTTTACCAGGGTTCCGAAAATAAGGAAATAAATGTTTGAATAGACTTTTAAAAATTTCGCCGCATTTCGCCGTCCAATCATGCATAAGGCGTGTTCCAGTGTTCCTCCAGGATGAGGAATCCGTCGTATTTGGCTGCCGCCAGCTGCTGCCAGCTGCCGCTTTGAGAGTTACATCGATTTTTGTCCGAAAAAGTGAGGGCGGAATTCGCTGTTTCTCTACATCTTACTTGATTATCTTGGCGTCTTAATACACCCCAAGTAGCATGGATTGCAATTTCATTGCAAAGGATTGTGAGTTGATTGCAATTTTTGCTTGTTGCCTATACGTTCATTTGAAGGCGCTTAAAAAGTTGCAATTTTATTGCAATAAGTTTGCAAGAAATGTAGATTATGCTTGTTTTTCAAGGCACTATAAAGATTGCAATTTCGGTGCAATCATGTTGTAACAAATTCACGCCATGTGCCTGGCATCCAATTCTCTAGTTGTTTTAAAGTTTTTTCGACTTAAATGTCTCACCTACCTAACCCATATAGCCCAACATATTTTGAAAATATTGTCACCTTTATCAAAATATTTTCATGGCAATATTGTAAGTAAAATATTTTCAAAATATTTTTAAAACATTTTAAAGGAATATTTTGAAAATGTTTACAAAAAATATTTTTAAAATAATTCAAAAATATTGCCTGTAAACATGCATGTTAAAAATATTCCTTAAGAAAGTTTTGAAAATATTTTAAAAATATTTTTTGAAAATATTTTTAAGTTCTCAAGTTAGTATGTGGTGTAATTTACACCGGTGTAAATTTAGTGTGAGTACCTATTACGTGATATCGAAAAAAAAAATCAGACAAAAAAAATATGAAAAAAATAAATAACACGAAAAAAAATAAATAATAGGCAAAAGAAAGAAGCCTGAGAAAAACGGCGTTAATCAAATCTATGATGAATGTTGAGCCACGCACTGACGCAATGCATGCGATAACAGCCTTAACAGGCGTGATTTCAACCAAGCTCATCATCAGCTCCCTGTAGCTCAGTGGAAGAGTGCTCCGCTATGACATTCGCGGGTCGGGTTCAAGCCCACTCAAGGGCGTCCGGTATTTTATGCTGCTAAACGTCGTAGGACATTAGGTAAGCATGGGTTCGAATTATTATAATTTCCCCGGAAAATTTAGGGGTTGAAATTTAAAGGTCGTCAATATTGAAATTTCTTTGCAAAAAAAAAATTGCAACTTTTTTACAATGAGGGGGTCAGATGTTGTAAAATAATTGCAATTTTCTTGCAAGAAAGTTGAAATCATCTAGAAATTTTATTTCATTTAAATTGCAATTTTTTCGTTGCAAAATGCTACTTGGGACTCAGTCGAATTTTCATTTTAAAATTTGATGTAATTACAGTATTTTCATCGTAGAATTCAATTTTGACCTTACTTTTGCCCATTTTTTGGCCAAAATTCATCATTTGATAGGTTCGCGAACTCGCGATCGAGGCGGGGAAACAGAGCTGTTTTTGCTTTTATCTTATATGATTATTTGGCATTTTAAGGAGAAAATAAAAATGTTGAATGTTCTATCAATACTTTTGAATGAATTATTCATCATAGGAGGGGTTACATCCCTGACCACTTCGCAGCCCAACCTCCCGAAGCGCTTGGCGCTTCAGGCGTGGTACATATAAAATCCTTTACAAAGCGTTGGAAGTGTCCCAGCTGATTCTGAGATATCGTGATTCGTGATATGAGATGGACCGATTTACCGTGCAATTTAATCTCGTTGTTAGTGTTGACCTTAAATTTTCCGTGTTTCGTGTTGTTCCGTGTTCCGTGTTTTCTGTTTGTTTAGATATAATTCCTCAAATAAGAAGAAATCAAAAGTTCTCGATCCTTAGAACATCCACCGCGAGCTTTTCATTTCAGATCTTCATGAAGATAGCGGTGTCGATCTTGATGAAAAAGGGTACTACCACAATTAATCGGTGTATTACCACAATGAATTGGGGTAACACCACAATTAATTGGAATTGTCCATATCATCCAACAGTTGGTACTAAACCCCTATCTCTTCTTTTCAGTGTAGAAGGTAACGGTAATACCATATTTTTTTCATAATCGATATAGAAATATGAGCATTCATTACATTGAAAGATAACATAGTATCGATAAAAATTGCTTCCTCAATGAAAATATCACAGGAAATCAATAGTTGCAACATGAATTGTCAATCGGAACAGATAAAATCTCTGCGTAAATTTTCTTTGTGCATTCCGATCGATTATTGAATAAATCCTTCAAAAGCACGTATGCATGAGAAAAAAATAACAAAATTAAGCTCAAAAATTGGTTCTAAGATGAAAGTATGATCGTGCATCAACGATTCAACACGTATTTTTTACCAGAACGAGTTAATTTTATCTTCGAGTAACTTTTCTTTTCACATTTCTACCTGCACCCAAGTAGCATTTTGCAACGAAAAAATTGCAATTTAAATGAAATAAAATTTCCAGATGATTTCAACTTTCTTGCAAGAAAATTGCAATTATTTTACAACATCTGACCCCCTCATTGTAAAAAAGTTGCAATTTTTTTTTTGCAAAGAAATTTCAATATTGACGACCTTTAAATTTCAACCCCTAAATTTTCCGGGGAAATTATAATAATTCGAACCCATGCTTACCTAATGTCCTACGACGTTTAGCAGCATAAAATACCGGACGCCCTTGAGTGGGCTTGAACTCGACCCGCGAATGTCATAGCGGAGCACTCTTCCACTGAGCTACAGGGAGCTGATGATGAGCAGGGTTGAAATCACGCCTGTTAAGGCTGTTATCGCATGCATTGCGTCAGTGCGTGACTCAACATTCATCATAGATTTGATTAACGCCGTTTTTCTCAGGCTTCTTTCTTTTGCCTATTATTTATTTTTTTTCGTGTTATTTATTTTTTTTCATATTTTTTTTGTCTGATTTTTTTTTCGATATCACGTAATAGGTACTCACACTAAATTTACACCGGTGTAAATTACACCACATACTAACTTGAGAACTTAAAAATATTTTCAAAAAATATTTTTAAAATATTTTCAAAACTTTCTTAAGGAATATTTTTAACATGCATGTTTACAGGCAATATTTTTGAATTATTTTAAAAATATTTTTTGTAAACATTTTCAAAATATTCCTTTAAAATGTTTTAAAAATATTTTGAAAATATCTTAATTACAATATTGCCATGAAAATATTTTGATAAAGGTGACAATATTTTCAAAATATGTTGGGCTATATGGGTTAGGTGAGACATTTAAGTCGAAAAAACTTTAAAACAACTAGAGAATTGGATGCCAGGCACATGGCGTGAATTTGTTACAACATGATTGCACCGAAATTGCAGTCTTTATAGTGCCTTGAAAAAGAAGGTTAGGCAACAAGCATAATCTACATTTCTTGCAAACTTATTGCAATAAAATTGCAACTTTTTAAGCGCCTTCAAATGAACGTATAGGCAACAAGCAAAAATTGCAATCAACTCACAATCCATTGCAATGAAATTGCAATCCATGCTACTTGGGAAGTTTAAAAAAAAGAAGAAAAAAAAAAAAAAAAACCAAAGTAGTGTAATTACGTTAATATACAAACAATTCTAATGTCAAAAATGAATTTTACCTTCAAAATACCATGATTGCACCAAATTTTAACACGAAATTCCGACAAGAATGAGTAAAATTTATCTTTGAGCAACTTATCTTTTTATGTTTCCGCTGAAAGTTTGAAAACCCACAAAAATCGTGCGTTTGCGTTAACATATCAAGAAAAGTAAGGTCAGAAATGAATTCTACGATCAAAATACCACAAGCCTGCGAAGTATCAACACGAAATGTCCACAGGAAAGAGTGAAATTTACCTTTGAGTAAGGAACTTATGTTTTCACGTGTCTACTGAAAGTTAAAAAGAACCCCCAAAATTATGTGTTTCCGTCAATAAATCAAGTAAAGTAAGGTCAAAAATGAATTTTACGATCAAAATACCATATGGTGCCCAAGTTTCATCACGAAATGGCCATTGGAACGAGTGGAATAGTCGAAACAAGTTGGGGCGCAAGGCGATGACCGGGCATTCCTATGCTTCGCTCCACCGTGCATCGTCGGCAATATTCATCATGGCCGACGCTTGCGCAGTTCCTCGCGTAATTCGAGGAGAGTTTAAGGTCAATCAAGGCGGGCGAGGAAAATATGAACGTAAACACGTCGATTGTCATCTGATATAATCCTGTTCAGGTGTCATCTCGTCCCATCACATGTGTTTTGGCGGATTGGCGTCGGTCATGATGAGTATTGCCGCCAATGGAACGACTTCTCTGACAAAATGTTCACCTGTGCCGTAGTATCGTTTTTGAAGCTGGAAGCTCAAAAAACCGCAAATTTCTTACGCAGATTGTGAAGGTATGAGTGCATTTCAGACTTTGCCGATGCGCTCATCGTGATTTTTGAGGCATAATCTATAAGAGACAACTGTTAGTTTTGCTCTAGCGAAAGTTTGCAACGGCCCATTTGATGAATCAGTTTAACCAGCAGAACCACGAGAGCGTGTGTCCCAAGTACTCGAAGAGGCAATGGAGAATTCATGCCCACGCTCGGTTTTTCACGAATATCTCGTTTAGAGTCCATTTTCAGACAAAATTCCGAAGAAAAAAAGTTATAGAACACACAATTTTACACCCGATTAGCATTGTTTTATTTTTCCGAACTAATTATTAACCGAAGAAAAAAGCCTCACAATCCAAAAAAGTTCACTGGAGCCGTTAGGAGCCGCTACTGCGCATGCGCAGATGTGCGCAACTGGGACACACGAACTCATCGATGCGGGTTGCTGCCACCACTCATCACATGCGAATTTTTAATAGTTGCCTCGCCTTCCGTAACACAGGATGCACGGTCTACGTGATTCAATGTCTTTGCACTCAATGCTGCGTCACAATGGGTGCTCCCATAAGAAATACATTGCAGGCACTCAATACTACGTCACTGCGCAGTAGAGTTCCAAAATTCGTCCTCGGGAATGACTGACCTGTGTGGAATGGTCTTGTCACGTGACGTCATCTTGGTATAGACTAACGTCATTCAGTCTAACCTCCCATACAGTGTTGAAAAATCGCCAATAGTTAAAAATGGATAATTCAGATGGAAGTGTAGCAGCCAGTCACCCACAGTTTGAAGTTCCCGCCAGAATCATAGAGAGAGAGCGGCGGGAACAACAGCGAACCTAGTGAGAGAGAAGAGAGAGTGAGGAGTCGTCTGTCGCTGTCAAGTTGTGGAGATCGCGAGCGCGTCGCAATTTAACTTTTTCCAAAATGTAAGTGTTTTTTGGATTAACCCCTTCTAGGGGTTAATCTTCTTATTTTCCCGAATAATGTGCTAATGTAGAGTTCAGAGTTGTGCGGGGTGGCCGCCGGGCCAATATGTCTCTTCTTTCCTAAAGTGTTTGTTCTTCTTTGAAATCGTCTTCCCGGACGAGCCACGATCCGGCTAGCCTTCGTGGCTCGTTAGGATAATGTAGTGGTCCCCTAGTTCTGAGATGTCCAACTGGCGCTCAACGTGGGGCAAGAAGACTAATTCCCCTTGGAATCGCCTCTTCTTAAATTCATCTTCACTTCTACACCATGTGCCCGGTTTAGGCCATGCCATCAGGCCTGGTCTGGTACGCGTCACCGTTTAATATTGTGTGATAACCGTTTGTTGTCATGGGAACGGAGTTCCCCATGATATTACAATCGTTCCGTTGCTATCGCTATGGGATTCCCTATACCTCTGCGACCTTGAGCGTTTCGCCCAGTCTCCGATTTTTGGTTGATTTTCCGATGTATCAAAAACCGTTGTATTTTTTAGCCAATCATGTCTCTACGTCAAGTTGTGTTGATTTGTAAAATTCGCTTTCAGCGAGTTTTTTTCCACCTTGAGATGTCGTGTCTGACTGGTAAATCTGCGCAGAACCACGAAGTTCCGTTTTTGGGCAAATTCTTTTTTTTGGGAGGTTCTGATTGGTTATTTTTCGTCATCAGTTTTCTGTTCGTTGGTGCAAAAGATCGCCTACCTCGGTGTTCTTGAGAAGCCGCCATTATCCCACCTCAAATTTGAAAAATAGAAGTAAAGAAATAATAACCATCGTACAAGGTGGAAAATTGTTCTGGAGGACTCGTTACGGATAAAGAAGTCAAAATCAGAGCTCGATTGATTGATTTAATTCATGGATACGCAAATATTGCCTTAGCTCAACTGCCGCGATCGGAATGCATGCTGGGATGAACCTCGAGACGCATTAAAACAGTGCGAACCATGGCTCCTACAGCAATGCGCTTCATATTCCAAAAGCAGTCAAGGTCTCTTGTGATAAGTCCCGCCCATTGCCCGAGTCTTTTAAATGCTATTTTTACTCCCGCTCACGTGGATCCGTTATAGCCTAGTTGACTAATCCGCCTCGTATTTTTGATTAGGTGCGGGCACCCGGCGATCGGGAGTTCGATACCCGACGATGGGAACTACTTTTTAATGGTTGTATTGAATGTTTTAGACTAATCATCAAAAAATAATTAATAGTAGATGATAAATGTACGAACATTTTCTCGTGAGTTAATATGTTAAACAAAAATACTGGAATATACCTCCTTCATATAATCAGCCACATGTTCCCCCAAATTAATGACGTTATTTTCTTTTTTCAATTAAGTTAATTTGCATTCAACGTTCGTAAGTTAAGCAAAAAGTACCTATTGATACAAATAGAAAGACATGAAAATAGTATGTCTAACATTTCGGTTGTTTTTTTTTTTATTTATTTTTTGTTTTTTTGTTTTTTCAATAAAACAAATTGACTGGGACTAGAATCATCGTATCTCTGAAGACAAAAGCTAAGTTTTGGTACAGAAATACTAATATATTCATCCTTTATATAATCAGGGAGATGTTGACCCAAATATTGATGTATATTTTCTCTGTTCGCCCAAATTAATGATGGTATTTTCTTTTTTCAATAAAATTAATTTACATTCCACGTTCTTAAAGCAATATTTTCTCCAAAATTCAGCAAAAAATAACAATTTATACCTACGCAAAAAGTAAATAAATAAATAAAGCAATGACATGAAAGTAGTATAGGTAGTACACATCTAACATTTCGGTTACATCTATTTGAATGAAAAAAATGGCAACTTAGGAAGCACATTGGTCACTTATCGACGGTGAAACTACCAAACCACGTATCTCGGTTTGCGACGTCGCAGACTTCCTGTCATACTTTATTTTTTAAATAAAAAGCTACTTAACGTCCAGTCTTGAAAATTTCCGTGATTTTTCCTCTTCGTGCGGAGAAAATTCTGTGAAAATTTCAAGGAATGATATTGATTTGGTCTACTTCAAAAAAATAAAATGTGAGCGGAGATTTTTAAACACCGCAAACGAGATACGTGGTTTGGTAGTTTCACCGTCGTTATGATGCGTATTCGGGCATATGCGTAGAGTAAAAATATCATACTTTACGCCGAAAAAACGAAACTGAAAGTTAAATGCGTTAACTTCCAAAAACCATACATAATCCAACGAAAATAAATAACAGCTTTCTTGTATGCAAAGAAAAAAAATTAAAAATGTAAAAAAAGAGATGTCGACACAAAATTACATAGCCCCTTCAATTCTGAAGATACTACAAACGAACTGTACCTTAAAATTTTCATATCCCAGAAGCAAAAGTTCCCATGACGAATATTGCTATCGCTAGCGATTGCAAAAACCAACTTGTTTAATTGTTTAATTCGATATTCTTTTATGTGTGTTGCTCGGTCCTCTGAATCCTTCATCGATTGAAAACGGCTTTTTCAAGTGTTAATCTCGTTTTGTCGTTCTGTGAAAGTAGTTCCGGGTTTGGTGCGGTGACTACGTTGTTTTCCTGCGCGTCAATCGGCCATTTTGGCTTGAGCTGTCTCGGCTTACTCAACAAAGTAGTGCTTACATCATCCACCGATGAACATCACATCACTCTTGAATTTACATCACCAACCCTAACGTCTTATCACTTTTTCGTCGTCTATTTATGCGGACAGTTTTAGTGTATTTTCCGAAGAAAATACACTATTGCATCCTCCCATGATGTCGGACCCAGACCTGAGACATTGTGAAGAGCACCGATCACGAGTCGTAGATCACGAAAATATATGCCATTCAAATTCATGTGTATATATATATGTATGTATATATGTATGTATGTATGTATGTATGTATGTATTTCCGTCTTTTGAAGATTTTTCAATTTTTGAGTGGTTATATCTTTCTTACGTTGAAAGATATCTTGACCATTTTTTTTGCATTTAGTAGAGACTCATTAGAACTACTATTCTGCGAAAAAAAATTGAAATTTGAGGCAATAGATTTTGAGGGGTGGGGCTAGAAAGTGGGGGGAGGTCAAATCTTGTCCACTCGATAACTCGAGCGAAAATGAATATTTTGAGCTGAAATTTTTATGGGTGGTAGTTCTTCCATAGGACTGGTTTGGTATTGGATTTTAAGCCAAATCGGCCGAGCCGTTTAAAAAATATGGCGAGCTTTGAAAGTTTTAGGCGAGGGGTGCGCGGCATGAGGGGAGCCGGCCGGAGCAGGGCCGCACAGTGGGTCGGGGGAGAAAGTTTTTGGACAAGCTGATCGTCGCACAGTGGGTCAGAGGGAAGAAGTTTTTGGACAAAATTTTCGTCGCACTGTGGGTCAAGCTTTTCGTCGCTCAGTGGTTCAGGGGAAGGAATATTTTGGACAAACTGCCCGTCGCACAGTGGGTCGGATGAAGAAAGTTTTCGGACAAACTGTTCGTCGCACAGCGGCCCAAGGAAAGGAAATTTCTGGAAAAAAACTATCCATTACACAATAACTTACAGACATACGATTTTATGACTACAAACACTAAAATTCCACTTTGGGAAATACACTTTCTTCCCGCGGTGGATGCGCGGGACACTTAAAAAGAAGAAAAAGTAGATGTGCAGACGATCCTGAAAAGACGCGCGCGAAGCGCGCGTCCTGGGGGGGTTTGGGGGGGGCGAAGCCCCCCCAAAAACCGGCGCGGAGCGAAGCGGAGCGCCGTTTTTTTTTTGTCATCGGAAACACGGTTTCAACCTGCGGATGGTTTTTTTATTTCTACAGTGTCATTAAATAATACAGTGTTGAAGTTTTATCACAACAAATTCATACTAAACCAATTCACAGCTAAACATACCTTAAACTTAAACCCATACACAATACATTCACAAATCCATACATTAAATAATTCTTCTAATTTTTAATGGCTTTCTTTGTCGAATCATGGAGCCAATGGTGTAAGCGACAACTGGATGTCTCCGGATCATCCCAGCCTTGGCTTTTGGAGTGCTGTTTATATTCGGACCAGGTGAGGAAGACAGGTCTCCATTCCGACCTCCTGGCTCCCACCGAGGGTGGACCACCTGAATAAGGATTCTGATGCAAAGATGACTGACCTATCCTCCTCCTCTTCATGTCGTTTTATCTTGGCAAGGACTGATGGAACTTTAGTGGACGAGCAACCGCAACATGTGTCTGTCTTACTCATCACTAACTGGAAAACCTTCATCTCTTCTGTTCCAGATTGATTGAGTCCTGTCCTGTCCGGTAGTATTACCTAGTCTTTAGTTTTGTATTGTTACCTTGTTAACTTAGTGTCTTCTAGTTGCTGTGTTCAAGCAGTTCTGATTCTATTGATCTGGGATCACTCTAAGATAAGAGTTATCCTTAGATTTCCTCTTACCTTGTATCTGTCATTATGTACCCGAATACACGGAATTTATTCGCAATCGTAGACCTGTTATTTTTAATGTTAGAGGCCAAAACCCCAATGGTCCTCGAAATAATCTTGTTCCTAATATTCCAGTGGATAATATTCCCGAGCAGGGTATACCCCCGCATCTAAATCAACAGGTTAATATGTTTGTTCCAAATCAGCTTGTTCCAAATGAGCAGCCTAGCCCTGGGATGCCTAGTGTCGATGAGCGACGTTTTGTCCTAATTAGCCACGGTCATCCGTCTACTTCTAAGGTTAAGGCACCTCCAGGTCTCGGCAGTGTTCAGCCAAACCTTGGATCTTCTTCCAGTAATGACAATTCTCATATCGACGGTGAAACTACCAAACCACGTATCTCGGTTTGCAACGTCGCAGACGTCCTGTCATACTTTATTTTTTAAATGAAAAACTACTTAACATCCAGTCTTGAAAATTTCTGTGATTTTTCCTCTTTGTGCGGAGAAAAGTCCGTGAAAATTTCAAGGAATGATATTGATTTGGTCTACTTCAAAAAAATAAAATGTGAGCGTAGATTTTTAAACACTGCAAACGAGATACGTGGTTTGGTAGTTTCACCGTCGATATGTCTTATGATGCCCTTCAGGTAAATCACAATGTCTTCAATGCAAGTCCTTTTGACTTTCAGTCTCAACAGAATAGATTTCAGTATGAAAACCATGCTAATTTAGCTTCTGGTCCAACTCCTCCTGCGTTCCAATAGAGTCCTAGTAACGCGTCGAGTGATCAGAATTTGCTGTTACAAGAGTTACGTAACTTATCGTTATCTGTTACTTCTCAAATTGAAAACATCAAAGCAGAAATTCCTATGATAGTTCAGAGAGAGTTGGGTCAGACTAGTGCTACCAGGAGCGGTACCTGCAATTCTCCTGTACATCCTCTTTCTAGAGCCACCTCTAGCTCTTTTCCAGCTTCTATCCCTCCAGTTACCCAAAACGCCTTCTCTAACAGTAAACGTAAAACCCCATTTAATTTGAAAGCCCTTAAAGAGCTTCCTAAGTTCAATGGTAACTTGGACCCTGTCCATCCAAAGGAGTTTATTTCCAACGTCAAATGTTTTCGGGAAACTCAGTACGCGTCTGACGATGACTTGTGGTATGGTATGAATTCGCTTCTCAAAGATAGTGCATTAACCTGGTATCAAGTATACCGTGAGGAATTTAGGGGAGATTTTGAAAAATTTTACTGAATTAGTTAAGTATTTCTGGAGTAAGGGACTCCAGAATAAGTTACGTTCAGCCATTTTGGCTCCGTCTCAGGTTAAACCCACTCCTGGAACCTATGCTAACTATTTCCTGAATTATGTCAAACACTCAAAGTATTTAGACATTCCTCTTGATTCGTCTACTGACATCGCTGCGATAAGCTCTCACTTTCCTCAGAACGTTCCAGTAGCGCTGGCCCAGAGTGGGGTGATAGGGCACCAAATGATGAGGTGATAGCGACGCTTCAGATTTTTGACCAACTCTCTGTAAAACCCCGCCAAGGTGCGGTTAAAAGCAGTTCACAGCAGATTTCACCGGGTAACCAGAAAGTTAATCAACAAGTTTTTAACCAACGTTCTCACGTCCACCAGGTGAATTTTGACTTTAGTGTGCCACCTCCAGCGGCATACGAGCCTTTAACTTCGGATCAGTCTGATCCTCAAGCATGACTAAATCCAGTTCCATCTCCTAACTTGGAGCACGACTCTGTTGAGGAGAGTGAGATCCGTAGAAATTTTTCCACGTTAGCTCATATGAATGCTGTTCATTTTCAAGATACACAGAATATTGGTACACTAGAAACATTTTATTTGTATAATCTAACTCTACAGGAATCTTCAAAGAAGATTTTGCTGACTTATTTGGTTATCTCACCCTTGAGGTTGATAGTGGACACAGATATCCCAGAAATGCCTTTTACTGTACATTTAAGCTTATTATCAAATTTGAAACCTAATTCTATTTTTAACCTGTGCACTGAAACATGTAGCTTGAAGTCTTCAGCAATTGACGGGATTGTGATATTCCCATCTAATTATTGGCTTTACTCTAAATTGGTAACTCCATCCTCAGAGAAAACGGTAAAGCCTGTCTCTACTGATAAACAAATGTCAGCTTGCTTTTCTTCGCTCTTCTGTGAGTCCCTTATTGCTTTTCCATCTAAGATCCCATTTTTTGGTGCAACTTCACTACAGATTTGTCGATGCTTATTAGTAAACCTACTTTAACACAATTTTAATGAATATTTCCTACATAAGCTCTCTGAGCATGAAAATGTTTTTCCAGTTTGTTTTGAAAAATGTACCAATCAAGAACATCAACGTGATAATTCAGCTGTATATCAATATAATCTCTGTAATGTTGCTACCTACTAAGATTTTGAATTTAATAAAAGGCCACTTATTTTCAAATGACATTAATAAGTCGGTTCAAACCTTAATGAGTATTAATGAAAATTTTCTTCTAGCAGAAAGTGAGCAAAATGATGTACCTAACTTTCCTGCAAAATTCCCGTATTTTTCATGTCATGTTAATGGGTTTAAAACCTCGGTTCTTATTGACTCAGGAAGCGAAATTACGCTAGTCAGAGCGGAATTTTTTGAGGTGTTAAAACAGAATTGTACAACTGAACTTCCTACTCTTCCAGTTCCTAATTTAACGGTTAAGGGAGCAACTGGGGTTCGTTCAAAAAATGTAACACTGCAAACACTTTTGACTGTAACGTTTGACTGCTACCTTTTTAACACCAGATTTGCTCATTCCCTAAAATGAATGTCTCCTTCATGTATGGTATCGATTCTTTGAAACGATATCAAGCCTCCATCAATAGCGTAGATGAGACACTGGAACTCCTAAATGGAGAGGTTAAAGTTCCATTCATTAAATTTGGTAAGCAGACCACCTCAACCCAGTTCGTGTCGGCCATTACTTTACAGTGCCGAAGGGTAATTGTAGTATCAGATAGTCATGGAAAAGACTTAAGTAAACTTATGAATCCTCTCTTGCCTCCGATTGACTTGCATGCAGATTGTAAACCTGGTGCCACTTTTAACGAAACTTTGGAAACTTTGGAGCGTCACCGTCGAGTGTCCTCAGAAAATACTGTTTATGATCTCTTAGCTGGAACTAACAATATTGATCCTAATAAATATTATTATTATTATTTCAGAAGTACTTTTCTCATAAAAATACGTTTGTGGAAAGAAACTCATTGAAAGACGGACCGTAGGCAAGTCTTTCAAAGCTAGAGCCTTTTAAAATTGCTGAAATTTGATTTTAAAACGCTAAAAGTTGATTTAAAACTGCTAATATTTGATTTAAAATTACTAAAATTTGACTTAAAATTGCTAAAATTTGAATGTAAAATTGTAAAAAGGTGTTAAAATCGAAAAAAGTTGTCAAAATCGTAAAACATTGTTAAAAATTTAAAAAAGATTGTTAAAATAAAAGAGCATAAACCATAGGTTAGCAGTCGGTCACATAATTAAAAATAAAAATACAGTCACTGCCCTGAGCTTAGGAAAGATCTAGTGATATTACAGGTGTGCAGGATAACAGCTTTCTGGCTTTGGGTGTGAACGTTTTCACCTAAGTGGAGCTGCTTCAGATGTCTCAGGAAAGAATGAGGAGTGATCCCCGTGACGGATATTATAAATGGTACAATAATTACTTCTTTAAGCTTCCACAGTCGCTGTATTTCAGTTGCTAAGGGCAGATACTTTTCGATCTTATCTCTATACTTAGCATCTACATTGGCATCAGCAGGGACTGAGGTATCCATTAGGTGAGCAATGCCCTGATTTTTATCTAGAAGGACCATATCTGGCCTATTGTGCGGGATGGTCTTGTCGGGATAGATGGTAAAGTCCCAATATAATTTATAGGCATCATTTTCCAGCACTGACTCAGGATTATCTATACTATAATCTATACTATAAGCTCCAAGACCTCCTAATTTTGCGTAACTGGTGACGCTTAGTTCCAGCGTTCTACCGGGCCGATTTTCATGATTTTTGCGGCTATCGACGGGCAATTGTCTCTAGATAAGCCAACTCTTTTCAGATTTTCAAAATATGGCCCAGGTTTTTTTGTATTACGTGGTAAAGTTGCGAATTCTCCCATTTAAACAATGTAAATTTATACTTTTTGTCATAGTTTGTTTGAGCGTTCTACCGGGCCGATTTCCATGATTTTTGCGTAAATCGAGAGGTAATAGGCCCTAGATGAGCCCGCTGTAATCAGATTTTGGAAAAAGGACCCAGGTTTTTTTAAAATCACGTTATAAAAGTGAGTGAGTTTACAGAATGCTCCGGTACTGCTACCGCTATGCGCGGGAGGATGCGCAGTGGTCGAGGAGGTTGCGCAGTAGCTGTGTAGCCTGCGCATCAGCTCTACACTTATGTACTTAAGATTCGCGCCAAATGTTTAACGACGAGCGGTGGCCGAGTCGTCTAAGACGTCGAAAGCGTCCACTGGATCTCGATGTAGGTTCGAACCCCGACTTACACATTTTTAATAATTACCTGACTATCATTGATCATTGTTTTACTGCAATATTTCATCAAGCAGTCATTCCAAAACGCGTCCTTTTAATTTTAAAGTAATTTTAAGTAAAGTTTAAAATTAAAGTATACCTCATATCGTAATTGTTTAGGGGAAAAATAAAACTAACACTGATAGGAGGGTAAAAATAGGGTGATGGCGCGGAGCGCCTTCAGGGGGTTGGGCCGCGTAGCGGCCAGGGGGCGTAGCCCCCTAGTATTCATAATACGGAGGCACACTGGCCAACAGGTTACGATGTAATGAAAGCCCTTGGTGGATTATTTTGGCTGCTGAGTTATGTCTTTTGGTGTATTCGGTACCAGCCAGGAGTCTGCAACCTGCTGTGATGTGATCAATCGTTTCAGGAAATAAATGACACTTCCTGCACGAGCCATCAACGGTCCCATCTTTAATGACGAACTTCCTATAGCTTCTTGTACAAATGACTTGATCCTGGATGGCGAGTATAAAGCCTTCCGTTTCCGGAAACAACTGCCCGCTCTGAAGAAATTTGTAAGACAGGCTCTTGGAGATATGATCCTGAAGGACCTGACTGTAGTGTCTCCCGTGCAACTCTTTAGATGCCCAGATGGTCTCCTTCTGCTCATCCGTGTGAAACGGTGGATACGCAGCTCCCTGCGAGGCCAAATTCAAAGGTGTAAAATTCCTATCCGTGCAAACGATTGCCTGATGTAAAGGGTGTTCTCTGTTTGTAAAATACGTCCTGAGATCATGAACCTGACGATTGCACAACTCGTGGATATCCAGTAGACCTCTTCCGCCTACTTCCCGACCGAGAATCACTCTCTCTTTAAAGGATTTCGGGTGTAACTTCCGGCTCTTAGTCAACAACACTCTGGTTTTCATGTTGATATTCTCCAGATCAGTGGTGGTCCATTTGATAATTCCGGAAGAGTATGTCAAGACTGGCACAGCAAAAGTATTAATAGCCTTAAACAGATTCCTTGAGTTCAGTCAAGAGCGTAACAAGACCCTGAGACGCTGCTCATAATGCTGTAGAACCATATGCTTAATGTCACTGCAGTGAGGCTATGTGGCATCATAGCCTTACTCAATAGGGTGTGTGTCCGACCTGGCAACGGGGCACCCACAGACAGACAGGCCACTAGCCAGAGCCAGGCCCTTCCTGTTCAAGTCGTGATCTCGCTATAATAAACATCTTTGAGTGATCATCAGCGTCTCATACATTTCGGCTACCGACCTACATCATGGCGACGAGGATAACGTGACGGAAATCAGCGAATTCACCTGATCAGCTAAGAACTGGGGACTGGCCATGCACCTGTTAGGCCACCATGCTCACTGCCGCAGATCATCAGAAGAAAATGGGTAAATAGATTGTTTTAACTCATCCCCCGACATGACGCTCAAGCAGAATCCACAGCTACAGTGATTTCAGTGAATTTTATCCTATCGATTTAGTTCGAATTGTTTTTAATTTTTATAATGTCTTAGTCTCCATGCGCTTCAAGGTTATGACTGATAACAGTACCAGATGAGGCACCTATCATTATTATAGGCTAAGCAATTATTGCATTCAAGAATCTCTCATACTCGCAATTAAAACAATGGAATTGCGAACTCCCGATCCCCTTTCTCTCAGTGGAAACGTCCATGAAAACCTGAAACGTTTCAAAAAACAGTGGTCCAATTACAGTATAGGCTACGAATTAGACAAGAAAGATGAGAAAGTCCAAGTCGCTATCTTTCTCAATATATTAGGCACTGACGCAGAAGAAATTCTTAACACCCTCATCATTACTGACGCTCAAAAGAAAACAGTAGATGGTCTTCTAAAAGTTCTAACTGAATTTGCCAAGCCTAAACTAAACATAGCTTACTGTAGATACTTGTTCAATACGAGAGATCAACAAGAAGGGGAATCATTCGATCAATTTTATATGGCAATTAGAAAATTAGCCGAAGATTGTGGATTCGAAAAGCTGAGAGATTCACTTATCAGAGACCGAATCATCATAGGCATCCATAATGTTCAACTGAGAGAACGTCTCCTCGGCGAGGAACTGCCGCTAGAGAAGTAGTTTCCTTGTGCCTCTCCGTCGAAGCAGGAAAGAAAAGGTCGAATGAAGTCAATCAACCCAAAGCATCAAGTGTTGATCTAGTCAATAGTGGAAGATTTCAAGGCAACCCCTCAAATCAAGGCAACAACTTCGCTGGACGAGCTCGAAACAACAACTCTGGACAAGGACGAAACAACAACTTCGGACAAGGATACAACCATCAAAGCAGGTACAACTCGCCCAATCAACAGCAGCCGTCAAGAATCATTGATTGTCGTTCCTGCGGTCTACAACATCCTGTGCGACAGTGTCCTGCTTATCGGCAGCAGTGTAAAAAATGCTTGGGTCGAAATCATTTTGAAAAAATGTGCCGTATTAACGAAGTGATTTGTCCTGAAAATTCAGCACCTTCAGTGCACCTTGATGAAGTCGAAGCTTCAGATTATGTTTATATCTCAGAAATTAGTTGCATTCCACATAATTTTCCAAAGTCCTTTTCAAATCCCCCTATTACTGATTATAATCTGAGCAAGTGCGGTAAAAGCTCTGAAAGTGAAGCGAGTGCGGGTCGCAATCAAAAAGCAAGCTATCAAACGCATCATGCTAATCAATCAAATCATGTAAATGTAAATGTAGTTTCTTCCGCTGAGACAAATGAGTTCTGGATGCAACAATTGCTGGTTAATAATTCTTTCATTGATTTCAAAATCGACACCGGTGCCGAAATAAATATTTTACCGTGGCATCTTTATCAAAAAGTTAAGACTTTAAGTGATGATTTAGTTCCCAATACAACAAGGGTTCTGGGATATGGCGGAGCTCCTATCGAAACTTTTGGTAACGTAACCTTAAAATGTCAATTACCCAATACTAGTGTTCCTTATACAATTAAGTTCACTGTAACCAAAACAGGCTCTACCCCTCTGTTAAGCCTACAAACATCAGTACAACTTGGCCTAATTTTTAAAAAACAAATAGATTATGTGTCTGCCTTCACTGATGAGGCTGCAGTTCTTGCAAAATTTCCCAAACAGTTTTCCGGCGTTGGAGAATTTCCAGACGTAGTTGACTTATTTGTTTCACCTAATGCAATCCCATCAAATGATCCACCGAGAAGATTGCCGCATAAAATTAGAACTCCCCTGCGAGATAAATTAAATGCATTACAATCTTTGAACATAATCTCAAATGATGTCAAGAATGTAATATGGTTCAGTAACCTAGTCGTTGTGGAAAAAGATGATGGATCCATCAGGGTGTGCTTAGATCCTAATCGATTGAATAAACATATTAAAAGAGAACTTTTTCTCATACCATCCTTTGAAGAAATTAAACTTAAACTCACAAACAAAAAGTTGTTCACTGTTCTAGATATTAAGGATGGATTTTGGCATTGTAAATTGTCTCCAGAATCAACAAAGTACGTTGGGTTTCACACACCGTTTGGAAGTTTCAAATTTTTGAGACTACCGTTTGGAATAATTTGTGCCCCAGAAATTTTTCAAAAAGTATTGACCAAATACTTCGGTGATATTCCGAATGTAATCATCTATTTTGACGATATACTAATTTGTGGTGAAACTGAAGAAGAGCATGACAGAGCTTTTGCAGAGGTAATGCGAAGAGCAGAAGAACTGAATATTAAGTTTAATAAATCTAAATTTCAATTTAAAAAGACATCTATTAATTACATGGGGCACGTTCTCAATCAGGAAGGAATTAGCCCAAATCCAGAATACTTGGAGGCCATTTTGCAATTAAAAAATCCAAATAATCGTAAGGAATTACAAAGTTTTTTGGGGAGTGTGAATTATGTCCGTGAATATATTCCTCATCTTGCGGACCTGATTCAGCCTTTTCGAGGATTGCTTAAAAAGAATTCAGTGTTCACATGGCAACAGATACATACTGAGAACTTCAATAAAATAAAAGAGGCAGTTTGTGCAATAAGCAGTCTAGCTAATTTTAACCCAGCGAAAAAGATAACTCTGCAATGTGACGCGTCTCAATTTGGTCTGGGAGCTTGTCTCTTGCAAGAAAAAAGACCTATAGCTTTTGCGTCTCGTAACTTATCTGATGCGGAATGTCGCTACGCACAGATCGAAAAAGAACTTCTCAGTATTGTATTTGGAACCAAACGCTTTCATAACATTGTATATGGTTATAAAATTTATGTTGAAAATGATCATAAACCCTTAGAGCCTAGTTTTCAGAAAAATATTTCTCAAATTATGTCAAATCGCCTACAGAGACTACTACTCAAACTGCTACCGTATGACCTAGAAGTAAAATATATTCCAGGAAAAAATATGTATCTAGCCGATCTGCTCTCAAGAAACTTTTTAAATGGTAAGCCAGAGGATTTTATCCCATTAAATGAGGTGGTTCATTGTATTGAGACCAACTTTGAATTATCAACCCCAAAATTCCTAGAACTGCAAAAAGCTACATGTAGTGACCCAATGTTAGAACGTGTGAAGCAAATGCATTTACAAGACTGGAACAGTTGTAACGATGAGGCCCTTAAACCTTTCTATAAGATCAGGCATGAAATTGCAATGAATAACGATATTATATATTTTAAAAACCGATTAATCATTCCAACTGAATTAAAAACAGTTTACCTAAAATTACTGCATGGAGACTCGCATTTAGGGATCAGCAAAACAATAGAAAAGGCTAAATTAATTGTCTACTGGCCTACTTATATCAAAGACATAGAAAATTATATAAAAGCGTGTCCCACGTGTAGTAAATTTCTACCAAAAAATGTAAAGGAGCCTTTGATTTCTCACACCATTCCTAACTTGCCGTTTCACAAGGTAGGATCTGATATAGCAGAGTTTGCAGGAAAATCTTTCTTAATTCTAACTGATTACTACTCGAAATGGCTTGAGGTGAGACCCATGAGAAATAAAACGTCTTTAGAAGTAATCAGACTTTTTAAAGAGATTTTCAAAATTCACGGTATTCCAGCGCTTGTCATTGCAGATAACCAGCCATTTGGTTCTTTTGAGTTAAGTCAATTCGCTAAACAGTTCAATTTCAAAATCCAAACATCGAGTCCTAAATACCCACAATCCAATGGCATGGCAGAAAACGGGGTGAAAAGAGCCAAAATGCTGCTAAGAAAAGTCACAGAAAGCAAAGGCGACTTGGATCTTGCTATTTTGGAATTTAACAATTCTCCTATCCCAGCTCTTGGAGCGTCTCCTGCTCAACTGCTAATGAATCGAGTCCTCCGAACAAATGTACCAGTGTCTCAAAAAGTTTTGGTCCCTCAGATCATCAATGTCTCAGAAAAAATGAGGGAACATCAGAGAAAAACAGAGAGTCACTATAACCAAAGTAGTAAACCTAAACAAGAGTTTCTAGAGAATGAAAAGATCTTCATTAGAGAACAAGATGACCGCTGGTATCCAGGGAGAATAATTAAAAAGTTGGAAGCTCCAAGATCATATCTAGTATCTAAGGAAGACGGGGGAACCATTGTACGAAACTCAAAATTTCTAAGGAAAAATTATTGTAATTCTAGGACAGAAAACGATGTTAACCCCTACTTGTTTTATTTACCACAAGGGAACACTGATAATGAACATAACATAAATGCTGCTAATCAGGTTGCTCCAATTCAAACTTTCAATCTGGCTCCTCCGATTAAAAATCCAACTGAAAATTCCCTTAACTCTGTCTCATCAGATGACTCTAGTGAAATCACTGTAATTGAACCTAATGTGCCAAAAGAAAAAGTCACAAATGAGGAGACAGAAAGTACAGATGAAGAAGATTTTTTGGGATTTGAGACAGAACCAAGCACTTCAACACCTAAGGAGGTCATAAATATTAATAAGAATAGCCCATTCAATCAAAAATTAAGACATGGTGGACGAGGTATTCCCAAAAAACTCGGAAATGACTTTGTAAGGAAGTGAATTAATTAGAGTGCTACCTGATGTACTAATATGAAAAAACTGTGTATCAAAGCAAGTGACTACTCATTTCTTCCTGTGTATTTGCCTCGTGAACAATGTTCAATCTATTTAATTGTGATATTGATTTTAATTAATGTATAAAATGAAACTAGTCAAATGAAATACCAATTTAAAAGTACCTATGACTGGGGTTCACACCCCTAACCTTTGAATTGTAATTATCTCAAGTAAATTAGTGGTAACATAAGTTACTCAATACGCCCAATAGCGACATTAAGTGTATCTAAGCCAATGGCTACATTAATAATTCATTACGCCCAATGGCGACATTATTAGTTTCTCAGCCCAATGGCTACATTAATAATTCATTACGCCCAATGGCGACATTATTAGTTTCTCAGCCCAATGGCTACATAAATAATTCATTACGCCCAATGGCGACATTATCAGTTTCTAAGCCCAATGGCTACATAAATAATTCATTACGCCCAATGGCGACATTATTATTTTCTCAGCCCAATGGCTACATTACTAAGCTCCATACAGCTTTATTTTGCTCAGAAAGCAACATGAATGTGGAAATATCCCACACATAATCACGCACCAAGTGCTTTCTTTAAAAAAAAAAAAAAAAAAAAAAAAAAAAAAAAAAAAAAAAAAAAAATCGGGAGGTGCTTGAGTAAGGCTATGTGGCATCATAGCCTTACTCAATAGGGTGTGTGCCCGACCTGGCAACGGGGCACCCACAGACAGACAGGCCACTAGCCAGAGCCAGGCCCTTCCTGTTCAAGTCGTGATCTCGCTATAATAAACATCTTTGAGTGATCATCAGCGTCTCATTTATTTCGGCTACCGACCCACATCAGTCACTATGGTTTAGTCTGCGATTCTGTTGGAATCCTAGGTATTTGGAGGAATCATTTTCATCCATTTGTTCGACAATTGTACCATAGAGAGTCTGATCTTCCTCCTCTCGTGCCACCTTTCCGCGATATATATTCAGAACTCTGCATACTTCTCCAACCCGAACTCCATACAAATATTAGCGGATACGGACTCCACAACACCCAGCAAGATCTTAAGCTCACCCGGCGATGAGGAGTAGATTTTAATATCATCTATGAACATCAGATGACTGAGAATATACAGAGTTTGCCTGCGCTCTTTAATGTGAAACCCAAGCTCAGTGTCTTTCAAAGCATTTGACAGGCGATTCAGGGATAAACAAAACCACAATGCACTGAGCGCATCTCCCTGAAAAATTCCACTTTTAATGTAAATAAATTCAGTTTCCAATTGGCCGTCCTCCGTTTTGAGGGAGATTTTTGTTTTCTAATTTTTCATTATGGATGCCAGGAAGTGTCTCAACACCCCTAGTAGCCAAAATATGATTATCGAATAGGTATCGGCCGGATAGGCTATTTTATAGCTATTTATTTTGTTATTTTATACCGTATCGTACAAATAGCATATTTTATAGCTATTTTATAGATATTCCATGCGCATTTATCTTGGTTTAAAATTTCCGTTTGGGAATATGTATTTTATAGCTATTTAATACATTTTTTTCTTCTTTCAAGCCACTCATCCTGTTGCAAGGGTTACATACCCAGTTCCCAGTTAGCATATAATCTTCCGAAAATATCCGTACAAAATCCGGCACCTTTACATCATTTAAGAATATTGCGGACAATATTTTCACAAAAAGTCTTTGTTGACTTTAAGACTTTATTTGGACTATTAAATTAAGGGAAGTCATGTACTTTATGGGAAAGTGAACACTGAAAAAAAACTTGTCCTAAATTTAAGGAAACATGTATCCTTAAAAAGTTTCCTAATTTCAACACGGTGTTAGCTTGGAACAAGCCAACAGTTATCTCGATCCAAGGTAACAAAATTGTGTTGAGTTAAGAAAACCATGCTTTCTTGAACCACGTATACGTTTTCTTGAAACAGACTAACGGATACTTGAAACGGGAAAACTGTTTCCTTAAAATTAGGAAACGAGGGAATCGCTTCTGTGTCCTAAATTTAAGGATCCATGTGGTGTTGATCGAAGAACCCTGTTTCCTTAGAATTAGGAAACGGAGAGAAGCAAAGCCGTTTCCTGAATTGAAGAATCCATGGAGTGTCGTTTGAAGAGATCAGTTTCCTTAAAATTAGGAAACGGGCATAGCATTTCCTGTTTCCTCAATTTAAGGATCCATGTGATGTTGATCGAAGAAACCCATTTCCTTAAAATTAGGAAACAAAAAAATTACCAAACGCCTACTGAGGAGGTGGATGCAACGTGCCGTACACCACCATGTATTCGGCGAGTTGCTCAAGAGGGGCCTTCCAAATATACCGTCGCTCCTTTGGCGGAAGGGCGCATCTACACTTTGAGATGATGAGCCCTTCCGGCCGTATACCACCATGCACCCTTACGCCCACCCTTACGCCCATGAGAGACATCACGCTCATAAAAAACGTAACGCTAAATTTCCAATTTTTGGAACCCTACTCACTTCTTCCCTCGTAACACTTTTGCGACGTAGGTCCCTATTCTTTCACACGTAAAAACAAAACGGCGTAACTCTCTCCTTGACCATTTCTCTCCGTTAGAGCGTTGCATATTATTTGAACGGTCCTTTACAGAAATCCGACCGAAGCGCTTGGATGGCGTTATTCGTAAGATCCACTCTACTCCAAACAAATTCAGTACGTTTAAATTTAATCAATTTATCTCTTGTTCGTAAGGGATTTAATCGTCGGAAAGGTGGAGGTTTTGAAAAAACGCAATTTTTGTGCCTTATCAAAAATATTGTTTTCAGTCCAAAATGTCAGAATGCTTTCTAGAAATGCACGGATTGCCAAAGTTTCTTTAATATTTTTCGGTGAATTTTCTGATTCGACGAAAATTTCTTTAAATTTTCAAAACAAAAGCGTGCGTCCGTTAATGTAGGTAAAAATAAATAATGTGAAGCTTTTCAACATTTTACTGCAAGTACACTCTTTGAATCTGGTCGTAGCTTCGAACATTTTTAAGTGTCTTCAAATCCCAGAAAGCTTGACTCGGCCCGATATGTACTCACTAAAATATTACCTATACATGCCTTTATCACCACATCTTTACCGCTATTCGAGTACATTTTGAAAACTCCATAAAGATCATTTATCTTTCATGTGCCAATTTTATAGCCAGCATTAAATAATCTTAGATTATTTTGTCTATACTTTATTGGAATTTTAAATCATATTTACTTTCAGTATGAGCAGAAGCGGTTCTCACATGAGCCTCTTTGATTTACGCATTAACCTTAATGATATGGGCGTCAGATTGGATAATCGAATGAGTGATAATTTACCTTTGAGAGGCACGTATGAAAATCTGTCCTTTAACCAGACCTAAATAAAAAAATAATTTACTCCATGATCATACTATCTCCGAATGAAAAAGAAAGGGGAATACGTTGGTTAAGTTATGGCGGCGATGGCCCACGGTCTTTAAATAATATCTGAGAACCGGCTGATAAACAGAAAGAAAAGGGAAATATGTGGATATTTAATATATTTAAATGATAATTGAGGTAGTATTTGCTAGATAAACCCAAGTGCTATTGAACGGTAGCAGGTGGGCATCTGTGTAGCCAAAGAGATAGATGCGAATAGGTTTAACATAGGAAAATAACTCCTCACCGCTCGCGAGGGTAGGATGGCCGAGTGGACTACGGTGTCGGAATTTCACTCTTCCCGGGACAATGTCGAAGGTTACAGGATCAAATCTCAGCCAGGGCGAAACGGAGTTCTTCATCAGGATACCAGAGGGAGCGCGAAGCGCGTCAACTACGTGAAGGTATTCACCCCCGGCAGTACCAACGATAGCGGTATGCGCTTCAACGGATATGGATAGGGAGGGACACAAGGCGGGGGAGTCGATTCTCAAGGCAGCGACGCGGCGGGCCCGGCCGTTTCCTAATTTTAAGGAAACGCTTGCAGGTACTGTTTCCTTTTTTTTTTGAGGAAACGTTTCCTGAAAACAACACAACACTTACTTACTTTTAGGAAACTCTTCGCGCGGCGGTGTTTCCTAATTTGAAGGAAACGTTTTCGTGCTTCAATGTAACAGGAGTTTTGGTTCAAGAAATCGCGTTTTCTTCGACCAAGGCAATACCGTTTTCTTCATTCAAGACTTCGTTTCTTGTCCACTTTTTTCAAGTATCCAATTTTCTTAGGTCAACACGGCGTCGCCTTGAATTTAGGAAACGTTTTTTTCAGTGAATAATTTAAAACACTAAATGGGTGGAATAAATTGCATCATTCAACCTTCAAATTTAAGAAACCCAAGAATTATTGTGTATTTTCTCAAACATGTAGTGAATTTTCTTACCATTCTTAGTTGCAGCCTTGAGAACCATAAGATGATAAGTGCATTGCAACGTTGCTATGATAGGGCAACTTTATTTTTTGCAAACCAAAATTATATAGAATTGCAAACTTCAATGCAAAAAAAAAATCAGCATAACCCAGGGAATTTTTGCTAGAAAAGTTTCTCCTCTTCATGGTTTTGATTTGCTGCATTTATCGTATACAGTCGCACAATCTTGGCAACGTATCAATGCACTTACCACCTTATGATTTTCAAGGTCTCAATTTTGGTTCTCTTTCGAAAGTAAAATACCTTTTTAATAGGTTTCCATATACCTATTAAATAGCTATTCAGATACCTATTTTATAGCTATAGAGAAAGCTATAAAATGCGGTATTTATAGTTGAAAAAAAGGACACCATATAGGGTATTTAGATAGGATATTTTATATCTATTTTCAGCTATTTTATACCCTATTTTATAGCTATTTGGATACATATTAAATTGCTATTTCGATAAGTATTAAAAATAATATTTTGGCTACTAGGGACAGGGTGTATCTTGTAGATTTCGAGGACTCTTAATAACCAAGAATGAGGCACCATGTCAAACGCCTTAGGATAGTCGATGAATGTGGTGTTCAAATTTCTGCAGCTCTTTTCCGTTTGCTTCAGAATAACACTATCGACTATTAACTGCTCCTTGCAACCTTTGCTCTGTTTTCAGCACCCCTTCTGCTCCTCCGTTAGGACATCATTCGATATCAAGTGCCGATCAATTTTCCCACAGAGGGTCGCTGTAATTATCTTATAGATGGTGGGCAGACGAGTGATGGGACGATAGTTCGCAGGGTTCTGTGTGTCTTCATCTTTTGGTTTAATGAACGTCCTTCCTTCTGTTAAAAACTCGGGTGCTAATTCGGGATGCTGAACGATTCTGTTGGCTTGCTGTGTTAGGTGTGCATGCAATACAGGGAAGTTCTTATACCAGAAGTTTTGTACATTGTCGGCACCTATGGGTGCCCCTGATAGTCTCCGCAAGCTCATTTACAGTGATAACATAGGCGTTAATTGCTTTGATAAGGTTTTTTCCATTCAGTTTCGTTCGAAGTATAGAGCTAATTCTCTTGAAGTATTGGTCCCTGAGGTTCTCTTTGATCTGTTGGTGTTCGATGAGTTTTGCTTGGTGGAATCCGAGATGTCTGTAAACATTTCCTTCCTGCATAGCCTCCATTATTCCGTCCATCGCTTGGTATGCTTCTACACGCAGCTGGCCTTTTTCAATTGTTAATGTTTTGCATTTATCCATTCCGAAGCTCATGCATATATCTATTGTGTATCCTTGGACTATGTCGAGAAGGTGTTTTAGCTGTTTAGCGGTTGCAGCGTATACCCTGATATCATCCACATACATCAGATGCGTCAGATTTGCCTGAATGTTACCTCTTCCTTTGATTTTGAATCCGTAGCCTGTGGCGTTTAGCATCGATGATAGAGGGTTCAGAGCAAGGCAGAACCATAAAGGGCTCAAAGCGTCACCTTGGAAGATTCCGCAGTTTATTAAGATTTTTTCGGATGTGACCTGGAGGTCGCCGATTGTCAAATGAAGTGTGGTGTTCCATTTTGTAATTGAGCGCTGTAGGAAGTTGATTATAATTGGGTTAATTTTTTATAATTTGAGAGTATGAAGAAGCCAGGAATGTGGCACACTGTCATAGGCTTTACGATAGTCTATACAGGGTGTCCCAAAAGTCCGTACCCCCCCTCGTAACTTTTGAACGGTTGAAGATAGAAAAACGAAACTTTGGAAAATGTTTCTATCTCAAAGGGGACCCAGGACAGGGCTGAGAGTTTGTAGCGTGTTTGTAGGGACATTTCTTGGGTCCGCTCGGTTTGTCCTCGAGTTTGTTGGTCTGTTCATCTCTTCATCTCCATCCCTATTCGGGGTGATTGAAGAGTTCTTACGTTGTTCAGTAATTTTTCTGGAATCCATGTTGTTCCCACGAGTAGAGGAGGATTTGGACGGTCCGCCCGGTAGCCTCTTCGCCGGGTAAGGCTACGTACTCTGGGAGGTCGCCCGGTATCCGAGGGCACCGTGGGTAGACACCTTCAGAAGCACCCGATGCCAAGAGACCCGATGGGTACAGTTTGCTTACACCCCGGGTTGGGCTTTTTAGTGAAGTACTTCCTGGCACAAAGGGAGTGCTCAGAAAGTGACTCGGGACTGGAGGTGCGTGAATACCCCAGACCATAGACAGTCCTCCCTGCAGTTTTATAATTATTATTATTATGTTCTCGTATCTCAATTCACAGCTCGAGGCCGGCATATATTTAGTCCTCCCCCGGCAATTCAATGCAAAGGAGAGTCCTTGAATTTAAAATTGAAGTAAAAATTAAAAATTGGGATTAAAACTTTAAAATTGAAGTACAAAATTTAAAATTGGGAGTAAAACTTTAAAATTGGAGTAAAAAAAAACTTAAAATTGGGGTTAAAACTTTAAAATTGGAAATAAAACTTTAAAATTGGGGTAGAAATTAAAAGTTGAAGTTTAAAATGGAGGTTAATCTATCGGTTGGTGGTAACTATCCATCACCCAGAACTCGCCTCACAATCCTGCAGCTCCCTAGCAAAGCTGCTTTCTGCAATTGTTGATACAGCTTCTCTCTAAGGTTGATCTTCCTAAGACTATCAAACAACTTCACAGGAATCTCCCCCGTTGCTCCAATAATGCTGGGCTGGGCCTAGGGCATGAACCTTTACTTAATACCTTATCTTAGTATGTCATATAATTTTTTTCCCCCTCCCCTTTTTTTTCTCCAAATATAAATGTATGTGTATATATGTACATGTGCTTGTATGCGATACTTTTGTTTTAGAGCGATAAAAATTTCCGTACCATATTGCACGTGCTTAAAATTACAGCTTTTTCCATTCTCTGCATGATGTTCTCCTGGACCTTCAATTGTCTCAGTGCAACAAGGCATGCAGTGCAACAAAGGCATGTACTTGCTTATCTTCTCAGCGTAACCGCTCTGGATACAGCGACGTCGATTATAAAGGCAACTTTGGTATACCCTGGTAAAAATGGCAAGTGTTAGGTCAGTGAATTTTCCTCTGAGGTCAGTTCAGTTTTCTCTGACGTAAGTGTTAAAGCACTTACCCAAGAAGTCAGCACTGAGGTAAGAGGCACTGACGTCGGGAGAAAGACTTACCTAAGTGCAGAGATGTCTCTGAGGTAAGCGGGACTGAGGTCAGGACTTGGTTCAGAGGGTAAGTCTCTGACATCAATCTTAATCGAACCGCACTCACTCCCAAAAAGTAGAGATGGCTCCCCCTTCCCCCACCCTATTTCATTTTCGTGGGGGAATATTTCCTCGGGACACGGGGACCACAAACTTTATTTTTCAGAGAGGCATATTTTGTAGAAGGTGGGATTTTCTAAGAGGGAAGGAAAACTAGTTTAAGTAGCCACACTCTTGAATAATCTGTTTTACCCTCTTCGTTTAAGATGGCACTTAAATAATTAAAACACAACAAAAAATGAGATCGATAAAAATATTATCACCGCTAAAATATGTATTTAGATATATTTATTTAAGCATTATTATTTTTTTATAAAAAAAAATAGTTTTAAATTTGGTTTTAATTTTTTTCAGTTTTAACTGTTTTTAAAATGTTTCAGTCTCAATTTTTTTTAAAATTTTTCTACTTTATTTTCAATTCTTTTCTAACTTTTTTACTCCTTTACTTTCAATTTTTGTATCTGCTAATTTATATTTTTTGTATAATTTCAACTTTCATTATTTTTTTGGCATAATTAGCTTTAATTTTGAATTTTAGTGCGATCCATTTTTTTTTCAAAGAAACGTAACTTACAAAACCTCATTTACATGTTGATTGATTAAAAAAGAATAATAGAAAAATTAAGTATCGGATTCACATTCAAAGACAAAATCATCATTTGCTGGCAAAATTACCCCAATGGGGGCCCTGAAATGGTAAAATTACGTCCCTAACACGTACACGCGCAGGTATAGTGTAGAGGTTCAATCGCTAGGACGATCACCGAAGTTGAGATACGTCGGGCGTAGTTAGTACTTAGATTGGAGACCGCATGGGAACGAGCGATGTCCCCTGAAGATTGTGATACTTGCTTGGGATTGAAAACTCACAGCAGCCCTCCCTGATCGTCAAATAGTGACTTAACGTACCTGGCAGATCGGTAATTAACGAAATTTTTGCCTGTACAGTATTTCTGGGAGTTTCCACTCCGCTTACGTCTGAGACACTTAGGTCAGTGCCACTTACATCAGAGGCACTTGCCTTTGGAACAGACCTAACACTGAGGTAGCAGATCAGCGCCCGGCAGCACTGACATCAGTGCTTAGGTCTGTTCCAAAGGCAAGTGCTACTGATCTGAGCACTTGCCATTTTTACCAGGGTATCCTTCATCGTGAGCACTATGTCTGGGATGTTATCAGGAATGGTTCTGTGGGAATCTTCCTGCTCCAGTAGAGGCGGCATATATCAGTTTCTTCCACCTGGCAGGGGGGGGGGGGGGGGGTTCAAACTCATAGTAGCACGGCTTATACACTGTGCACACAGTTCTGTTTAACAGAAAGTGATATCCCGCTTCTCCAATTCACACTCAAAAAAAGGAAATGTCGAAGTAGCAGTAAACGCCATGATGAAATGACATTACAGACATTTTGTTGATAAAAACTGCACTCCCTGTAACCCAACATGGTTTGCTTAATTCAACATTTGCCGTCATGTTGAATCAACATCACCGAGAATGCTTCTACCTGTCATGTTAAATGAACACGACGGTAATATTCGAGTAACATTACGCATGTTAATTCAACAAAATTCATGTAAATTTAGCATTATGTCAGACTGAAACTGTATTTCACATGTTGTTTTACCATTCCTTTGGTTGAAAGGACTTTAACACTATGTTGAATTAGCATATGCAGTGTTATGTTACCATATGCTTTCATGTTGTTTCAGGAGTACCGTAGTACTCTTGAAACATCATCTACGTACTTGAAAATGGGGATGGCGTGTTCTTCTCCTCTCTCTCCTCTCCCTCCTCCTCTCCCTCACTCTCCCTCCCTCTCCCCCTCCTCCTCTCACTCCTCCTCTCCCTCTTCCTCTTCCTCCTCCTCTCCCTCCTCCTCTCCCTCCTCCTCTCCCTCCTCCTCCCCCTCCCTCCTCTTCCTCCCCCTCCCCCCTCCCCCCCTGTAACGAGGCAAATCCCCCTACTCTGCGAAGCAGGTCCAGGTCATCAGAGGCACATACGTCCTCTGGTAAGATCTACCAACGTTACTGGAGGTGCCGGAATGAGCTCGCCGGGATCCTGGATTCGGGCGTGAATTTTAAAATGAGTTTGAAAGAGGGGAAGAATGATCGAAATCTTATGTCTCAAATTTAAGATTCTTGATTTATTTACAAAAACTTTCGAAAAAATGTCATTTCATCAACTAAATTTGTGAGGATCCTACACTCAAAATGATGATAATAATAATCTACGATATATAATTCTGGAAATGAAACAAAAGGGAAACCGAAATGCCACTCACTTACGTGCACCTCAAGGCTTGAAATTCCAGAATTCATGTAAGAGGAGAGGAGGAGTGAAGCTGGGCGAGATGCTACTCACTAACGTGCACCTCAGCACAGGGGAAGAGAAAAGAGGAAAGTTAGTGGACAGAGGGCTCGACGAGATGCCACTCACTAACGTGCACCTCAAGTCGAGAAAGATTTAGAAAAGATGAGAAAGGAGAGAGGAGGTGACCCTCCGGAAAGGAGAGGGTGATGAACAATGTTTGGCTTGGAGGGCCATCAGATTGATTCGAAGATATTGGAAGACGATCCCGACATTCGTTGCAAAATTTTTGTTACAAGAAAAATTAATTAAAATATAAAATTTACAGAAATGGACGTAGGAAAATTTCTTACAGAAGTTTATGGTAGTTTAGAATTTTTTACAATTTTTCGTTTTGGTTAAATCTACGGAAAACCCTGATTTCGCAGTCCAATGAGCATCTTCGAGAGAGAAAAAGGAGAGACACAGTACTCCATTTCTTCTAATTATTCAAACAGCTGATGTACCGTCACCGGGCGTCGCGGCGCGGTGTCGCCAAGCCGTGACACATTTGTCGCAAAAACGAAGAATGAAATTCTTCGTTACACCCCCCTCCAAAGTATTTACTTAAAAAAATTTCTGGATATCCAATAGATAATAGGTAAAAACACAATAATTGAGACACTTTCGGAAACAAAATAAATCGACTCGAATAACGCTATTAACGCTCACCATGACAAATAAATGGTAATATGGTAATAATACTTACACATGAAACAAAAAGAATTACTTTTGAGTTGATGATAGTTATTATTCTTCCTCCAAAAACATTTTCGCTCCTGGGTTAAGGCTCTTAAAATCATACGTTCCTAATTATCTGATTATATTTTTTATTTTCAATGCTTGATTTATTTATATAATTAATTATTATCCCCACATAAAATAAGAATAAAAATGACAATCGTAAACACTGAAGAAAGTAAACATCGTTTTTGGATGGGAAAAAAATAGTTCGTGATAAATTTTTAATTTTTATATGGTGCATAATGTAAATTCCTTTTCGTAAAAAGTGAATGGGAAAAAAGAAAAACCAAACAATCTAATGCGTTATGCATTTCACACAACTTAGACGGCAAAAAAATGAGAAAGTAGAATTACTTCCTCATTAATTTAGTGGGATATCCAAACACTTAAAATTCGTCACTTAGAATCACAAGCCCAGATTGCTCGGTTGGTGGAAAACTCCGTTTGTAATAGGTAGGTCCCGGCGCGTTCAAATCCCGAAAACGTCGGAAAAATTTGATAGGTTGGATGGGATGATTCTGGGTTGAGAGTAGTATCGGAAGTATACCTACACTAAAATACAATTCAATTTTCATAAAAATAACGTAATTTATTTTAATTTGTAGCACTTGACGTACTCGTATATCAACATGATTGTCATGTTATATCAACATGATTGTCATGTTAAATCAACATGATTGTCATGTTAAATCAACATGACAGTATGTTAAGTCAACGTGGCGACTTCGTATATGGCAACATGATACAGTCATGTTGATTTAACATGACGATATCATGTCTCATGTGTCAGTCCCGTATGGGGGACTGTTGTCACAGGTATAGCAATCCTGCGGACCCCAGCTGGTAGCCCCTGCCTTAAAGCCGGGTTTTCCTCCAACTAGCGCGGTGGCGCGCGCAACGGCGACGGCGTTTTTGGGCGCGGCGCTGCACTGCTAGGCATGAAATCAAATGCTCCCGGTTCCCTCCGAAATGACAGCGCGCGATGAGCGCCAAGCGTCACCGAGCCAACGCTTGCGCCCAAAGACGCAGCACCGGTCCGGGACCGGTGCTGCGTCCTCTAGCGCGGCGCAAGGCGCCGCGGCCCGACGGGATGAAACCTCGTTGGATGTCCTGTCTTCCGGAAACCTCGTTGGATGTCCTGTCTGGACGCCAAGTGCGAATCACAGATGATCACATTCCAGTGTTCTATTGTTTTTGCTGAAGAGCAGACGTTGATTTTTATTTTAATTGATTGTGCACTTGCATCATGACTTCAACTGAAACGTTCACGCCAGTGTAGGACGAGGTTCTACTGAATGAAATTGGGAAGCACCCGTTGCTTTAGACGCCACACTGATATCGAAAAACACGAAAAACAGTGTGAAAACGCCGACGCTGTACTCAGCGCACGACGCCTGACAGATTCCGAGGAGAACAGAGCCGCGCCATTCGCGCCAGGAACCGCGTTTTTGACGCGATCGCCGTGCGCTGCGCCAGTTGGAGGAAAACCCGGCTTAAAGGGGATAGTGCAGATGGGCACCGGCCTCTGGACGTATGAACCACCTGCTAGAAGGGCAGACAGGGCTCTCAGCTGAAGTGAAAGCAACCTGTCTAGGAGAGGCAACTCCGAAATCAAACCCTGGTCCTCCAGGTTGGGGGTTGAGTCATCGGGCTGACTCCGCGGTACTTGTAAAAGGCTTTACTGTCAAAAGACCTAACGTAACAAGCCTCGGTACCACTGGGAACAAACGGACACGTCGACAAAAATTAAGAAAACGGACATTGGTATTTGGGACGTGGAATGTCCAAGGCATTTCGAATAAGCTACCGGAAGTGATATCGGAGATCCAGAAGCTTGAAGTGGATGTCGCTGTTCTTACTGAGACCAAGAAGAAAGGGCACGGGTCAGAGAATTACGGTGACTATGATCTATTCTACAGCGGCGTGGCCAAAGATCAGCGTGCTCAGCAAGGAGTAACAATACTCATGCGGAAAAGCCTGCGTAAGTTTGTGGGCACCAGGGAGGCCATCAACCAGCGACTTATCAGAATGAACCTCAACCTATACGGACATAAGATCACGCTGCTCGGAGTGTACGGTGTAAATGATGATGCCACTGTCGCGTGAAAGGACCAATTTTTTGAAGATCTGAATGATGAAATTCTGAACGTTGGTGCTGGCAGGGAGGTCATTCTTATGGGTGATTTGAACAGCAGAACGGGACGAAGAGTCGATTGTAAAGTTGTCGGACCGTTTGGAGAGGATGCTATTAATGATAACGGTGATCATCTCAATTTGTACTCAAAGTGAGATGAGAATTTTGAATGGCTTTTTCCAACACAAAGACTTCCATAAGTATACCTGGGTCCAGCCAACGCGAGGATTGAAATCCATCATCGAATATGTGATTGATAAGCACTCTACTAAGCTGAAATTGCAGCAAGTGTGTAGGGGACTGTTTTGCGGCAGTGACCATCATTTCCTCCAAGCAGATATAGCGTTTCCCGTTAAAGGAACTAAGGATGTAGAGCCAGTGCCTGAACAACAGCAGGGACAGGGGATGCAAGAGCGTGAGGTAAGATACAACATCGAAAGTTTGGAGCACCCTAGTGTCAAAGCTCTGTATCGGAAACGCTTGGATGAGAAGTTGGGGATGGGCTTTCGGGTACCACGGAAGAGCAATATCATTTCATTAAAGATTGTATCCACTCTGCAGCTAAAGAAGCCCTAGGTATTTGCAAAACCAGTAATAAAAACCAGCATCCTTACTGGTGGGATGAAGAAATTGAAGACGAGATAAATCTCAAGCGGCAAAAACATCTTTTATTTCTGACGTCTAAAAAAGCTGAAGATAAAGTTGCTTACAGGAAAGCTCAGTCTAAAGTTAGGAGCCTCATAACACGGAAGAAGAATGAAGCTTGGGAAAGCAACTGTTCTAGAATTAAAACTTACCTAGGGGGGAGAAAAAGTGCTGAGAGCTGGAAGTTAATTAAAGGTTTACGTAGAGACATGAAGCGCGACATCGTTTCTCCGATATCACTTAAAAAACTGGAGGATCATTTAAAAGATCTTTTGACGGAAAGGCGCCCAGAGTTTCGAGACAATAGCACGGACAACGGAAGAATGAACAACTTGGAGATCCACACTTTGTGACATAATTAAAGCGGTTAAAGAGCTAATAAATGACAAAGCACCGGGTCCTGGTGGGATTCCTGTGGAGTTGGTCAAGTACGGGACTGCCAAGCTCTTTGAGTGCCTCAGAAAACTGATTCAACAATGCATCAGGGGTGACGAGGTACCAAGGGAGTGGAAGGAGTCTTGGATCAAGGCCATCTACAAAAAGAAGGGAAGGAAGGACGACTGTAACAACTACCGGGGGCTCTCAGTGACCGCGGGACAATAGGCAAAGTGTACGGGAGGATACTGAAAGCGAAGATCGAGGACGAATGGCAGGATCACGAAGCAGAGGAGCAGGCTTGTTTTAGAGCTGGCAGGTCTACGATAGATCACCTCTTTGTTGTTGTCCAGGTCATTGAGAAGAAAATGGCCGTAGCTCAGGAGCTGCATTTAATTTTTGTGGATCTCCAAAAGGCGTATGACAGTGTGCCGTTGGTGAAACTTTGGGAGGCCTTGGAAAAATCTTATTTTAACGGGGGGTTAATTGATGCTGTCAAGTGATTTTATAAAGGGAGTTTTACCAAAATTAAGTATCATGGGGGGTTGTCAGCGGGATTTTATGTGACTAAGGGTTTAAAGCAGGGATGTTGTTTGTCGCCAACATTATTTAAAATTTACCTCGAGTGTGTGCTAAAGTAATGGAAAAGGAAGTATTCTGGTATGGGTGTCCCCTTGGGTGATCTTGAAACTCTATTCACTCTGTGCTTTGCTGATGACCAGGTTGTGGTTGCTCAAGATCAAGGTGACGTGGAGTAGGTACATGATGTGCAAGTTAGTAAAAGAATATCGGAAGTGGGGTTTGGAAGTCAGCATATCCAAATTTAAGAGATGACTTTTGGCGGTGATCAGCAAAGCATTGAGTTGGAGGATGGGCAGCAGATCAAGGGCTGCGAGCACTTTAAGTACTTGGGAGTGCGGTTGACCCAGGATGGAAGGACGGATGAAGCTATCAGAGAAAGGAACACCTTAGCAAGGAAGGCTACAGCGATGTTAAATGGAATCCTCTGGGATCAGCGGATTTCCAAAGATAACAAGAGGAGGACATACAATGTTGTGGTCAAAAGTATATTAACATACCTACGGATGCGAAGTTTGGCAGCTGAAGAAACGGACACAGTAGGTATATGCTAAGAGCATAACGGAGATGGATTTCTGGAGAAGGTCGGCAGGAATTTCTAGGAGAGATCGGTTCCGTAATGATAGAGTACGTCAGATTATGGAAGTCGCAAATGACATCGTGTTCGACGTCATGACCAGACAGCTTGTCTGGTATGGTCATGTCAATAGGATGACTGAAGAGAGGCTGCCAACAAAGATGCTTGATTGGGTTCCTCCTGGGACTTGACGTAGGGGACGCCCAGTGAGAGGTTGGCGACAGGGGGTGTTGAGTGAGGTGAGGGAGTGTCAACTCCCTGGTGACCTGTGGGAAGACCGAGCTTTGTGGCGATTAGGCGTCGTAAAGCGCCAAAGAGCGCTTTAAAAGCGACTCATATGTATGTATGATATCATGTCTCTTTAACGTTCTTGATTATGTTCCCGTAAGATGCTTTAAGCTTGTACCCGTATTTGAGACGCCCGTCATACTGAATCAACCTTGCCCAAGCTTGATGGAATCTTTTTTTTTCTGAGTGCAGCAAACGGAACTGTGAGCCAACTAAATGCGGCACTCATGAGCTGTGAATGTGAATCTAGAGCGTTGTGGATAGGGCTCATGAGTTATTCGGCCGCTAGAGAAGCAAGGCGGCGGCGCGGCGGTCTCTTCGCTGACGCTTTCTATATCCCATTCATTCTCATGGCCCGGGCACTTATGAGCACACTCCATTTTTCCCCATGCACATAGTTCTGTTTGAAAGAAATACGTCCAAATGATCGACTACTTGTCCATTTCCTTTTTTGGCCATTTACGGTTGGTCCGGTTTTCTCTGCGACTTTGGAACACCTCCTCTTGTGTTATGTGTAGTTCAGCCATTTATTTTTCCCCTTTATCTTCCTCCTTCTTCTGTATATACTTTTATCACTTACTCGTGTGATTCCCATGATTTTTTTAGTGATTCGTAAAGTACTCCTTACGAGTGCACGGGGGGTGTCAGCAGGCCTCGGCTTCGCCGTTCTTAGCACCAGGGGGACGATCTACTCCAGACGTAACCTGCGTGGGCCCGTTTAGGAGGAGTCACTGAACGACCGCCCCCGAGGAGGATAGAATTGTTTTCTTTCTCATGGTAAAGCATCATTATTCTTGAATCCCTTGGTAACCCCGAGCATATTATTATTTGTGAATCTCTCTCCTAATTGTTTTTCTTTTTTTCTTTTAAATTGTAATGCTTCGTTAGTATTGACTTCCTCAATAAATCGGATCAATGTCATTACCTATTATTGAATTCCTCAATACTTCTATAAGCACATATTGATAATATCTTATTTTGTATACATATTTCATCTTATTCCATAGTTCGGAAAATTGCTTTTGGCTATCGAAAAGATAAAATCCCTGCCTAGATGAGCCACTCTATGTATATGCTTGAGCCGTGACAGCGCGCGGGCGCGCAGCGGCCACGGGGCGTACCCCCTAGTTTTTTTAAAACAAACACTGCGAGATCAGCTCTAGAAGCAGTGTTCCCAGGTGCTCCTATCTTGAAAAGTCCGTACGCTCTCCGGATGGACTCGTGTATGTCCGTGCCGCTTCGTGCTCCGCGCTCCGTGAATCGCCCCTCGCGATTTTTAAATACTTACTCTAGTGGACTTCCGGAGATACCTATGCTTTATTTCTCAAATGAAGAATTACTAAACATCAATTCTTATAAGAACTTCCATGATTTTTCCTCCCTGTGCGAAGCAAATTCTGAGAAAATTTCAAGGAATGATGTTGATTTGTTCTCTATTAAAAAATACCTATACAGGAACAGTGATTTTTGAATGCTGCCGAACGAACTGTTGTAGCTACCTATGTCCAAATCATGCTTGAATAGCGACATTCAAGTACCTACCTATGTCCTCTAGAAAGCATTGGCAGGAAAAAATAATTGGAACAATTATAGGTACCTACATCAAAAAGCAATAATTCAAAAGATAGGAGCTGACTTTTCATGAAATTCATAATTCCTAACCCATTGAACTGAATTGAATAACACATAAATTAATGCAAAAAGTACTAAATCAGGTCCTGTATGATACCTGAGTTTTATTCGTGGCTTCCTTCTATCAATAACATTGGCGAAATTGAGAAAAAAAGTAAGAAAAAATGCCAGAGTGATCAAACACAAAAGCACAACAATACAGAAAACAGGGACGGACCTGAAATGAAATGGCTGAATTATGATAAGAATACAATATAATTAATGCAAAAAGTATCTAATTCCCAAGTAGCATGGATTGCAATTTCATTGCAATGGATTGTGAGTTGATTGCAATTTTTGCTTGTTGCCTATACGTTCATTTGAAGGCGCTTAAAAAGTTGCAATTTTATTGCAATAAGTTTGCAAGAAATGTAGATTATGCTTGTTGCCTAACCTTCTTTTTCAAGGCACTATAAAGACTGCAATTTCGGTGCAATCATGTTGTAACAAATTCACGCCATGTGCCTGGCATCCAATTCTCTAGTTGTTTTAAAGTTTTTTCGACTTAAATGTCTCACCTAACCCATATAGCCCAACATATTTTGAAAATATTGTCACCTTTATCAAAATATTTTCATGGCAATATTGTAATTAAGTTATTTTCAAAATATTTTTAAAACATTTTAAAGGAATATTTTGAAAATGTTTACAAAAAATATTTTTAAAATAATTCAAAAATATTGCCTGTAAACATGCATGATGTTAAAAATATTCCTTAAGAAAGTTTTGAAAATATTTTAAAAATATTTTTTGAAAATATTTTTAAGTTCTCAAGTTAGTATGTGGTGTAATTTACACCGGTGTAAATTTAGTGTGAGTACCTATTACGTGATATCGAAAAAAAAAATCAGACAAAAAAAATATGAAAAAAATAAATAACACGAAAAAAAATAAATAATAGGCAAAAGAAAGAAGCCTGAGAAAAACGGCGTTAATCAAATCTATGATGAATGTTGAGCCACGCACTGACGCAATGCATGCGATAACAGCCTTAACAGGCGTGATTTCAACCTAGCTCATCATCAGCTCCCAGTAGCTCAGTGGAAGAGTGCTCCGCTATGACATTCGTGGGTCGGGTTCAAGCCCACTCAAGGGCGTCCGGTATTTTATGCTGCTAAACGTCGTAGGACATTAGGTAAGCATGGGTTCGAATTATTATAATTTCCCCGGAAAATTTAGGGGTTGAAATTTAAAGGTCGTCAATATTGAAATTTCTTTGCAAAAAAAAAAATTGCAACTTTTTTACAATGAGGGGGTCAGATGTTGTAAAATAATTGCAATTTTCTTGCAAGAAAGTTGAAATCATCTGGCAATTTTATTTCATTTAAATTGCAATTTTTTCGTTGCAAAATGCTACTTGGGTTTGTTCCCGAACGATACCCGGCTTTCATACTAAACATAGTTGTATCAATAACTTACGCAAAAGTAATAAATAATGCAAAGAAAAGCGGATTAACAGACGCACGGACTGCGCCGGGCGAGCGTACGGACATTAAATGAAATGACTGAATTTTGATAAGAATACAATATAATTAATGCAAAAAGTATCTAATTTGTTCCCGGACGATACCCGGCTTTCATACTAAACATCATTGTATCAATAACTTACGCAAAAGTAATAAATATTGCAAAGAAAAGCGGATTATCAGATGCGCGGACTGGGCCGGGCGGGCGCAGGGACATACATGAAATGACTGAATTTTGATAAGAATACAATATAATTAATGCAAAAAGTGTCTAATTTGTTCCCAAACGCTACCCGGCTTTCATACTAAACATCATTGTATCAATAACTTACGCAAAAGTAATAAATATTGCAAAGAAAAGCGGATAAACACACGCACGGACAGGGCCGGGCGAGCGTATGGACAAAATAAGATAGGGAAAAATTTTCCCATAAGGTTTTTGTCCGTACGCTGTCCGCGCGGGTATAGGGAATGTCCGCGCGGCACGGAAATATCCGTACGCCTGGGAACACTGTCTAGAAGCACTCACTCTCAGATGAAGCAATAACAATTTGAGTGCAAATTATTCGTTCCTTGTTCTTCGCATAGGTAACATGAAAATTATCCGATCTTGCAATCTTATACTAACCTTAAATTAAGACTGCTCCTTGCAAATTGAGAGTCCACTTTCAGACGGAACTTGGTCTTCGTTGCCCAAGACACGTGCAGATACGATAACGAATTTTTCCGTTCTGCTCGATTCTGAATTCTTCGTGATCAATTACCTCCTTAAGCCGTTCCTACGTCGCAAAATAGGAGCTGAAAAGAGGTCACCGATGCAATGTTCAATGTTGACGCCCGAATTGTTTTCAGTTGTGTTCCCGCGTAATTCGAATTTCAGCGTGTTATCAGAGTAACACGGTAATGGACAACTGTCTTTCAATTCTAGCTTCTTTTTGGTGCTTATGTTATTGAATTAATATTAAATTACGATAACTTTTAAAAAAAGGTATGACATTTTGTGAATATCAATATGAACCTTTGTCCGAATGGCTGCATATTAGGATCTGGTGATGAAAAAACGTGGGCAAAGAAGATTTTGGGTTCAGTAAGTGAGCTTTCTCATTTCTTTCACTTCCTCCGATTTTTTTTCTTTTTATTTTCATTTTTCATTTCTTTTTGAGGCTTTCACCACAGATCGAAATGTTATATTGTTCACTCATATTGTTCATATCGTTTCTTCTACTCATGTTGTTTTGTAAACAATCTTAAAACAAAAATACAATCATCTTACAAGCCGGGTTATCAGTTGATTGATGATTACCGGCCCGCATCGATGGTACCGAAAATTTCACGGCCCGTGTAATTCTCAGCAACAACATTCAACACTGCCTCGGAAAACCGCTTACAGATCCCATTTTGCGACGTGGGAAAATGGTTTTACTCAATACTCGATTCCACTCAGTTTGAGCGACACGGTAGACGAGACGTAGAAGTTGTGAGTCGTGTCTCGTCCTCGCCGCAGTGGGGGCTTGAATGTCACGTAAAGTTCACTTCGTTTACAAACGCTGGCTCTGGGGCTCCTATGTTTGCGCGCACACCCGATCACAAGACATGACTGCTAAGCTTCCGCTCTTTAATGTCAGTCTTCATCATCAAATTCTGGCAGACTTGGAATTGGCCGGCAGATAAAGTATGAATCGAACTTCATTTTCCGGTAAGGAACCGTTCGTTGCAAGCGCTGCATGGAGGGCCACGCTGGTACCTACACGTTGGATCAGCCCCACAGGACTTCTGACCAGTCAAGAGCCATATCCAGACAGAGTTTGTCACTATTTGTATGCCGGTTCTTCATTCATCGCGAAAAATAGGCAGATTTTGGATATAACATAAAGGGTGTTCGAAAAGTCCCCTCCCCCTCTAACTTTTGACCTAATTGAGGTAAAGATTTGAAACTTGGAGCGTGCTCCTAGATCAAAGGAAGCTACTTTTTGACCCCCCCCCCCCGAAATTTTGGGGGGCCCCCTTGGGGGGGTTACGGACCCTAACTTTTTTTTTTATGGGAAGACTGTGATACCTCGTTCAAAAGAGCATAAAAAAAGAAAACTTTTCGCGCAAACCCGAAGTCATTATCTCAAACGTTTCAAAATGGCGGCCGGTCAAAGTTCAAAATGGCCGAAAATTGGCACTTCTGCTATTTGCACATGGATTTGCATGAAACTCGGTATCTGGGGGTATTTTGGCACGAGAAAAACGAATTTGATGTTAGATTCTTAAAAAAACCCTAATTTTTCAAAATGGGCGCCGGTTTAGGCTCAAAGTGGCCGAAAATTTGACAAACTCGATTTTTTGCCAAGGGATTCACCTGAAATTCGGTTTCTGGGGGTATTTTGACCCGAGAAGAACGAATTCGACGTTAGAGTTTTAAACCAACCCTAATTTCTCAAAATGGCTGCCGATTAAAGTTCAAAATGGTCAACAATTAGCAACCTCGACTTTTTGCCGATGGATTTCTGTTAAATTTCAAGCTTCAGCTTCAGGATTCTCAGCTCATCGTTTTCCTCTTACCCAGATACTCCCAAACACCGAGTTTCAGGCGAATCCATCGGCAAAAAGTCGAGGTTGCTAATTGTTGACCATTTTGAACTTTAATCGGCAGCCATTTTGAAAAATTAGGGTTGGTTTAAAACTCTAACGTCGAATTCGTTCTTCTCGGGTCAAAATACCCCCAGATACCGAATTTCAGGTGAATCCCTTGGCAAAAAATCGAGTTTGTCAAATTTTCGGCCACTTTGAGCCTAAACCGGCGCCCATTTTGAAAAATTGGGGTTTTTTTAAGAATCTAACATCAAATTCGTTTTTCTCGTGCCAAAATACCCCCAGATACCGAGTTTCATGCAAATCCATGTGCAAATAGCAGAGGTGCCAATTTTCGGCCATTTTGAACTTTGACCGGCCGCCATTTTGAAACGTTTGAGACAATGACTTCGGGTTTGCGCGAAAAATTTTCTTTTTTTATGCTCTTTTGAACGAGGTATCACAAAGGGGGTCTTCCCATAAAAAAAATAAGTTAGGGTCCGTAACCCTCCCTCCCCCAAGGGGGGGGGGGGCAAAATTTTGGGGGCATCAAAAAGTAGCTCCCTTTGATCTAGGAGCACGCTCCAAGTTTCATATCTTTACCTCAATTAGGTCAAAAGTTAGAGGGGGGGGGGGAGGGGACTTCTCGAACACCCTGTATTTTCGACGAAATTTGTACTAAAATTATTTTCGACGGATTTTGGACTTAGAATATTTCAGGATACGGATCGGACTTTATCTTCTCGAAAGGAGTATGTATGTAACCTCTTCAACCAGCGGGTTATGCAAAAAAGCTCTTGTATGTTTCGGCTTCAATTTTTGGATTGTGCAACCGTGATTTTTGGACTTAGAATATTTTGTGCTGCGGGCGGAACAGTTCGCAGGTATCTTTCGGAATTGGACCCATATCTGAAGTTGGAGCAAAGGATCTCTTCCCGAGTTATTGTTAGATCATTCTTCATTGATTTCGGACTTCTAATATTTCCGATGGATTTAGGACTTAAAATATTTTCAATGATTTTAGGACTTAGAATATTTCAGGGACCGACCCTCTTAAAAATGATCGGTTGACGGTGTATCAGTTTGTCAACGGTGTTTTGGCGCGCCCTGCTAAAAATGAGTGTAATGCTAGCATTACACTCGTGAGTGTATAGCTAGCATTATGTGATTTGCACACAGAATTGCATTATGCTAGCATTACACGTACACTAGTTATACACTCTCGAGTATATAGCTAGCATTATACTAGCTATACACTCACGAGTATATAGTTAGCTTTCTACAAGCTATTAGCTACAGTGTAATGCTAGCATTACACTGGCATTATCCTAATTCTACACTCAGGAGTATTATCTTGACACTTCACTAATTATGTGCGCATTACAATTATGCTAGCTAGCACATCCCTAAATAACAATGCGCTGCCGTCCTTAAAAGGACGGCCCCGCGGGGGTGGCGCTGGGGCCGAGGAGAGAGGGCGGGGAAGCCTTGCGCCCTTATCCCACGGGGAGGCTTTCGCGATGTTCATTCTTCTTAACGAGACTACTGCAACCATCGGGGAGACAGATTTCTCGGGTATGCCCAAGTATATTGATATGAGGCTGTGAAAAAGAGAGCGCAACTTTAAACCGCTTCTAACTTATCAAATATAAATATTAAAAGAAAAGTGAAATCTCTAGAAGTAAATCATAAATACCTTAACAAGTGAGAAGAATAACGAGACAAGAACCATTCATCCGAGGCAGGCTTGGGCCCAGAGAAAACGGTAATCGCACATTGAAGAGCACGGCGCCATCTGGTGGCCGTGACTGGTAAACACTCATCACGCAGTTATACACTCATTAGTGTAATACCAGCATTACACTGGCACTGAACCACTTATACATTCAGCAGTATAAAGCTGAAAAAATGCTTGTTTCCGTATCGATGTCATTTGATGTCAATTGTATGCTCATGAAATAATGCAATGATCGTTCTCGCATTACAGAGTGCTATTATAATTTAGATAAGATTAAAGTTTAATCCTCTGATGAGAGTATCGTGTTTTATTGTCATGCGTATAAAGCACGCTGATGTTTTCTAAATACATGGAATTTCAAATTGTAAATTTTTTTGTTCACAATGCCTTTTTTTCCAATAAGAAAATAAAACAATAAAACACTTCTTTACTTCACATTTCTGCTTATAATGAGCCAGTTTGGCTGAATTTTTTTATTACATACTATGAGAGTCCTTGGTAAAATGAGTATACAGAATTTTTTTCAGATTTTTTTGAGCTCTTTGGCCTGAGAAATTTTACTTTAAAAACACCAAAAATTGAAGGTCTCAAAAACGTTATTTGAATCCGGGCCGTTGGCGCGAACGCCGATTTTTGACGTCACACTTTAGGTGACGACCCTTGGTTTATTCCGAGTCAGTCCGAACAATATGGCTGCTGCCCGGTTTGTTTATTTAGCGAAAGTTTCTATCTGTATATTGTGATTTAGTGGTAAAATTTGACGAGAAATTTGTTGAAACATTTGGTTTCGTCCGAAATTACCTAACTCTTTCTTGATGAAAAAAGGCGTTAAAGTTCGCTAAATTTTTTCACCGGGCGTCCGCGAGTGAGCATCGGCTATCGGAAACGACGGGCTCGTAAACAAACGAAGATTGATAACAGGAAGGATCCAAACAACTCGGAATCTTTTAATTTTTTTTACCTTTAAACCATTTCTGACTTCTACAAAGCATCTGACAATCAGTTTTATCGTATTTTACAGCCTGGAGCTAGAGTCTATCGGCTCATTGTGATGTGTATTCAGAGCATTCTGAAACAGAAAGTCAGTTCTCATAAGTTCACACCCAGACATTCTTTTCTTGGATCATTCGTTTTTCATTTTCGCCTCAAATCAAGTGTTTTGTAGTTTCCTTATCTGAAGTATGTGGTTTTGAATTCATACACGAGTTTGAAGTTCACCTTGGTTAGCATTAAAGCCTGTTGAGCCCTCAAACTTTACCGATATGATTACAGTTCAAGGTTCCTCTAATCCGTACCAAGTGATTACACATCAAAGATGTGTCTTATGGTTCTTCAAATTAACAGTTCAGAAGTAAATTAGTGACTACAGTAACTTAATCTACTCCTGCTCTTTCCTTCAGTGTTTGTTCGTGTCTGTTCTTTATACGTTACCACTCTAGTGCATACACCGGTAATGTAGGCCTCAAGGCATTCTCGAATTTTGAACACTTGGGATGATACAGTTTCTTTCGAGACGCCCAAAACCGGTCGCCGCGCCGTTTTGCTTAGAAGCGCCAGGTTGCGACTTCGCCATTTTTTAAAGTGGAAACCTTTAAAAATTCATATCTCCGCTGCATCTCAACCGATTTCAATGAACTTTTTTTTTAAAATGCTCCTCTTAAATAGAGCTTTCTAATGGTGTACCTTTAGTTTTCTGGGTTTACTTGGCTTGAAGGGGCACTTGCGCGGTTTTAGCAGTTTTTGATAGACACAAAAATGTTGTTTTTATTTTACCACGATCGTGGAATCGACGGAATCTGAACAAAAACCAGTCTAAATGAGAGTTCAGGTTCTCACCTTTCTAACGAGCACAAGATAATTCCGGGGAAACGTTTAGTTTCCGAGATATGACCGCTCAAAGTCGGTCACATACGCTTTTGCGCAATGTGAATACGTCTTATCACTGAATCATTCGCGAACTAGGGGTCCTTTACGTCCAATTTACGTTGAAATAATTACACAGAGCAATAAGGTGCCCAACACGAGCCGTTTTTTCACCTTCGGCTGCCGATGTGCGACGTTGCCATTTTTTACTTTCTTTTGTACGAAAAATCTCTGCAAAGAACTATATAAATGACGTAAGTGCCTCCTTAAGGTAAATAAAATCCAGAAACCTGAATTCCATCAGAAAGCTCTATTTGAGGGGCACATTTTAAAAAGAAGTTCATTGAAATTGGATGAAATGCAGCGGAGTTTAGCATTTTTAAGAGTTTTCACTTCAAAAAATGGCAACGTCGCACATCGGCAACCGAAGGCGAAATAACGGCTCGTGTTGGACACCTTATTGCTCTGTGTAATTATTTCAACGTAAATTGGACGTAAGGGACCCCTTGTTCGCGAATGATTCATAGTGATAAGACGTATTCACATTGCGCAAAAGCGTATGTGACCGACTTTGAGCGGTCTTATCTCGGAAACTAACCGTTTCCCCGGAATTATCTTGTGTTCGTTAGAAAGGTGAGAACCTGAACTCTCATTTAGACTGGTTTTTGTTCAGATTCCGTCGATTCCACGATTGTGGTAAAATAAAAACAACATTTTTGTGTCTATCAAAAACTGCTAAAACCGCGCAAGTGCCCCTTTAAGCCAAGTAAACCCAGAAAACTATAGGTACACCATTAGAAAGCAGAGCAGGAGCTCTTAAAGCAAAGAGCAGCTTATTTAAGAGGAGCATTTTAAAAAAAAGTTCATTGAAATCGGTTGAGATGCAGCGGAGATATGAATTTTTAAAGGTTTCCACTTTAAAAAATGGCGAAGTCGCAACCCGGCGCTTCTAAGCAAAACGGCGCGGCGACCGGTTTTGGGCGTCTCGAAAGAAACTGTATCATCCCAAGTGTTCAAAATTCGAGAATGCCTTGAGGCGTTTTTGGCCATTGTTTCACACACCTCTTTCCCAAACACGGCACCTTGCCGCCGCGTGTCGCGTTGGGTTTCCCTGGTCCGAGCGGCTAGCCCTAATCATCGGTCTAAGTGGGCACCGAGTGGACGCAGCGCTACGATCCGCGCCGTGCATAGATCGAATGCCCTCTCCGCATGTTTGTGGGTGCACGGTTAGAAATACGCCAAAACGGACGAAATTTGGATCCTTGGAGTCGTAATTCGGCAAAATCTACTAGGATTGACTATCCGCACTTACTTTTACGACACTACTGTGGATGGGCCATTCTGGAGGGCGCTACCCTGCTAAAAATGAGTGTAATGTTATAGAGATAGAAAATTTGACATGAGACCCCCTATTCATATAGTCTATCATTAGATGGGATTAAATTCTTAAGCAGCACCTGCAGGGGGGAGGGAGGGAAGGGCCGTAACAATTAAAGTGAGATCGATTTTGATTGGAAAAAGACGGTCATGGCACGTTCATATGATTTTATCTGAAATTACTGGTTGACGACAGGCCCTGTCAGAGGTAGCTCCAGACCAAGATGGCTAGAACTGGATAAAGTCATGCCAATGTGACGTATTGTGACGATTAGACCTTGCAACCTAGACGCAGGGTCATCTAAAGTCTCGGAAACCGCTCAGTTTCCTAGGAAATTCGACTTTTCCGAGAGAACGGAAAAACCGGCACGGAGCGAAGCGGAGCGCCGGTTTTTTAAACTATGTTTGAAGACATCACATCTCATTTTTCGATCACGTGGTTGATTTCTGGCATGAAAGGACGGACGCCATATTTGTCTTTCAAGCCAATATGCTGCTCAGTGCGCCCCTAAGCCCTGACTTGAGGTCACAAAAATTACGATTCCGTCGATTTGTGGCACTTTGTGGCTAATAACTAAACATATTCTGAATCTGGAGGGTGTTCTGAACAACATATCAAAAAATTATGTTGATATATTTTTTTAATCTACATTTGAAGATGCGTATATGGAATAAATCGAATTTTTGGCATCATCAAAGGAAGACCGGACTGAGAGGCCCTTGATTTAAGAAATTAAAAGGATCAACAGAATTTTTGTAAAGACAAACATACCTTATACCTAAACATTCTACCTTGTTCCGTTCTGTGTAGGGTAATATCAGTTATCACCCGTCATAACACATGATGCCCGCCGCTGGATCTCTGCTAATTGTGCATCCGCGCATGGTTCCATGATTTCCCCTCCCCTCCCTCCCCTTCCATAGCATTTTCATGTCAAGAAAGTAGGTACGAATTTTTTCTTCCCATCCATCCATTTCTTCAAGCCAGCGGTCATTGTTATTATCCGACGAAGTCGAATTTTCGTCCATGGGACACTGCACTGTGCGGCCTTTGGAAAGCTGTATTATCGCTCATGGGTCAAAGGAACTGCTCTATCCCATCGAAATTGAGGTTAGGATTCTTATTTTGTTTACGTGCTTCTCACTTGTCGGCCATTGAAGTTGATTTGAACTTTTACCGAAATTTGGGGACTTTCCAACGTAATGTTGAACTGATTTTTACCCTACTGAGATAATGTGGAGGCAAAGTTAGGGGAAGTTGGCTGATCTTGCGAGAAAATCGAGTGACCATTGAATTGACGTATGTAAAGATCCGAACTCCCCCCCCCCCCCCCTCTTGAAATTAGTTCGAAGTGATTTCTGCGATTTTTACGTAAAAGCGAATACAATTTGGTAATTTTTCCCTTTTTATTTTTTTCTTTACGATAATTTGAACTGGAGTAATGATGTTTCGAAAAAAGGTCAAATTTGACCTTGGACCAAATTTGGGATAACTCGATCAAAAATTAAGATATTGTTGTGCGGTTTGCGCCATGATTCTTAGTGTTAATGTAGTTTCCATTAATGTATCACAAGATAGGGGTTACCATTTGAAAAAAAAAGTTGGGCCCTCCGCCCCCTGAGAGAAGGGCAAAAATTTTGACCCCCCTAAAAGATGATCCTCTTTGAGATAGAAACATTCTCAAAGTTTAGTTTTTCTATCTCAAACCGTTCAAAAGGTAGAGGGGGGGGGGGGGAGCGGGACTTTTCGAACATCCTGTATATCGACGGTGAAACTACCAAACCACGTATCTCGGTTTGCGACGTCGCAAACTTCCTGTCATACTTTATTTTTTAAATGAAAAACTACTTAACATCCAGTCTTGAAAATTTCTGTGATTTTTCTTCTTTGTGCGGAGAAAATTCCGTGAAAAGGACGACGGACCGGTCTTATGGGAAAAGTGGGCCCGGTTAAATCGGCTGGTGTTTTGATATGTTGTAGGTCTTGACCCACTGATCAAAAGTGTCAATGGGCGTTTCTTCCGATCTCGAAGTTTTACCCCCCATTTTGGGGGTCAAAGTTGCCAATTCGGCGTATAATTGGTAGTTTTGACACCCGGATTTATTGGTTGCCTATAAGATTCTTTGATGGTTTCTTGAGTCTATTGTATCCTCTGAATAGGCTAGAGACCATTCAAACTCAAAAACTGAACAATTTTGCCTTATGGGGAAGGGGGGGGGGGGTGTTTACGCCACTGATTTCAGAGTCGGCGAGCCGCATTAAACCGATTCTTTCACTTGGCACTTTTCACCACCACCATCACTCATACATAATTCCAAGGGTCTATTTTAGCTAACACGCATTTCTGACTGAGCCCAATATTTCTATAAGCGACAGCTGATGGTGCAGATGATTCCTACGGCTGAGACTATATAATGTCGGTTGATTTCAAAAATATATCATCGAGGTGATTTTTTAAATGAAATCGCATATTATTATCGAGCATTAAACACTTTTGCAGAATGTCAAGAAAGGCAAGGAAGAAAACAAAGCTTTCGCAGAAAGGCAATATATATAATGCAATCAGTTCTGAAGGTATTTTACCAGTTCTGAGTTTTTCATTCTTTCAACTGGAGCTCCATAAGTAATGGATCAAATCCTGGAAGCTCTCAGTGCAGAAAGTGAGGCGAGCTTGCTGAGATTTTTTTACGTAATCAGAAAATCTAAGAAAAAAACAAGGTCATGTACCTCTTCTTTTTAATTTTTTTTCTTTTCAAAAGCAAATAACCCCTCCCCGCACCGAAATTCTGAAATGAATCAGGATATGCTGAAAATTGAATGATGTGTTGAATGGTATGAAGTTTTAATCGTCCTAGCCACGTTAAAAAGTGTCACTATACTAGTGTCAGTACCACACTGACCTATGCTGAGAGTTCCTATTCCGACGGAGGGTGCAGATTGAGAATAAGCCTCCTTTCTCATACAGCATATTCCGTGCTCCATCTCATTGGGATAAAAAAGTCTCCAAAACATGACGAAACCATCGGTCGAAACTCGCTAAATAGTACGGTGGCTAGTTGCAACTTAGTGGCAAATCGTGATACAGTTTAGCGGTTTTCAGGGGTCAAAGTAGATGACATTTTAAGAGTTTTGAGTCGAAGAGGCATTTCGAATTTAGTGGCAGATCCAAGATGGCGGCCATTCAAAATGGCGCCCGGGCGCGTACTTTGAGCCGCTATAGATCGAGATCCACTGAACCGATTTAATTTTTCTTTTTTTTGTTTAAAAGATAATTTAAAGGTAAATATAAAAAAATTACAAAATTTTTGATTTTGACTATATACAGGGTGTTTTTTCCACAAAAACCGGTTTTTCAGAAACCCAAAAATCGTTTACATTTAAATAACTTTTCAGGATGGGCGTACCAGCAATTTAAGATGTGTTTATTCCGAAAGTGCTTGTTTTTAGCTTTCCAACGGTATATTACACTATGGGTCTGTAATTAGCAGTTTGCGTAATATCTTAATCCGCGCGGCGGCGGCACGCGATGGACCTCCGAAATAGCAGTGTACCGCATACGCCATATCGCTCTAGTTCCGCTTCTACTGAACTGATTTCAGATTTTTTTGTTTTGTTCGGAAGGAGTATCAACGGAGAAATTTGAAGATAGCTAAGGAGGGTCTGAGCCCCCGACTCCTTTTTTATTCAATATAGAAAATGTCTATTTTTGTGCTATTCAGTGTTTTTTCCTTCTAGCACGTTGGCTTAGTGCCAAAAAAAGGGCAAAATGCTGCAAATCGTGTTATACCACTTTAGGAGGTCAAACAAGATGACATTTGAAGAGTTTTGAGTCGAAGAGGCATTTTCAAAATGGTGGCAGATCCAAGATGGCGGCCATTCCAAATGGCGGCCGGCGCGTACTTTGAGCCGCTATAGATCGAGATCCACTGAACCGATTTTATTTCTCATTTTTTGTTTGATAGATAATTGAAAGGTAAATACAACAAAATCACAAACTTTTTGATTTTGACAACATACAGGGTGTTTTTTCCACAAAACCCGGTTTTTGTGCATTGATAAAAAAGCTTTTAACCCATATATCTTTTAAAATCGCATTATTAAGGCCCCTTTAAATACTCGCCATGTAAAAGAGCGTCTTTTGAGCTTTCCAACGATATATTACATGATGGGTCTATAATTTAAGGTTTTCGCACCACTGCGATCCGCGCGACGGCGGCACAGCGCGGGCCTGCATAAATTAATCCAGGGGCATATGTTGAAAAGAAGCCTCCCGTGGAATAGTGAATGTAGCAAGTGTGAAAAGTGGCCTAATCTCTTCTTTTCGATGTGCAGAAAAATAATTTAGATGTTATCTAGCTCAATTTTGCGTTCAACCCCTCCAATTCAAGATGGCGGCCAAAATGGGGGCTCGGGGGTTGAAGATGTTGGAATTTGTTTTTGATGCCGTGTTAGGGGTCTATGACTATGTAACTTTGGTCGTAGAGTCCGAATTTGAGGTCCAAAATTGTCTCCGGCTCAAAGGGATGCCCAAAATCCAATATGGCCGCCAAAATTTCCACGATAGGGTCAAATCTCCGAAAGTTGTGTAAAACTGCCAAGTAGTATATCTTTCATAGGGTTTTCTGGGTCGTAAATTTCACCGATGAGGTCAGAATTTCACTACAGGTTTATTGAAGCCCAGAAATTTCAAAATGGCGGCCAACATGGCTGCCGCTCAGATAGTGAGAACGGTAGAGAAATTACCATGCATACAATGATGAATTTTCGTGCATGTTATGTACCCCGCTGATTCTGTGTGTAGTCATCAAGTACATCGGAGTGGTAGTGATAGTTGTCGGTAGCACATCTTGGACATGTTCAAGAACGTATTTCCTGATTTTTCCTAAGAAGATACTTTTCTCGCTTGAAGGACCAAATACAAAATTGCCAAGTAGTATATCTATAGTGAGTAGTAGTAAGTGTATTACAACTGCCAAGTAGTATATCTTTCATAGGGTTTTCTGGGTCGTAAATTTCACCGATGAGGTCAGAATTTCACTACAGGTTTATTGAAGCCCAGAAATTTCAAAATGGCGGCCAACATGGCTGCCGCTCAGATAGTGAGAACGGTAGAGAAATTACCATGCATACAATGATGAATTTTCGTGCATGTTATGTACCCCGCTGATTCTGTGTGTAGTCATCAAGTACATCGGAGTGGTAGTGATAGTTGTCGGTAGCACATCTTGGACATGTTCAAGAACGTATTTCCTGATTTTTCCTAAGAAGATACTTTTCTCGCTTGAAGGACCAAATACAAAATTCTGAATACAAAGGTCACCCTTGGGAGTTCAGCGGACAAAGGGGGATTCCAACTTTGGAGAGCGGGATTCTCACCACGATTTTAATTTTTTTTTTTTTTTTTTTATTTTTTTAAAATAAAATCAGATAGTAAGCTGAGATTTAAGATAAATCGATACCAAAAATTCCACCATCAGACAATCCCGCAATGACAGAAAGGTAACTTCTCTACCGTTCTCATTATCTGAGAGGCAGCCATGTTGGCCACCATCTTGGTTCTTAGAGAACTTTTATCGGCCTGTTTCGGTATTTGGACCTCATTTGTGGAATATGCGACCCAAAAATCCAATGCAGGGGCACCTCACTCGAGGATACGAGCCTCAACAAAATATTTCACTCCGCAACGGCAGCCAGATTGGCCGCCATTTTGAAATTTCTGGGCTTCAATAAACCTGTAGTGAAATTCTGACCTCATCGGTGAAATTTACGACCCAGAAAACCCTATGAAAGATATGCTACTTGGCAGTTTTACGCAACTTTCGGAGATTTGACCCTATCGTGGAAATTTTGGCGGCCATATTGGATTTTGGTCATCCCTTTGAGCCGGAGACAATTTTGGACCTCAAATTCGGACTCTACGACCAAAGTTACATAGTGATAGACCCCTTACACGGCATCAAAAACAAATTCCAACATCTTCAACCCCCGAGCCCCCATTTTGGCCGCCATCTTGAATTGGAGGGGTTGAACGCAAAATTGAGCTAGATAACATCTAAATTATTTTTCTGCACATCGAAAAGAAGAGATTAGGCCACTTTTCACACTTGCTACATTCACTATTCCACGGGAGGCTTCTTTTCAACATATGCCCCTGGATTAATTTATGCAGGCCCGCGCTGTGCCGCCGTCGCGCGGATCGCAGTGGTGCGAAAACCTTAAATTATAGACCCATCATGTAATATATCGTTGGAAAGCTCAAAAGACGCTCTTTTACATGGCGAGTATTTAAAGGGGCCTTAATAATGCGATTTTAAAAGATATATGGGTTAAAAGCTTTTTTATCAATGCACAAAAACCGGGTTTTGTGGAAAAAACACCCTGTATGTTGTCAAAATCAAAAAGTTTGTGATTTAGTTGTATTTACCTTTCAATTATCTATCAAACAAAAAAAGGAGAAATAAAATCGGTTCAGTGGATCTCGATCTATAGCGGCTCAAAGTACGCGCCGGCCGCCATTTTGAATGGCCGCCATCTTGGATCTGCCACCACTTTGAAAATGCCTCTTCGACTCAAAACTCTTCAAATGTCATCTAGTTTGATCCCTGAAAGCCGCTAAACTGTATCACGATTTGCCACTATTTGCCCTTTTTTGGTAATTAGCCACCGTACTAAAAGCCAGTTTCGCTGCCCGAGTTCGGTCGGCTTTTCGGCCCAGTTTTCGCCCCCCCCCCCCCCCCGGGGGGAGGGAGGGGAGGTATATTTTGAGCTGCATCTTAGTCGACCTTTCAAAAAGCAGCCTGAGTCATTTGCATAAAAAGTTCTCCAAAACATAATAGAAGCATTGGTTTGATCCGACCCGTGCAAGCCAATTTCGCTGCTCGAGTTCGATCGCACACATCCCCCCCCCCCCCCCCCCCCGCCCGGGGATGTATTCTGAGCTGCATCTTAGTCGACCTTTCAAGATGCAGTCGCAATCATTTGCATAAAAAATTCTCCGAAACATGGCGAAAGAATCGGTTTAATGCGGCTCGCCGACTCTGAAATCGGTGGCGTAAACACCCCCCCCCCCTTCCCCATAAGGCAAAATTGTTCAGTTTTTGAGTTTGAATGGTCTCTAGCCTATTCAGAGGATACAATAGACTCAAGAAACCATCAAAGAATCTTATAGGCAACCAATAAATCCGGGTGTCTAAACTACCAATTATACGCCGAATTGGCAACTTTGACCCCCAAAATGGGGGGTAAAACTTCGAGATAGGAAGAAACGCCCAGTGACACTTTTGATCAGTGAGTTAAGACCTACAACATATCAAAACACCAGCCGATTTAACCGGGCCCACTTTTCCCATAAGACCGGTCCGTCGTCCTTTCAAGGAATGATATTGATTTGGTCTACTTTAAAAAAATAAAATGTGAGCGTAGATTTTTAAACACCGCAAACGAGATACGTGGTTTGGTAGTTTCACCGTCGATATGACATTTTTCGGGGACCTAAAATAAAAAGGAGTAAGCAATGTCGCTCAACAGAAGAGTAGAAAAATTTCTTCGCCACCGGCTGGCTCGAGTAAATTCGGTACACCGCCTCTGAAAAAGGGGAGTGAGAAAGTTAATGCGTTGTAAACTTAGAAAGCAGCCGAGCAAGGAACACATGACCAGTTGGACTTTCAATCTTACCTCAACTTTCCCACGCCTCGCATGCGCACGCACACACTTATTAGTCCCCCACCTCCTCCGACGCACCACAACGAGCCATTATTTTCTTTTTCAGCCAGGTTCGCAAAGCATCAGGTCAAAGACAAGAGACAATTAGAAAAGTGGCATGTCTGGCGCGGAAACTGGCGGGAATTCTCTCAACACTGGAATATCGCAGACCATCTTTTAACTTTTTTCATGCTCATTTTTGTTAAGCAGTGTTTTCCTCCGACTGACGCTGCGATGTCGCGCGCGGCGCACGACCGGTCTCCCATTTGATCCCATGTACTGCTTTGGACGCTTCACTGCTCCCGGAGCAGTGCGGCGGCCGAACTGCGATACAGGGTTATTCAAAAGTTACGCACCACGGGCCATAACTTTAGTTCTAATTATGATATCGATTTGCGGTTTGTGGCGTCCTTCTTCATATCGAGGGGGAAGCTTTTTGAGGTACTTTTCAGTTCTTCACCCCCCCCCCCCCAGGGGGAGGGGGGGGCGGGGGGCAACTCAAAAATTTCAAATGGCAACCCCCATCATGTGATACATCGTTAGAAAGAGCATAAAAAAAGAAAATTTTTGGGGCAAACCGGAAGTCGATCCGACCCCCCTATCAAAAGTTAGGGGGGTCCAAAGGTTATTTAGGGGGTCCGTACCTTCATTTTTTAGAGTAGCTTCGGCGGCTCTTGGACATACCGTTTCTCTTTTCACAGAGTCCTCGAATACTCCAAGTCTGATAGGTACCGAAGTCTGAAATGATGCCCGAAACCACTGTAGAACTTGACGAGAACCCTTGAAACGTTGCGACCAGTCGGAGATCTGCAATGTAGGGACTGCCGCCCACTTTAAGGCCGGAAACATCCATAAAACCCCCGCTGCCCCCTCTTTTCTCGTTGCAGAGCTGGTAAGAACCGGGAAATTCGCCAGAAATGATGCCCCGGTTCTTACCAGCCCCCCGGGGGCTAAGACTTTTGAAAACTCACTTTAAAGTCGCAGGCTGCGTTTGCGTTAACATTGGCAAGAAGTTCCACTCGGATTTGATGCTAAGTTTGAAGCTCTTCTGTGACTTTTCGCATTTTAATGCAATGTTTCATTGTAACAGGCCCATCCCCCCTACGGGGGAGCTGTGGTGGCCCGGGGGCAATATGAAGACTTCGGTATCAGACTTGGAGTATTCGAGGACTCTGTGAAAAGAGAAACGGTATGTCCAAGAGCCGCCGAAGCTACTCTAAAAAATGAAGGTACGGACCCCCTAAATAACCTTTGGACCCCCTAGCTTTTGATAGGGGGGTCGGATCGACTTCCGGTTTGCCCCAAAAATTTTCTTTTTTTATGCTCTTTCTAACGATGTATCACATGATGGGGGTTGCCATTTGAAATTTTTGAGTTGCCCCCCGCCCCCCCCTTCCCCCTGGGGGGGGGTGAAGAACTGAAAAGTACCTCAAAAAGCTTCCCCCTCGATATGAGGAAGGACGCCACAAACCGCAAATCGATATCATAATTAGAACTAAAGTTATGGCCCGTGGTGCGTAACTTTTGAATAACCCTGTATATTATTCTACGCAATCAAATGGCAACCGGTGGCGGGCGGCGCTTCGCGACGGCTCCGAGCCAGTTTGGAGGAAAACACCGCTTTAGAATAATGGAACGGGCGAAAAAAGAACGCGAGGGTGGCGGGGGCGGGCGAGAGAGAGGATGAGAGAAGAGGGGGATTTGGGGCGCTATGAACTTAGGCGCTGCTCCTCGACTTCACCAGCCACAACCAGACTCAAAGGACTCGACCCTTCTTAAAAGGGGGGGGGGGGGGGGGTAACTCTACCAGCGGAAGTATGAATTTTTGGGGAAAAAGAGGCGAGGAGCCTTCCGCTGCTCCTCGAGGCGAAAAGTAGATAGGGCACGATGACAAAACGAACTACACACCATGACAATTTCGACGGACACTTTTATTCTATACTTTCGATAGACTCATTACACTAATAAATCACAGTAAGAACAGAAAGAATCAGAACACCATCAGAACCACACACAAAACACTCTCTCAAACCTACACGCGGCTTCCGCGCGGAGTACGTTTAAACACGGCGTGGTGGGCCGATTCGCGGCCTGGCCAGGATCGCTGGTGAGCTAAGACGGGACTGATTTCAGAGATTTCCTGAAAATTGCGAGTACCGTCGCTTTAGTTTCCCTTTTCCCCTGCGGCCCAATCCTCCGGGCCAATCAGGACCTTACACGGGACTCTGATTTTCCGGGCTGACTGCGTCCACGTGGGAACCGAGGAGCTAAGACTCTGTATGACGTCATTTTGTCTCATCCTCGCAATTTTCAGCTGAGCTGTTGTCTGAACGGGAAACACAGAGCATCGTTTCTAACCGCGATGCTTGTTTTTCCCATGCAGGCACAGACCCAGACTCTGCGTCTCAGCAATATGGTTTTATAGGTGATTGAGTCTACTCAGCGACTCTTGCAATAAGTAACGAGCGCATTTTCGTATCTGACGCCGTTGCTGTTGGAACCCTATTGTCGTACAGTGCTGCCCTCTATGGGCTCTCTTTGTCAACTGTGTACTCTTACTCTCTCTCTCTCTCTCTCTCGCCATGTTCCCGTTCGTTCATCACCTACCGCTGTACGTTTTCATGTCGAATAAACCTGTCGTCTCCAAGCTAGACTAATTCTGAAGTTCTTTCATCCGTTTTTTTTCCTCTAGGAAACCTACAGGTTATGGGTCTCCAGTTACGTTTTCTCCTCTTTCCGCGATGATCGGGATGTAATGTGCAATGTACGCGAACGAAAGTCTAGATTGTGATTGATTGTGATTGAGCCTAAAATTTGTGCCGGGACTACCTCGTGCCTCGTGCGTTGGATTGTGTCGATTGTCGGATTGAAACAGAGTTGGATTGTGTCGATTGTCGGATTGAAACAGATTGTGCTTGAACGATACGATGGCAGATAATGATACGGAATATAAAAGCAACATACATACCGCCTTTAACACACAAAAACTATTTTGCATGGGCTCTTCGGGCAAAGGCCGAACTCATACAAGCAAATGTGTGGTGCGCCATTGAACCAGGCTTTGGTGACTCGGAACTTGATGATCTCAACCTTGACCAGCAACGGCTGAACCGGAAAGTTATCGCTTTCCTGTACAAAAATGTAAGCGATAGTTATCTCAGCGATATAGCTGATTGTACGTTGGCGAAAAATGCCTGGATTGTTTTAGCAGAAATCCATACGAAGGTAAGCTTTCTGCAAGGCTTGAGACACTTACGCTCTCTCTTCACTATGTCCTTTAATGACTCCGAAGAAATCCATGAATATGTCGCACGCGTCCAGTGCCAGTATCAACACGCGAAATCTTCTGGCTGGGACTTAACGGATAGGCAACTGGCAGGAATCATTCTTCTGGGGCTTCCGCCGAAGAAATACGAAACCTTGATCGAGCAACTGGGGAAACAAGAAAACTTGACTGTAAGGTTGGTGAAGTCCAGACTACTGGAGGAAGGGAACGAGCAACGCAAATCTGACGAGACGGTGGCTTTGGTGAACAAGCGTGGTGGAAATCGTAGACAGAATTCCAGTGGGAACGCCACTAAAAGAAATCAACGAAATGCAGGTGACGGCAAATGTTATGTTTGTGGTGAGTCAGGCCATATTTCCAAATTTTGTCCTCAAATTAAATGTTACAGATGTAAAGAAATGGGTCATTGGGCCAATGATTGTACCACTAGTGCTAAAAATCCCGACTTTGAAACTTACTCGTCACAAGACGACTCCAAAAGTAGGGATAACAGCGATAAAACCAATAAGAAAAAGTTTGCGTGTATCTCATGCGCGTTAGTATCTCCTAAAATATGTTCAACTGAATGAATAGTAGATTGTGCTGCCACAGACCATATTTGTAATGATAAGAGCATGTTTTCTAACCTGAAATCGTGTGAGGGTGCGATTTCCATGGGGAAAGGCACCGCTGAGGTGAAAGGTTATGGAACGGTAGATCTGAGTGCTAACTCAAAGTGTGGAGGGAACGAATTCGCAGTGACGGACGCACTGTACGTTCCTGATTTCAATTTTAACCTCATGTCAACGGTTAAATTGAGTGAGAAAGGTATGAAGGTAATATTAGATCGTGAAACAGCTAAAGCTTATTTGAATGATGAACATGTTTTTACTGCACCCCTGATTGATGGTTTATACAGACTTAAGGTTAAGAATAATGCAAATTTGTCAACAGCTAATGTAATCAGTGCTAGTAATTCAACCCCTGAGATTAAAGATGGTACTGCATTAAGAAGTGTTGGAATGTGGCACCATAGACTTGCTCATCTAAACGTTAAGAATGTGGAAAGATTAAGTGTTCTTAAATCTCAAGGTAAAATGACCAATTGTGATGTGTGTATTCAAGGCAAGATGACAAAGAAAGGTTTCCCAAACATAGTGAGAGAAAAACTGCAAAACCTCTGGAATTGATACACACTGATTTACTAGGTAAATTACCCTTATCACTTGGAAAGACTCAATATATTATCACCATTGTAGATGACTATTCCAGGCATCTGACTGTTAAGTTTCTCAAAAGGAAGAGTGAAACGTTCAATGCATTTATAGAATATCAGAGGGACGTTGAACTGCTGCACGATTCAAAAATTAAAAGTATTCAATCAGATAACGGCGGAGAATATATAAGCCATGAATTTGATAATTATCTGAAATCGAAAGGTATTATTCATAGGAAGACTGTTCCCTACTGTCTCCCACAAAACGGAATAGCAGAACGCACCAATAGAACTATTCTTAATGCTGTTAGGTGTTGCTTAGAGTCCCTTTATACCCAGAGTTAAGACAACTCGATTATCAGCTGACTGGCAGCCGGCCTTGGCTGGCCATGGAGGCCGAAACGAGTGCACCCAAACGAACGATATTGAGGGATAAGGATCAGGAATCCTGCGATGTCTGTCAAACAAAAACAACAACATCAACAAATTGATCAATTAAAAAGAAAATGAGATTGGTTTGTGAATAATTTCTTAATCTATTTTCATTTTGGATCGATGGAAATAATAATTTACTCTTGATGAACCACAATTAGGTAATATTTTCATTATTCTTGTTCACATTCGAGGTACCGCCATCTTGGTGCACTCGTTTCGGCCTCCATGAGCGAGAACCAATCAGAATTGGATTTTTTTTTAGGCCACTTTCAGCCCAACCAAAAGTGAGTTGTCTTAACTCTGGGTATAAAGGGACTCTAGTGTTGCTTGATTGAATCTGGAATGCCTAATGAATTTTGGGCTGAAGCAGATGCTAGAAATTTATGTCCTTCTCGATCCATTGATTTCAAAACACCAAATGAGTTATGGTTAAATAAGAAACTTAGTTCTGCAGACCAAGTTTTTTGGTTGTCAAGCATGGATGCACGTTCTTGGGTCAAAGCTGCAATCCAGAGCTGTAGAATGCATTTTTCTAGGTTACGAAAAGAATACCAAAGGGTACAGACTATGGTTGCCAAATGAGCGAAAAATTAAAATTGCTCACAATATTACCTTTTGTGAAAATGTTTTTCCTCTTAAACTAAATGCCCCGAAAAGAACAAATAGAATTGTTAGATTAGAGGATATGGATGAAGATAATGATTTTGTAACAATAAATAATGAACAATCAACAAACAATAATGATAATACCCGATCTACAAACTATAATGAGGATGATTCAAATTCTGAGGTGGAATTTGAACAATTGAGTGAGGATGATGATGAAAGTGAAGTTCATACTGAACTTAACCCTGATTCACTTTCTGAACCCTCCCCACAGCCAATCAGGGGATCGGAGAGAAGTCGCAAAACCAAAAATTGTCCTTGCGGCTGTGTGAGTGCACTTATCAGTCATGACAATAATCATAAGTTTATGGAATGCCATTTAGAGCCCAAAAATGTAACTGAAGCTATGAATAGCATAGATGCACCCAAGTGGAAGCATGCTATGGATGAAGAAATACAAAATTTGTTAAATAAAAACACTTATGAAATTGTTGATAGACCTAAGGGGAAGAATGTCATTAGTTGTAAATGGGTATCGAAACGTAAAACTGCACTTGATGGAAGTACTCCTCGCTTTAGAGCTAGGTTAGTTGCACGAGGATTTTCTCAAATCCCTGGTATAGATTTTAATGATACTTATGCACCTGTCGTTAAAAAGAAAACCATTAGACTGTTGATAGCGTTATCAGTACAACTCGAATGGGATAGGGAGTATCTCGATGTAATGGCTGCTTACCTGAATGGCAATCTCTCCGAAGAATTGTACACGGAACAACCACCTATGTATGAAGATGATAAAGAAAATAAAGTGTGCAGATTACGCAAAGCCATTTATGGGCTCCGTCAAGGCGCAAAGGAATGGCACAATTTTTTAGATGACATTCTGATAGGTTTAAGAATGAAATGACTTAAGAAAGACCCTTGTGTTTATGTTAATGTTGATGAGAACCTGGTTGTATTTATTTATGTCGATGATCTGGGAATAACTGGAACTAAAGTTAAGATTGTTTGGCTAAAAGGCGCACTCAATGGCGAAATCCAATTTAGAGCAATGGGAGAACTGACAAACTTCCTTTCTGTAAGAATAAGGACTGAACATAACACTGTAATGCTAGATCAAAGTCACTACATTGATCAACTGTTGACAACTTTTGGAATGTCAGATTGTAAAGGCAGATGTTATCCTTTAGAAGCCAATAGAATGAATGGAAATAATGGAGCAGAAAATTTCAATAAAACATTATATCGTCAGGCTGTTGGTTCCTTGTTGCATCTCTCTCACTCAGCGAGACCAGACATAAGCTTTGCGGTGTGCAAGGTAAGCCAAAAATGTGAAAATCCAACAACAGACGATTGGCTGGACATTAAACACATTTTAAGGTATCTAAAATTTTCAAAAGATTTTGTATTAAAATACGTTAAGAATGATGAGCCTGTTAAATTTTTTTCTGATTCAGATCTAGGAAATAACAAACTTGATAGAAAATCAATTTCTGGCGTTGTAGCCACCCTAGGTAAAGGTCCTATAATCTGGTTAGCCAGGAAACAGACTTGTGTGGCTGACTCAACAGCAGTGGCTGAATATTACGCTATTTATGAAGCTGTTAAAGAGATAAGATGGGCGTCACAAATCTTGTTCGAATTAGGCATGGGAAGGTATGCCCCCGAACCATGCTCATTATTTTCTGACAACGAGACAGCAATTTCTATGAGTAAGACATGGGAAGTTTCCGAAAAGACAAAGCATGTCGACTTAAAATACTATTATATTGAGGATATGAGTGAAAAGGGGAGGGTCAATTTAAAATTTGTGCCAGGTAAAGAAAATCCTGCAGACCTTTTTACTAAACCTTTGAATGGAGCCAGAACCAAATTCCTTTGTAACTTAATCAATGTGATTAAGGCTCCTTAAAATTTAATCCATGTTAAATTGTTTTCTTTTAGAGTGTAACTCACTTTTGCGCTGTATTTTAATCTTTACATTTCTAGGAACTTTTACTGTCACTTTGTTATGTTAAGCTACGTGCACTTAGCGCGAAAGAGGTTGTTCCAAAAACGCCGATTTTGGCCCCCCCCTGGATTTGGCCCAAACTTTGCTCAGATGTTGTACTAAGTGTCCCCGATGCTTGGGCAAAATTTCAGCCCCCTCGGATAATAAGGGGGGAGGGGGCAGGGGGGCAAAGTTGCAATTTTTTTAAAACTTTAAAAATCGATATCTCGCGAACGGTTTGAGTGTAAGTGTTGCGGTTTGCGCTAAAAAACGTCAAAAAATTTTTTCTACAAGATTATAAATGCTGTTTGCACGGTTGCGTAATTTATCGCGGTCATAAATCGATTTTTTCGATTTTGACGTTTCGACTTTTTTTAGTTTTTCGCCTCTCCTCTCTTTGGAATCGTTGCTACGTGAATGAAAACCTGTTGAGGTGATTCTCCATAAAATTCTGCATCTACTACACTTTGTTTGACCTTGGGGAAACGATTCGTTCGTGAGTTACAGCGATTTTTCTGCGCGTTACCGGTTACGCGCGGGCGGCATATCGGCGGCGCTCCATCCCGCGCGGACAAGGCAGAGGTTGTTTCACCGCTATAGAGCCTCATATTCATGCTGTAGGCTGTAATTATCGATATTTTCTCCTCCCCCACCCTTCCCCTCCAATAAATATTTTTTTTATACTTCGTTATACAGGGTATGCCAGACCACCCGTAACAGGTCTTTTTCTCGGTTTGTTTAGGTAGTACGAAGTGGGGGACTGCGGGGTTGAACAGGGAATTGACCCCAAGGAATCCGAATTTCACGGCCCCGAAACCCCCCTAGCCACCCTCGGGGGGTAAAAGGGGGAGGCACAATGTCTCCCGACTTTTGGGATCGTGACCCCCTCTTTACCTCCCAAGGGGGGCATGGGGGGTTTCGGGGCCGTGAAATTCGGATTCCTTGGGGTCAATTCCCTGTTCAACCCCGCAGTCCCCCACTTCGTACTACCTAAACCAACCGAGAAAAAGACCTGTTACGGGTGGTCTGGCATACCCTGTATAACGAAGTATAAAAAAAATATTTATTGGAGGGGAAGGGTGGGGGAGGAGAAAATATCGATAATTACAGCCTACAGCATGAATATGAGGCTCTATAGCGGTGAAACAACCTCTGCCTTGTCCGCGCGGGATGGAGCGCCGCCGATATGCCGCCCGCGCGTAACCGGTAACGCGCAGAAAAATCGCTGTAACTCACGAACGAATCGTTTCCCCAAGGTCAAACAAAGTGTAGTAGATGCAGAATTTTATGGAGAATCACCTCAACAGGTTTTCATTCACGTAGCAACGATTCCAAAGAGAGGAGAGGCGAAAAACTAAAAAAAGTCGAAACGTCAAAATCGAAAAAATCGATTTATGACCGCGATAAATTACGCAACCGTGCAAACAGCATTTATAATCTTGTAGAAAATATTTTTTAACGTTTTTTAGCGCAAACCGCAACACTTACACTCAAACCGTTCGCGAGATATCGATTTTTAAAGTTTTAAAAAAATTGCAACTTTGCCCCCCTGCCCCCTCCCCCCTAATTATCCGAGGGGGCTGAAATTTTGCCCAAGCATCGGGGACACTTAGTACAACATCTGAGCAAAGTTTGGGCCAAATCCAGGGGGGGGCCAAAATCGGCGTTTTTGGAACAACCTCTTTATTTTGTCTCAAGGGGAAGTCCTAATAACTCAAAATTCCATTTTATTGTGAGACGCAAAATTTTTTTTTCAAAACCTTTTATTGTGAGACGTAAAATTTTTTCAAAAACTCAAGATATGTCCATGTAAAAATTTTAGCCTCAAGGGGAAGTGTTGGAACCCTATTGCCGTAGGTACAGTGCTGCCCTCTATGGGCTCTCTTTGTCAACTGTGTACTCTTACTCTCTCTCTCTCGCCATGTTCCCGTTCGTTCATCACCTACCGCTGTACGTTTTCATGTCGAATAAACCTGTCGTCTCCAAGCTAGACTAATAAGTTCTTTCATCCGTTTTTTTTCCTCTAGGAAACCTACAGTTGCAACAGTAGTTGATGACTGGGGATCGTTGTCTCTTCTTTGTTATTGATAAGAAATAAAAGATGTGATACAAAAGTACAAGTTGAATTTTAAATATACTTTTATCCAAAAGTCAATCCGTCCAACATGGTAGCAGAGCGTGGTGTATTCTGTAACAAACAAGGAAAGTGTTCGAAAAAGTTAACAGAAATACTCCGCGTCGTATTAGCAGTTTACTCAAAGCGCATATCGAAAGACATCATGGTGTGCCGGTTGTGCCTACACACGTACTCCTCAACCTCGTGTCGTCTGATCGTTTTCTTTGTCGTAACGACTATGGATATAGAAAATTTCATAAAAATACCGATCTTCAATGGTACGAATTATGCAAATTGGAAATTTCGTCTCACAAAGTTTCTAGAGCTGACGAGTGTCACAGAGCAATCACTCTCGATGCATGACCTGCAGCAGGAGTAACCGAAGATGAATGGCGACCGATGCAGACAAAAGCGACTAGTTTCCTGATCAACACCGTGGCGGACTCTCAACTAGAGTTAATTAGTGAGAAGGTAACACTAAGACTTGTGATACTTAAGCTTGACTCTTCGTACGCCGTACACAGAACATCGAGGAAAGTGAACGTAAAATGCAAACTGTTTGAAGTTAAATTAACAGTTAATGAGAAACCTGAAGATTTCTTCTCTAACTTTGAAAAAGCCTTAAATGAATTGCAATCAACAGGCGAAAGTATCACTGAGGAAGAAAGACTGATTTATCTTCTTCTAGCTTTGTGTGGTTACCAGCCCTTATCACCTGTCATGGCGCCAACCACTGCTCTCTCCTGATTGGCTGTGGGCATTCATCAGCATTATCCGTTTGGGCTTGGGCCACGCCGGCCGCCCTTTCCGTGCATTTTCCGTTCTTTTGTATTTTCCAACAATACACTCATATTTCCATCATCATATTCGTGTAGTTGTTTGTGCCCACCACCACCACATCACAGGGCGACGAGGATAAATTCGATTTAAAGTGAAAAGTTCGGAAACTTAATGCGTGATGTTCATGGCCAAACGGATACCGGGTATCAAAATGGCCGCACCACGCGAACTTTTGAATCGCTATTTTAATCTCGTGTACGAAAATCGAGTAATCGTGTTTTAAACACATCTGAACTGTTTCTGTGATATTAGCTTTTAAAGTTGTTTTAAACCTTTTAAATTTGTATTATGTTGGCGCGGACTGTATAACTCCAACATTCCTTCAAGTGTCGGTGGCCCAAAGCAAGTACTGTCAATTTTAATTTTTAAATCTATTTCTGTGATCCTGCGTCGTATTCCTTGATTAATTATGTCATCGAACCCGAAAGTTAAGCCTCCCCAGTGCTTCCCGTTAGATCAGCACTTGGAAACCAACTGGAAGCGGTTCAAGTCCCGTCTTGAGCATTACTCAGTGGCTATCAAGTTAGCGGAACAAGACAAAGCAGTGCACGTGGCCATCATCCTGAATCTTTTCAGAGATGAGGTGTACGATCTGGTTCTCACATTAAAACCAACTGGTCTTGATGATGCGGCAGCAGTCATTAAAGTGTTGGACGATTACATCAAACCTAAGCGCAACCTAATTAATGTTCGCTTCATGTTCAATTCACGCAACCAACAAGAATTGGAACCGTTTGAATCCTTCTTTCTGGACATTCAAAAGCTAGCTGAAAAGTGCGAGTTTGGCGACCTTAAAAGCTCCCTTATTCAAGACCGTGTAGTAATCGGCATCACCGACCAGAAGTTACGGGAGAGGCTTCTAGGCGAAGAAAAATCTTTGGATGAGGTGGTCCAAATCTGCCGTGCTGTGGAAGCTGGACGAAGCAGAGCTAAAGATGTTAAGCAACCTGGTGCAGTGGCGACATCTGAAGTATTTTCTGTGGCAAGAAAACCAATCGAGCAGAGTGGTCCAGGAAAGGGACGCTTTCAGCAGAAGCAGCAGAATAACTCATGTCAAAGCTGTGGACACCGCAATCAACCGAATCAATCTGGTAACCGTCACCAACAACAGTTCTTCAAGACACCATGTCGTAAGTACAATAAGACCCACAAATATGGTTGCTGCCCAGCGTTTGGTAAGAAATGCATTAATTATAACGAATCTAATTATTTTGCCAGCGTTTGCCCCAAAGTGAAGAAACAGGTTGATTTTTGTAATTGTATTAATGATTGTAGATGTGTCAATTAGGGGTGTTCAAACGAATTCTTACCGGAACACTATCGACATCGTCTCTTATTGAAACTGGCGGCAGTACCGACAGTGGCCATGATATCGACAACAGCCGGCCTTATCGGAGTTTTGAGAGCTCGCACTCAATATATTGTTGCCCCGTGTGTTGGTTTATCAGATTGCCTGGCGCGGCGGCGCGTAAAATAGATGTACAATTGGCAACAGCTTATTTTCGCCAGCTCCGAAAACTCTGATCGCTATCGGTAAGAGCGCTCTTATCGTAACTTTTTCTTAACGGAACTGTTTCGGTGGCTTACCGACAACCGATTGAACAGCCCTAGTGTCAATGATGAGTATGTTGTAAACATTTCTGTTGTTTCGGCTGAGGGCCTCAATTCTAGAGATTGGTTTGAAACTATACAGGGTTATCCAAAAGTCACTGACCACCCCTGTAACTTTTTTCCAAATTGAGATAGAAGTTTGAAACTTTGGGAATGTTCCTCGGTCTAAGGTAGCAACTTTTTGGTCCCCCAAAAATTTTGGGGGGCGGCCCTCCTTAAGGGGGGCGGGGGCTAACTTTTTTTTTTTCAAATGGCAACCTTTGTGATACCTCATTCGAAACATAATAAAAAAAGACAATTTTTGGCGCAAACCGCAGGTCAAAATGTTCATTTTTGAAAACATGGCGGCCGGTCAAAGTTCAAAATGGCGGAAATTTGGCATCTCCGTAGTTTATTGACGGATTGGTGTGAAACTCGGAATCCTAGGGTTTTTCGGGATGAGAAAAACGATTCTGGCATGGGTTTTCCAGAAAAGTCTGTCCTTTTCAAAATGGTGGCGGTCAAAATGGCGGTCTCGAGCGGGAAGTGGATATTTAGGCTGCATATCGTTGGATTTGTATGAAACTTGGTATCTGGGGGTATTTCGGCAGGAGAAGAACGAATCTTTCATTGGATATCTGAAATTTTGACAAATTCCAAAATGGCGGGAAATCAGTTTTACGGCTCTTTACCGATGGATTTGCATGAAATTCGATATCCTAGCGGTTTTTGGCTGGTTAAAAAGGAATCTTTCATTAGATTCTTGAAATATCAAATAATTTCATGCTAATCCATCAGTAAACAGCCGTAACACTGATTTCCCGCCATTTTCCCGCCGCCATTTTGGAATTTGTCAAAATTTCAGGTATCCAATGAAAGATTCGTTCTTCTCGTGCCGAAATACCCCCAGATACAAAGTTTCATGCAAATCCAACGATACGCAGCCTAAATATCCACTTCCCGCTTGAGGCCGCCATTTTCACCGCCGCCATTTTGAAAAGCACAGACTTTTCTGGAAAACCAATGCCAGAATCGTTTTTCTCATCCCGAAAAACCCTAGGATTCCGAGTTTCACACCAATCCGTCAATATACTACGGAGATGCCAAATTTCCGCCATTTGAAACTTTGACCGGCCGCCATGTTGTCAAAAATGAACATTTTGACCTGCGGTTTGCGCCAAAAATTGTATTTTTTTATTATGTTTCGAATGAGGTATCACAAAGGGGGGGTTGCTATTTGAAAACAAAAAGTTAGCCCCCGCCCCCCTTAAGGGGGACCGCCCCCCAAAGTCTTTGGGGGACCAAAAAGTTGCTACCTTAGACCGAGGAACATTCCCAAAGTTTCAAACTTCTATCTCAATTTGGAAAAAAGTTACAGGGGTGGTCAGTGACTTTTGGATAACCCTGTATATTGCAATAATGTGCCAGTTAAACTTAAAATTGACAGTGGAGCCCAAGCAAATGTGCTGCCTGTAAGTGTATTTGAGCAAATTGCTCACAACAGTGATTTATTGCCGATTAAGACGGTCATTGAGACGTACGGAGGTTTTATTACTAAGCCGCTTGGTTGTGTGAATTGTGCCACAAAGAGTGGGCAACAAACTGTATTATTTCTTGTAGTTGAGAATGAGGCGACTCCTGTTTTGGGCCTTAGCACATGCTTCGATTTAAATCTAATTAAACGAGCGAATGAGGTAAAGCTACAGGCTACTTCTGAATCAGATCCATTGTACGTTCTGAAGCAATTTTCAAGTTTGTTGAAAGGCCTTGGCCAGTACCCAGATTTGACTGAAATTAGAGTGAGAGCGGGAGCTTATCAGATTCCGAGACCACCTAGGAAGATCCCTTCAAAGCTGCACGCTAGAGTTAAAAGTAAACTATACGAACTAGAGAATTTAGGAGTAGTTTCAACAAATGTGGAAAATGTGGATTGGTACCTATAGTGATTTAGTCATCGTTGAAAAACGGGATGGGTCTATTCGTATTTGTCTCGATCCTTTTGAACTTAATTAGTTATTATCAGGCGCCCATGTTATGTGCCGACACTTGCAGAAATTAAAGAGAAATTAATAGGAGGTAAATGTTATACGGTGTTGGATATGAAAGATGCGTTTTATCGGGTGAAACTTACTGAAGATTCTTCAAAGTATTGTGGTTTTATAACACCATGGGGAGAATACACGTTTATAAGGTTACCCTTTGGAATTTCGATTGGGCCTGAGACTCTGCAAAGGCTCAATACTAAATATTTTGGTCCGTTACCCGGCGTAGAAGTCATCTGTGATGACATTGTAACTTTTGGTAAGACTGTAGAAGAGCATGATAGTAATTTGTTGGGCGTGTTAAGACAAGCTGATAAAATTAATATTAAATTAAATATAAAGAAATACCAATTTCGGCAACCTAGGATTCATTACATGGGTTAAGTGATTGATGAAGAAGGTAAACGGCCCTCCGATGAGCATATTCAAGCTATCTTGGATTTGCAACCGCCTAAAAATAAAAAAGGCTTACAAAAATTTTTGGGCGTTGTTAATTATCTCAGCCAATACATTCCCAATTTAGCAGATTTGACTGCTCCCCTGAGGTGGTTGTTGAGGAAAGATGCTCAATGGGTTTGGGTAGCTGCGCACTCAGAATGTTTGGAAGACATCAAAGTTGCAGTCTGTAATATCTCAAAGTTAGCTACATTTGATCCTTCTTTGCATATTACGGTACAATGTGATGCGTCTCAATTTGGGTTGGGAGCCTGTTTAATACAATCCAAAAAACCCATTGCTTTTGCATCGCGTAGCTTAAATAATGCGGAAACCAGGTATTCTCAGATTGAGAAAGAGTTGCTTTCGATTGTGTTTGCGATTAAAAAATTTCATAGATTGGTGTACGGACATGACATCCTGGTAGAAAATGACCATAAACCATTGGAAAATATCTTTAGGAAACCAGTGTGTGTGTCCAATCGTTTGCAAAGATTGATGCATAAATTGATAAATTACCAAATATCAGTGAAATATGATCCAGACAAAGATATGATTATTGCGGATTATTTGTCGCGAAATTTCAAACAAACAGATGTTCCAATCGACCAAGCTACGTCAGAGGTAGTTCACTGCCTTGAAATTAATTTTGCTATCACACCTAATAAAATACTAGAATTAAGAGATGAAACTAATAAGGATCCAGTCTTACATAAAATTTTAAATACCAACATGGTTGGAATAACTGCGGAGATCCGTTACTGAAACCGTATTACGCTTTAAGAAATGATATTGTGGTTGAAGACGGCATAATTTATCTGGAAAATCGGATAATTGTTCCTTTGTCACTTAGGCAAAATTATATGCAATTAATGCATGGGACAGCTCACTTAGGAATCAATAAGACTATTGCTAGAGCGAATCAAGTTGTTTTTTGGCCTGGGTTTCGAACGGCAATTGAAAATTTTGTCCGAGGTTGTCAAACATGTGCTAAGTATCAAAGCAAAAATGTTAAAGAACCGTTAATTCCTCATGACATACCTGATCTGCCATTTCACAAGATTGGAATGGATATATGCGAAGTAGCTAATAAGATCTTTTTAGTAGTCACAGACTATTACTCAAAATGGCTAGAAGTAATTGTTATCAAAAACAAAACTGCAAAGGAGGTTATTTCTGTACTGAAAGACATTTTTAAACATCATGGTATTCCTGCCCAAGTGGTGTGTGATAATAATCCATTCAATTCAGTAGAAATGAGAACTTTTGCAAGTGAATTTAATTTAATGACTCCTTCTAGTCCAAGATACCCACAATCTGATGGTATGGCAGAAAATGCTGTCAAAAGAGCTAAATCTTTAATTAAGAAGTCCTTGGAAGCCAATGTACCGCTGGCCGATGCGCTGTTAGAATATAACAACACCCCGATTTTGGATTTAAATGCCTCCCCTGCTCAATTGCTTATTGGCAGAATACTTAGAACTAAAATGCCGATTAGCTCCAAGAAACTCAAGCCTGAAACACTTGATATGTCAGATGCCATTCAAAAGTCTCAGAATGACATGAAATATTTTCATGATAAATCAGCAAAATCAAAAGCAGACTTTTCGGCTAATGGATCTGTGTTAGTTTTAAGCGATAAGAAATGGATCTCTGGTCAAATTGTTGAAAAACTTAAATATCCTCCTCGATCTTATATTGTTCATACCTACTGAATTAGGGCAAACCTTAAGAAGAAATTCCTCATTTCTGAGGAAAAGTTTTAAACCCTTCGAAAATGATCAAATTGATGAATTGTAACACTTGTGTGAAAAGTCTGCTGCTCAGACAGAACCATTAATAATTAGCGAAGAGGAAATTAATATCGAACAAATAATTCCTGCTATGACCTCAGAAACTGATTTTAGTCAGCAACATGAAGACAGTGTGTCAGAAATAGGTATGGTTCGACGTCTCCTTCGGATCTTGTGGTAAATGCCAATACACCAATTGGATCCAATAGTTCTCTGAACTTACTGGAGTCCAATGAAGCTCTGGCGCAGTCAGATGAAACATGCCAGCATGCAAGTGCTAGTGCATCTGTAGAAATTGAATCGCCAGCGCTATTTTACAGCCCTGAGAACGGCAGTGATGGTGACAGTGATGTCACAGTATTATCTACCAGTGGCAGTGAATGTCTGGGGCTTAACCCAGATCCGGAAGAGACGCCCCGAACCATAAATCAAAATACAGGTCAATTATCCCAGGTAGGAGAGCAAACACGAGGCTGAGGAACGCAGGTAGAGGAATTAAGAAGAAACTAAATAATGATTTTGTGTATGGTAAACTGAAGTAAATTCTTCCTAGCTCGAATGAATTGTTTCCATATTTTTAGTAATGAATCGAGATTAACTGTGATAAAGTACTGATCAACAGATTTTAACTATGTGTAGATTATAAGTAAGGTGAGGTTGGGTAACTGGGCGATGGGGTAACTGGGCAGTGCCCTCCGTATTTCTACCAGATTAGTGCAAAAATTGTTTTCACTGTTGGCATACCTTCATTATGACGTAAACCATCTAGAACATGTAAACATAACTTCAAAAAAAAATTTTATGGTGAATGGTGAAGTGCCGAAAATTGGACAGCTTTTTTTTCAAAACAACGCCGGAGGTGGTCCCGAAAAGAGCCTCATATCTCACTCCCAGCAAGTATTTTATTCAACTTTGACAATTCTTCTTCATGTATGATGTATTTGTGTAATGCGTGAGTAATTACAACATAATTGGATGAAAATACTGGCTGCAAAGGGTTGATGCCCAGTTACCTTGAAAATTTTCCCTTTGTGGGGTAACTGGGCACCCACCCCAAGGTAACTGGGCAGGTGGCAGTGGTGGCACCTGCCCAGTTACCCATTGCAAGGTTGCTGTGCTTCGGTGTTTGTTTACTTCTGAAAATGTCAAAACTAATTGACTATTGTGGACTTTTAAGTGCCAAAGACAAATAATCAGGGTTCCCAGCACACTAAACTTCTAACTTAAGTCAATTATAGCATAACTTAAGCATTACTTAATTACATTTTTGCCGCTAACTGTTATGACAACACTTTTAACGACTTAAACATGGTTATATAAATTCAAATGAAATTCTCTGAAACCCTCATGAGAAGGACATTCTTTTCTGGCCAATGAGAATTACAAATAATGCCCCCCTTAAAAATTAAGGGAACTTTTTGGCGCCTGACTCTATCCCAGATCAGCCTTGCGGCTTAATTTTTTTTCATTTTTTAAAAATGTATCATGCTTAATCTCACTAAAAGTGGCCAAACAGAGTCCTGGTATACAATACTACTTTATAAGTAGTAATACAGGAAGTTCTAAGCATTTATCTACAAGGAAACATTTTTTTTTTACCGTTATTCAATTCTCAGATTTGAGGGTTTTTTTGCCGCTAACTGTTACGACATCATTCTTAACCACTTAAACATGTTTATATACATTCAAATGAAATTTTCTTAAACCTTCATGAGCAGGACATAACTTTCTGGCCAATGAGAATTAAAAATAATGCCCCCCTCAAAAATTAAGGGGGGGTAGTCCAGTTACCCCACGACGTTGGGTAACTGGGTGAAAATAACGGGAAATTTTTGAAAATTTGTGGGAAAAAATTGAAAGATGAAATTCGACTTTTGACTCTTCCTACATTTAGACAAGGTGTTGTACTTACTAAAAAAAAATTTAAAAGTAGCCTCCACTGTCAATATAATGATGGGAAAAAAATCATGAAGTTGAAATTTTGACATTTTTCTCCGAACTCCTGCCCAGTTACCCAACCTCACCTTATATTTTGTTTTTATTGTCAGTGCCTTAAAATATGTACTTGAACTTGATTGTTACCAATGAATTTTCAGGTTGTAGAATTAATAGGGAAAGGAATATTTGGTCTGTGTAAAAGGCGATTAACGCCAGATACATGTTTTTATGTAGGCGATTAACGCCAAATTCTGTTATACGGTGATTAATACCATTTTCAGGTTTTGTGTAAGCGATTAACGCCACATTGTGTTTTTTCCCAAATGATGAGCTTGTATAGCCATACATGATTAAGGCGATTGACGCCAAATGATTGCTTTTAAAGGGGCGACTAACGCCAATGATAATATATTATGACGGCGAATAACGTCAAAATTATTATTGTTATTAAGGCGACTAATGTCTAAATCATGTTTATGGTGATTAACGCCAAGTTACTCTTTACAAGGGCGACTACCCAAGTAGCAGAGGTTGCAATAACTTGCAACAAAATCGTTGAAGTCTTGTAACTAATAGATTGACGTGCAGATTGCCTACTCTTTCCCCCGAAGGAGCTATCATTGTTGGAACTTGTTGCAATAAAGTTGAAACATGTTCCAACTTCAATATCGTTCCCGGTCCTTACATTTGGCTAAAATTTGAATATCGCGGCCTTCTTCGCAAACTGGTACGGACGACACGTGACTGGTCTTTACTTAATTTAATAAATATAATATAATAAATTATAATATATTATAATAAATTATTAATAATATTATTCATTTTTCATTGATTTATATTATTTATTTATCTTATTTCGTTTTTAATATTTTCATTTTTAATAACTATATAGCCGTCCATATTTTATTTTATTTTTTCATGTGTTGTTCGTACTCCTCTCTTTCAAAAACTTGATCTACTTTATATAATTTTCGTATCCTTCGTTGTGAAACTGAATGATGTACAAAATTGGAAGAATATCATTGCTTCTAATCATTGAATTAGATCTGCGGACGTTTATTAGTGCTATATTAGCCACATCCCCCACGCGAGCGTCCGTGGCGGAGTGGCACCGACACTCGGGCGATCACCGAAGTTCAGCAACGTCGGGCGTAGATAGTACTTCGATGGGTGACCGTTTGGGAACTCAGGCGCAGCGCGGCTTAACTCTGGCGTACATTGATTGTCGGGTTCTCTTAGCGGCACTTCTCCGGTGTCCAAGATGAAAATTATGCCTAAGAACGTGCAGAGCCCCTAAATTTAAGCATATTGGAACTTTTTTTTCAGTGTGATATCATATCGGTAACATGTTGATATCATGGCGATAACATGTTGATATCATATATGATAACAGGTTCCATTCACCCTGTTGCTACCATGTTGGGCCAGACCAACTTGTTACCAGCATGGTCATTTTTAGCAGGGATGATTTTGGCAACGTCGATAAGTTGCAAGATTTATGGAATTCAATTGCTATAAGTTGCGACTTTTCTTCCGATCAGATCGCCGAAAATCGGCACTTATCGACCAAATGTTGAGTAAAAGTTGCAACTAAGTTGCAACTTAGTTGCGACTTTTAACCAATATTGTTTCAACTTCTTGCAACTTTAACTTTGAAAAATGCTACTTGGGTAACGTCAATTAATAATTTCTATTAAGGTCTAGATTTTGTTTTATGGCGATTAACGCAATATTACTTTTTACAAGGGCGACTAACGCCAATAACTCATGTCTATTAAGGCGACTAACGCCTAAATTTTGTTTTAAGGCGATTATCGCCAATTATTACTTTTACAGGGCGATTAACACCAATAACTTATTTCTATAAGGGGGAAGGTGTGTGGTTGGCAGCCCTTGTCACCTGTCATGGCGTCAGCCACTGCTCTCTCCTGATTGACTGTGGGCATTCATCAGCATTATCCGTTTGGGCCTGGGCCACGCCGGCCGCCATTTCCGTGCATTTTCCGTTCTTTTGTATTTTCCAACAATACACTCATATTTCCATCATCATATTCGTGTAGTTGTTTGTGCCCACCACCACCACATCACAAGCTTTACCACCGAGCATGTGTTATCTAACTGATGTATTTAATGCCCTCCCCGACGCTGATAAAAACGTTGCATATATTAACCAAAAAGTTCTCTCTTCTTTCAATGCTCGCAAAGATCTTGAAGATTCTTTAGCTTAGGCTCTAAAGCAAAGAATATGCATCAATTTAATCAAAATTCAAGTCGTTACGCGAACCAGCATACAGCATCATCGAGCTTAAGTCGCCCTCACTCCAGAGGTTTCCACAGGCGTCCAAATGGTCCACGTTATCACAACTACAACAATCAAAGACAGTATTCGAGTGACTCCCAAACCAAATGTCAACTGTGCATCAAACCAAATCATACAGCTCCTGAGTGCTACTCACTTCCATCCAACTACCGAATACCTACCATCCGATTCCAAAGGCCGAAGTCCATCCCGAGGATACAGAAATGACTCGACCCGCTCTCGCAGAGGAAATTTCTCAAATCAAAACTCTCATAGCTACATGGCCTACAACTCCACTAGATTAGAGGTGAACACCTTCAAATTGACTTTAGAAAATCCCCCATCTCAAAAATCTATGTATTGGCTACTTGATAGCGGATGCAGCGACCATATTATCAATGATCAAAGTTTATTTTCAGAATTTGCAATCCTAGAAGACCCAATCGAAATCACTGTAGCAAATGGTAATAAGCTAACCGCGGAAAAAGTAGGTCAAGTTGTAATTTCTTGTGATGTTTATGGCCAACAAGTCGAAAAAGCATTGAGTAATGTGTTTTGTGCTCCAAAAATGAAAGAAAATCTTCTAAGTGTATCAAAAATTGGAAATTATGGTTAAACTATAAACTTCCATAATAATTGTGCCAAATTTCACCTCCAAAATGAACTGACGAGCGTAGAAAAAAGATGTGGAAATCTTTTTAAGTTGCACTGTATGTCCGCTTAAATCATATTCTGCACAAGGAAATTACTGCAAATGCTGTTGATACTTATACAGAAAAATGGCACAGACTACCAGGTCATTTAAATGTTTCTGATTTAAATACGTTAGTTAATTAGAAACTTGCTGTTGGCCTCCCTAAGAAACTAGAAAATAGACACCTTGATTGTGAAATATGTCTAACAAGTAAAATGGTCCGTACTAAATTCAAAAATCAACGCACTCATGCAAAAAATGTTTTAGATATTGTACATGCGGATTTAAATGGGCCAATTAACCCAGTCGGTTATCAATATAGGTAGGAGAAAGATACATAATTTCCTTTATCGACTTCAGCAAATTTGCAGTAGTTTTTGCAATGAAATAAAAAAGTGAAGTCTTAGATAAATTTATTGAATTCACTAACGTAGTTGAAAATCTAACAAACAGGTCAATCAAAGAGCTGCATTGTGATAATGGCAAAGAGTATATTAATCATGCTTTTAGGGATTTTATTGAAGAAAAAGGAATCTATCTTAGACCTTGCCCTAGTTCTACGCATCGACTTAATGGGACTGCAGCAAAATTTAATCTTACAATTGTTGCTCGCACCCGTTGCTTACTGAATGGAACACAAGTCAATGTCAAATTTCGGCCAGAACTAATTTTAATAGCTGCGCATCTGGGGAATCGATCATTAGCGAATACCAAACTAAGAAAAACGCCTTACAAAATTTTTTCTTGGAAAAAAACCAAATATTTCAAATCTTAAATTATGTGGTACTACTGTACTCTACCTATTTATTGATGTTCCCATTGAAAAAAGGAAATCTGTAAAATTAGGTCCAAAAGCGGAAAAAGTTATTCTCTTCGTATATTCTGACTACGACTATAAAGTGCTAATTGGCCAGGAAGTAATTATAAGCCGGGATGTAAAATTTATTGAAAATATCAACCTCTGCATTAAAACCGAAAATAAAAATTTAAAATGTAACGGTCAAAATGAGAAAAATCTCACTGGAAACAACGAATTTTTATTTCTTAGAGATGATAGCGAAAATATCCAACATGAAGTAGTGAACATAAATAATGAAAATTAGAATAAAAATGTAATTCCAACTCCACCCACAACCCCGCCCCCTTTAAATCTACCAAGAAGAATCATTAGAGCACCCCGTATATTAATAGAATATCCAATTTTTGCCAACAGATGTGACGTTGAAATCCCTTTAACTTATGAACAAGCTGTAACTAGTCTTCAAGTTGAAGAATGGCAGTATGCCATTGATGAAGAACTCCAAAGCTTAAAAGAACATGACACCTGGAAAATTGTTAATATTCCGAGAGACCAGAAAATTATCGAAACTAAGTGGTTATATCGTGTCAAACCTAACGGGAAATACGAAGGACGATTGGTCGCTCGTGGTTATCAGCAAATGAATGATTTTGATGACCATATTCATTCACCAGTAGCACGCATTTGTTCTTGTTGGAAGTTAGTATGGTTTCATTTCAATGAGAAGAGTTAATCGATTCACATGGAAAAAGTATATTCGTTATTGCAGAGGACATGATGATGAACCAGTTAATAATAGGCACAGTTCAGAGAGATGGTGGTGACTACTTGAGTCACCGTTGTACAACACCGATGTGTATTGAATGCGGGAAGTATGAATCTAGCATGCATTCCAACATGCCTCCCTAATTTAGTATCGTTTTCCCAGAGATACTAAATTAAAAGCAATATTCAAAAGAAACATGTTAATTATCAGTAAATGCTATTTAACAAAAAAAAATTGTCTTCTTAGACATAGCACTGAAGAAAATTAATTTTCAGCCTTTGGATTTCATTGGTTGTGACTAGGCTACCCTGCTCTAGGCCTAGCTTATGAAACAGAACGATGTTCTCGAAGAAAAAACTACCAAAGAAATCGTATGAACGATCAGAGGCACGGCAGGAAACACACACACACTACTAAAAAGGTTTTAAATAGGGCTGGGAGACACGTCCCCTACCCTTCCAAAGGCAATTCTCACATCGCGAAAAATTCCAGCTTTTTCTCACCCCTTTCAAACTACAACTACCTCTCCCCGCCAAAGAAGACCCTCCCCCCAGCGGCTCAGGGCACGCCATCTCTGATTGGTCGATCCATCATCATTCGGCAACTGCAACCAATCAGAGATGCGCCGTCCAGAACCACTGGGGAAGTGGCGCCCTCTGGCGAAACTACTAGAAAGCCAGAGGGAAAGTATTATTTTCTCTCTGATATATTACCGTGCTACAGATTACCCCCCCCCCCCCCCGCCACTCCCAAACTTTCAGACAAAGTCAGGCGATTTGGAAGTCTGGTTCCCCGAGAGAGAAGATACCACGTAACACAGGCAAAAGATCACAAAACAAAGAATGAAAAAATAATTTGGAAGAATCTAATCAAAGCTTAGAGATACGTTTTCTCAAACAAAGTTTGGGAAAACTCATCTCCTCGCAGAAATTCCTTGTTTTTTTTAAATCTTTTAGTCCGTACCGGCTCTGTCGTTAATTTATTCAAAAAAAATTTTGTTTTGAAACACCGAACATATTTACAAATTATAAGTATTACTTTACATATACAAAAGAGACAGTATAAAAAATATCAACAAAACCAAAGTTGATTTTAACAGTTTACAGCTAGGTATGACAGTACATCGAAACTTCGTTAATATAAAAAAATTAGATTTTAGCTGTTGGACAAAATTTGAAAATTTCATTGCCAAACAAATTTGGTTAGTATAGTCAATTCAGATCATTCCTTTTTTTTCATCGATACTTCAATTTTATTTTCGTCTTCGTTATTTAGTCCGGGAGGACTAATTTGATGATGTTTCATCGGATATTACTTAAAATTACTTACAGCTCCTTATAATTAGGGGTGTGTGTAAATTTCCGTTTGTGCAGACACGTTATTGGGTGCAGTTAGGCAGTTAATTTATGCGATGAATCTCAACAAGTTTTTTAGGTCTAAGCTACTATTAAAATCCTAGGGGACTGGGGAAACCTTACTCCATAAACGACCTAATTTATGGTTGTAGAACTAATCTCAATTTCATGTCGTCACACGAAGTTTGAAATCTGGCATGATAACAGAACTGTATGAAAGATTACTAGCCGCCCATTCAACTTGTAAAATCAAGAAATTTTACTATCATACTCAGTATTGCTACCAGAACTACGAGGTTTTGAATAAAAAAAAATTGGGATAACAAAAACAGCCGCAAGGTGCGAACCATGCTCAGCCTATCGAAACGCATCCTTGAGTCTCACTGACAGGAGTAATAAAAAAATAAAAGAAAGTCTCGAACCATCGGGGATTTAAAATAAACAAAAATAAACAAAGCTACGAGTGATCCAGTCTGCTCCTTCCTCGTGGGATCTTCCTCTAGCTGGCTGCACCAGGGGATACTCAAGCAGCTTCAAGCCATCCTGCCGTCAATTCTACTTGAGTTAAGGGACAGGGATTTTGAAAGTGGTGCCGAATGATTGCGAAAGATGAATCCTGGAAATTATTCATACCTAAGTCACTTGAAAAAACTGTTATTGAACTGGCTCACCAATCTATTGGCCATTTTGGGTCCATGAAAACTTAATGTTATTTAAAATCATTTGTAACTTTTAACCGCTTAGAAGCCAAGGTTAGAGCCATGGTGACGGCATGCATCGACTGTCAAAAGTGCAAAGTACCGAACAAAACGTATCATGCTCCTTTAAAATCAGTAACTTCTAGTAAACCCTTAGAGATCTTATCAGTTGATTTGTTTGGCCAACTACCCAGAGCTAAGGGTAATTTAGTCTTTGTTTGCTTAGATATTTATACTAAGCATTATATAAAACTGTACCCTGTTAGAAAAGGTACTGCCGTTATTGTAACTTGAAAGTTCTTAGAGAACTATGTAAAAGATGTAGGTAAACCTCAAAAAGTAATTTCAGATCGTGGCCCGTGTTTCAAAGCAGACTATTGGCATACAAAATTAAAAGAAGCTGGAATAGAGCCAACACATTCTGCTGTTTACCATCCGGAATCGAATCCGTTAGAGCGTTATATGCGTACTAAAGGTGAAATGTGCCGGATATATTGTAATGATAAACATACAAAATGGGTTGAACATCTACCCTTCTTAGAAAATTGTACCAATCACACTGTAGGTAAGTGAATCTACAGGTATTACGCCGATAGAGGCAATGAAACGTGAGAGTCCGTACAACTTCCTCTCAACGATTATCAATTTTCCAAGCTCTGACTCTCCAGTGGACTTTAAATTCAAAATTTCAATTCTTGAAGCCACCTCACGCAAACAAGCTGTGAAACGTAAAGTATCTCATGATAATAAACATGAACTGTACCATTTTAAAGTTGACCGACAGGTCTTGGTAAGAACCCACTATCTATCTGATGCTATAAGTGGCAAAATTAAAAAGTTCTTTTGCCTATTTGAGGGACCTTTTACCATCGTTAAGGAAGTAGGAGATAATACTTTTAGTTTAAAAAATATGGATATCGACGAAATCTATGGTACCCATAATGTTAAACACTTAAAACCATTTGTCCAAGAACCTGTTTTCGACTAAAATGCCGCCATATTGTAATCAAAGTGCTATTTTAGTGGGTTATGTTGATTAACCTGTAGATAGCCTAACCAAGGATGTAAGAAAACCTCTCTTTGTAAATAATTTTGTTATATTTGTTTGTCTTTGTATTTTGTAATTGTTTTCATCTAATCCTTTGGTGCTGTAAGTTAATACTACTTGTTATTGCGATCCCCAATTCTCCCTCGTTCCTTGTAGGACGACCCTAAGTCCCGTCTTCTCTTGGGAGAATCGGGGGTAAAATGCTACTCAGGTCAAATAGTAGCTAGATATTGTACTATGATAAAACAGATAAAGAGTACAAAACTTGTTAGAAAATTTTTTTTTGAGAAAACTATGGCCGTAGAGGTCAAGTATTTTCCAATTTTTTTTTTATTGAGGTAATATTCCGGCATCAGCACAAGAAAAGTAAAGACATTTTGAGGTACCTAACTCATTCCCAATGGGGAAATTCTTAGAATTAAGTAGCTCCATTTACTTTTGCAAAACTCTAGTAATAAGTATTTGAAACTGTGCATAAATTAATTTTTTTATTTTTTTTTGTCTTTCTCCTTTCCTTCGCTTACTCTGTTTTTCTCTATTTTTTTCCCATCAGTTCTTAAATATTCAATGTTAGGAACTAACTCTTGGGGTGAAAAACATCACTTAAGTGTTATCGAACCATACTTTTTTTGTTTACTATTGTTATTTTTTTACTTCAAAATGTTAGTCTCAGTAAAAATATTTTAGTTCACACATGGTTAAGCTAAGCATCGGTAAAAGACAAGTTATATTTCTTTTCTTTCTAAATTATGGCAGAAAAACCTTCAAGGATGACTTTGGTTTGTTACCTTGCTTACTACATCAATATCAATTTTCTTCTTGTGTTAATTTAAATTTTATGTTGTAAAATTTTTTTATAAATTGTAAAACAATTGTAAACAATTGTAAAATTATTCAAAATTTAACTAGAATGTCCCAATTAGTTTCGCGACTTGTTATGGAAGCAAAACTTGGCGGAATAGAAAAATTAATTGATTTGGTAAGTAGTGTGGGCTGCTCGGCAATTTCTTAAATTATTTTAAAATGATGTTTCAACTTTGCTCACCATTTAAAACCAGAATACTAGTAGAATTTTTTTTCTGTTCAACAATGTTAATCCACCCAACATCTAAGGGTTGGTAAGAGGCAGCCTGATTTTGATTGAACAGCTCTAGTGGATAAGCAGGATGGCCGATGCCACTAGGTGGTATCCAATTTTTTTATTTCTTTTTGTTTCGGTGTTCCGGCCAGCAGACGAAGGTACTCCGGCACCACTTTTAAAATCCCTGTCCCTTAACTCAAGTAGAATTGACGGCAGGATGGCTTGAAGCTGCTTGAGTATCCCCTGGTGCAGCCAGCTAGAGGAAGATCCCACGAGGAAGGAGCAGACTGGGTCACTCGTAGCTTTGTTTATTTTTGTTTATTTTAAGTCCCTGATGGTTCGAGACTTTCTTTTATTTTTTTATTACTCCTGTCAGTGAGACTCAAGGATGCGTTTCGATAGGCTGAGCATTTGTACTGCCATTTGTTTTCAACCAGGGCAAGGAAATCATACAAAAGAACATTGAAGTCTTTGCATCCTCACAAATTGAAATACATAAAGCACGCTTGTTGCCTGCTGAAATAAATTTAACAGATAACGTGCCTGTAGGTACATTCTCTTTTTTTTCACATGTCACCTATGGAGGATGAACAATTGCATGAATTCATTGATCAGTTAAAACAGGCTGGTATTGTTCGTGATAGCACTTCGCCTTATGCGTCCCCAGCCTTTTTGGTTACCAAACCTGGAGTTCCAAAAAAATCTACCAATTAATCGCTATCTGACAAAAGATTTGTTGTCGACTATCGTCGCTTAAATGCCAAGGTCATCCCAGACAGGTACCCATTACCAAGAATAGAATCCTTAATCTCTGAGCTTCGTCAGTACAAATATTTCAGCAAAATTAATTTCTTGAGCGGATTTTTCCAACGGGAGTTATCTGAAAAATCTAGGAAATGTTCTGCCTTCACAACTAGTAGAGGTTTATTCGAGTTTAATCGACAACCTTTGGGCATTAAAAATGGATCATCATCATTTAGTATGCTCTGAACAAAGGGTTTGCTGACCTGTTGTTTCACGGTGTCATAATCTTCATTGATGATCTGATCGTTTACAGCAAAGACTACGAAACCCACGTTAAGCTGTTACATATTGTGTTCGAAAGGCTAAAAAAACATTTCTTACCCCTAAAAACTTCGAAATCCCAAGTATGTTGCGAATCAATTGACATCCTAGGATATTTGATTGGTCACCAGTGTACCTATCGCTCCATCAACCAAAAATTTAACTCCAATACTAAATGCTAAACCGCCAAAATCTTTGAAAGAATTACGTTCATTTTTGGGATCCTGTTCTTTCCATCGTAAAATCCACAATTTTGCCATGACTTGCTCCCCATTGTATGAACTCCTCAAAATTTCTTCCGACAAACAATTTACTTTAACACCTGCAGCAAAATCAACGTTCAAGACTTTAATTTCTCTTTTCACGCAAAAACCAGTATTCCAAAACTTCAATGAAGATCGTAAAACCGTGATAATTGTAGATACCTCGAAATTGGCTCTATCCTTGCCCAGCGTAATCCAGAAACAAAAAAACTTCCTACATACATACATCCTACAATACATCCTATTGGTTATTTCAGCAAAAAACTTCAATCACAACCGTCTTGGGGTTCGACTGAACTTGAACTCCAGGGCCTAGTTCTAGCAGTGCCTCATTTTCGCGATTAGCTATATGGCCGCAAAGGACTATGCACGGTTCTTATGGAAAATTGCCCTCGGTCAAATGCGATCAGCGATCAGAACCCTCGACCTTCGAAAGTTACTTAGGGATTTTCTTGCAATGGTCTTCCAGCCGCATCTTTAATGTCTTTTTTATGGAACCTGGAGAAAACTCGTACTCACAAAAAGCCGCGTACGCGCATGAATGTTACGGTCGACCTGCAACTCTTTTTCATCATCTCTATGGAGTTTGTCTTGGATGTACGATCTGATTAGAGGATACGATCAGCAGATAATAAGATGGCTGATAAGGCGGTGCTGCAAGTTGGAGCGACTTAAAATGTGACCATTTACGCCTAAATGGACATCTCTCTTCCTTGAGTTCAGTTATTAATGATCCCTCTCTCCTCCTCCATTGGTGCGGTTCAGCTAAGTCAAGACTAAAGCAAACTTAATTCCTACTTGGGCATCGTCAGCTGACTAATTACCCTCAACCTCCGCCACGTCATTATTGAAAGAAAGAAAAAAAAAAGAAAAAACATCAACATCATCTTCCAACAGAAGTTACTTTCACTGCTTCCACATGAGAAAAATGAAGAAAAAAAAGAAAGAAAGGAAGAGGGAAGAAAATAAAAAACAAGCAGTGAACTCCAACACAATGTGTTGATAAGGCGCGTCAATAACTCGCACATATCAACCCCTTCAGTTTTCATTTACAGAGATTTCAAAATAGGCAAGTAGCACAACATGAGAATTCATACGATCCAACACTTCAACGACGCACTTTGACGAGACCGTGTATTGTGAATGTAGAAAGCTATTCGGACGAATTTAAGTTTTTTGATCTGCCCCCAACAAAATCTTATCAGATTCTTGAAGAAAAGTGCTGCGGAATAATTTAAGCGAAGAAAGGAAAAATTTTGTCGAACTCCTGAAAGATAAAGTCGATTTAAAGGTATTTTGGGGCTAAAATATCGCAGAAACTTGATATACCAGGTCGATGTACCCACTCGTTGAATTTACGAATCAATTTCGTGAGCTCACATATGTAAAAGTCAATATGGTATAGTCATTTTGGGTGCCTTTATTTTTCAAGAAACAATTACAAGTAATTTCAATCCCGAAGAACCATTAATTTTCCGTAGGTACAAAATCGAAAAAATCAAAATGTGTCCTCTCCCTGACGTAAAAATTAGATTCTACGTAAGAAAATGCTTATGCATCCATATGCTGAACAGAATCCATATCTATCTCAAAATTTATCTCAGAGGTTTGTGTTATTATCAGCTTCCCTTTAAACCCCGGTTCGATGGCCGAATCGGCTGCCCAAAAAGCAAGCCATTTTTGAAGGGTTCTATGAGAAATTCGTGATTTTATCGGCTCTCAGGAAATCACCTCATGGCTAAAACTGGTGGTATAAATGTTTGAGTGCTTAAAATAATCGTATTTAAGAAACTAAGGCATTAAACTATGGAGTCAATTTCTTTTTAATAATACATGGGGTATCCCAAAAGTACCGGGACTGGTTCTGTAACTTCGAAACTAAAATAGATACAGGCATGATCTTGGTTTTATTTTAAAGATCAACTCAATACCTATCGATTAAGACCAAGATCAGCTCAATCGGATAAAAATTGACCGAGTTATGGCAATTTGAAATCAGTGAGGTACCTAAGTTTACCCCTACGGTTTTTTAGGAAGATTTTTCCCTTACCAGAATTCAAAAAGTTAATATACGCATCCGCTTTCCTCCGATTTTTCCATAACTTCCTTTTGCTTTTCAAAGTACCGTCCATCAAACCAGATGCACTTTTTCATGCGCTCTTGCCACTTATTCAACATTGTTTTCCTGAATTCTTCCTCTGGGATGGCGTTGAAAAAGTTCTGAACTGCATTCTGGATTTCGGTCTTCGATTCGAATCTTCGTCCACGAAGCTCCTTTTTTAAGCGTAGGAAACATCCAAAAATCACACGAAGCCAAGTCAGGGCTATAAGGGGGATGAGGGATTGTTTCAACTACATTTTTACTCATAAATTCACGTGTTAAGTTTGATGTGTGAGGCCGCCTATTGTCTTGATGGAGTATCCACGAAGCTGTCAAGTCCGGCCGTTTCTGGGAGATGTACATTCTCAACTCCTTTAGCACTTTGCAATAATACGCACTGTCACCTGTTGTGTTTGGCGGTACAAAATGTTGATAAATGACACCTCGAAAATCAAAAAACACAAAAAGCATCACTTTACAGGCCGATTTTTCGATCCACGGCGATGAAGAATCTTCCTTAAAAACCGTAGGGGTAAACTTTCCTTACTGATTTCAAATTGCTATAACTCGGTCAATTTTCATTCGATTGAGCTGATCTTAGTCTTAATCGATAGGTATTGAGTTGATCTTTAAAATGAAATCAAGATCATGTCTGTATCTATCTTTGTTTTGAAGTTACAGAACCAGTCCCGGTACTTTTGGGACACCCTATGTATAACGGGATTTACTATTGGTGATTTACCTATTATGGCCCCAGAATACTTTTAAGCGCCTTTACGTTCCTAATAAATCTCGACGGATTTTTTTTTTTGGGCTTAAACGACTCAAGAGATAATGTAGTTAAAAATATAAAAAAATTTCGATTTGAATATATAAAACATGTTTAACTCGTTGAGGCACACTGTGTATTGTATGGAGTACTGTTGCTATTCGACCTTTGTCTTCAGGTCAAAATTCTTACAAGGAAGCCCCTTGCAAGAGGCGAATTTGTTGTAAATACTCCCAATTTTTTTCCGTTATATAATGGAATTGCTTGTCAAATTCTGAGGTCAATTTTATCTAATTGTAATTTATATACATTTCTTTTTTTTCCCCTTCATTTTATTTTTTGTTTGGAGAATTCGAGGTTTTGTTGATTTCTTCAGATTTCGAATACTGTAACTTCTCTTCTATTCGGCCGATTTTTATGAATGAGACCTCTTTTAATTCGTGTTTTAACGGAGAGTAAGAAAAAAATTGCTAAGTACACGCGAAACAATTTGTTTTGAAAATTGGACGAATCCTAGCGTGACGGTGAAATGGTTAATGAAGCGTAAGTAATTGGGCGAGGGGCTGAGGATCCCGGCCTCGCTTGGTGACCGTCATTAGCTATTGTTCGTCGAGACGCCGACGCAGTGATCAGGAGCGTGGGGAACAGAGGGGTAGGTGGATTCCTGTATGAGCCACGTTTAGCAAATGGTCTAATGAGTCTCGAGGCTCATCACAGATGGCACTTAGGCTGCCGCGGCTAATGGAGCAAGGTTACCAAATTTTGAAAATAATACAGGGGTGTGTATATCTGTCTAAGCAACGTTTTGAACAAAACGGAGCAGTTCAATTCTCATTCAACGAGTGCCGACCTGCGCAGCCATCCTCGAATCAGTTCGCTTGCTTCTGCTTATATATGCATATTTTAAATCAGCGCGTCGCATTCTTAGGCTTTTTTTTAAAAAAAAACCAAGTAACGTAGACTCTTGGTATTCACTGCACATAAACTAGAGAGCCCCAGAATGAGAAACAACTTTAAATCATAAATATTGACGGATAAATAAACTTTTTACACGCTTTGGAAAATCTCAGAAATTCGCGGTAGTCACTTTTCGGTAAGGAACTAAGGGACTCGGTTATTGTATCGAGCAGGGTTCGAAACGATCGCAAAGGCGGTATACTACGTATACGCGCCAAAAGTTTGTTTTATTTAACGTCTCCTAGGCATTCCAACTCTCCTACGTACTTTCGCATGGATTATCATTTGTTTTTCCTCTCTATTTGTATTATTTGTGTTATTAGCATTATCATGTTTAGTAAAAATGGACTTCTTAAACGTTTTTGAAGACTTAGAGAGAGAATCGATGAGAAAAAGAGGCGACATGGCCGAAGAAGAGGCCGCGTAAGAAGACGGCGTGCGGGCGCGGTCCGGTAATGATGGGCGCAGCCTCGTGAGCGTCGTAGTTGGAGCGATAGAGGAGCCAAGGTATGGGCGGCGGGGCAGCGGAGAGTGACTGGGAGGGAAGGGCACGAGCGGCGCCGCACAATGGTATGGCTTCCGGTGGGAGCGCGTGAAACCTCCGTTACGCAAATAAAACGGCGAATATTTTGAAAACCGCACATGGGATCTTGTTTGGCCTCTTGGAACTTTTGTTCATGATGACATGCTGCACAACATACTGAAGTTTCAACGCATTTGACCGAGGGCAATTTTCCATAAGAACCGTGCATAGTCCTTTACACTTTTTTTCTGACCATAATAGCTTGGAGTATTTTACAACATTTAAAGAAAAGTCATATAGATTCAACAAATTGGTATCCAAACTTGTTGACTACGATTTTGATGTAATTTACAAAAAAGCTTCTTCGCCAGCCATAAAGGCAGTCGACCATTTATTTAGATTTCCAGTAACCGCAATTATAGCCACTTTAGACAAAAATATGCCAATTTCAAGTAATGATTTAGCTTTAATATCCACAGATTTTAAATCAGAGCAAATGAAGGACCCACAAATTGAAACCATACGAAAGGCAATTATCTCTCCGGAAACAATTTCTGATCGCAATGTTGTTCGCCAAAGCCGTCGCTTTTCACTCAGAAACAATTTGGTTTACCTAAATTTGTGGTGTAAAAATCAAGAGTCTTACGCTTTGTATGTACCCAAATCCTTGATTACTTCAGTTTTGCACCATATCCATGATGACCTAGTCGCGGAGTCAGCCCGCTTTTCCTTCAAAAATGCTACGATAGGCTAAAAAAACACTTCTACTGGCCAACAATGCGGCAAGATTTAGCCACCCACATCTCCCGTTGTCATTCTTGTAACCTTAATAAGCCAGCAAAAGTTAAGTACGGTTTACTGCAAACTATCCCACCGCCTTTAACTGGAAAACCTTTTTCTCACATAATTTGTGACTTCCTCGGTCCATTACCAAGTTCGAACGGTCATAAATATATTTTAATTGCCATTTGTACCCTCACCAAATATGCGATTACAAAAGCAACCAACAATGCTGATGCTAACGCACAGTTGCCAAATCTCTTATAAGTGATGTTATTTCTCAAAAAGGTTTTTTTAATAAATTTTCAACCGACAGAGGTTCACATTTTGATGATGAGCTTATCACAGAATTGTCTCACCAGTTAAAATTCCAAAAGCAGCACAGCACTGCTTACAGACCTCAATCACAAGGCTTAGTGGAGCGGCTTAATCAAACTATCGTAACAATTTTGAAACATTACACCAGTGAATCTAATAAAAATTGGTCAATTATTTTACCTTTTGTTACTTTTGCGTACAATTCAAATGCACAAGCCTCAACGGGCTATTCCCCATTCTACCTTGTTCATGGGTATGAGCCAGCTAGATACATCTCTCACCGCATCCCTAGAACCCCCAAACCCTCCCGTTGATTTGTTAGAATCCATCGAAGCAATTGCTAAAAATCAGGCATGAAATGCCTGAAATCATAAAAAAAGCCCAGGACAAATACAAACGACACTATGACAAATCTCATATACCTTTAAATTTAACACCAGGTTCCCAGGTTTATGTAACTCTCTCAAGACCCAGTTCCAAATTATCACCCCTCTATCAAGTCCCTTACATGGTCGTCAAGAAAGTCTCTGACCTAAATTATGAAGTTGCTATCCCAATGAGAGGAAAGTTATCAAATGAAATTTTACATGTCTCTCGATTGAAGCCTGTACCCCCTAAAGTCCAATATGTTACTTCAGTACTTCCATGTCAAAGTACCTCTCGCCAACGCAAATATTCTATTTAATTTCGTATTGCAATACTGCTCTCTCCATTTTACTTATGGCACCAAATGTAAACAAAATTTAGCTGTAATAAGGTTCTTTAAACTAAAATTAATTAAAAAGCTCACTTTCAACCTTTTAAGCTGTGATATTATTGGGCGGGAGCGCGAGGGACCAGCTGAGAAATAGGAGCTGTGACTAGAACCAAGATATGTAAGATTCCTTCAGAAAGTCGATTTGCCGCTACGAGCCCACGACATGGATCATCAGCAGGAGATCTTAATCTTAAAGTTCTAATCGTTATTTCTCAACAATATGTACACTTTACATAGGAAAAATACACGACAAATACATACATAGGGCTATAACACTTCAATCCTCATGTCAGAGGGAACGACGTTGAGGGACAGGTGAAGGCTGGAGGCGCAGCATTAGTCGTGTGTGCACACAGGAGGAAATGCGCTGCAGTATACGTGCGAGCACAAGGACAGGGTGCTGCAGTATACGTGCGAGCACAAGGACAGGGTGCTGCAGTATACGTGCGAGCACAAGGATAGGGAAGCTGCAGTAGACGTGCGAGCAAGGGCGTGTGCAGCAGTAAACGTGCGTGCACGGGATGGAAAGGATGGGATTGAGAGCTCCGACTAGGGCGCGACGAGGGCAAAGTCGAGAGCGTCTGATTTCACCAGAGAACTGGCCGAACCCCTATCTTTTCAAAACGTAGAAAAAACAAGGGAACGGGCATGTAAATGAGACCCCGAACTCTGGTGGTCAGGGATGAAAAGCTGGAGGAATCCCTCTCGTCGGCGCACAGTCGGTTCCCTGCGCGGGGGCGGAGAAAGCGCGCGGTTGGGGCGTGGACGGTGGAACAAGGGAGAGCCACAGTGGGCTCGAACATTCCCCCCACCAAAAAGAAGGTGAAATCTCTCCTTCTTTTTTGAAACAAAAACCAAGTGAAAAGGAGGATAACTAATTCAAGTTAAATTTTACACATTGGACACAGGAAAAAACACGAGATAATTAAGAGGATTACATTAAAGCTCATTTGAGAGGAGAAAATGTCTGAATTGGTGAAAAAAGGTTAACAAAAAATTCAGAGCGGACACAGATTAGAATTTACAAACAAAATTAAAGAAATTAACAAATTTACACAAGAATAGTGTGGGCTGATTAGCGACGAGCGTAGAGACTGACTGACGAGCTGAGTGAAAAGGCTGACTCAATCAGTTTTCGAAATGCTAATTCATTGATGTTTGAGCGAGGGATGATGACCTAATTTTGAGCCGAGGCGAGAGGTCTGGATGGGGTGCACGTGCACTGTAGAAAGCAGTTCCAGTCAGGGGATGGGGGGGTGGACGATGCACTGGCCGCGGCTCAGGTCATTCATCGCTCGAAGTGGCCCAAAACAAAGGAAGAAAGTGACGGGGCGGCCTGGAGGGTTGCGACTCGGCGTGCGGCGCGGCGTGCGGCGCGGCGTGACAGGAAGAAAGTCATAAAACCAGCCGAGGCTGCGCAAGGTTCATCCCTTAGCGGGTATTTTCTCCCGAACGAGACGGATCAGCTGTTCATGCTGAGTTAAAATGGGAACGTTTAACCTACAGAAATAACACTAAAATACTTCTATTTACACACATTTAAACGTAAAATTTACAACAATGCAGAGGCCCAAATCTCAATCGACGGGAAGGCGAAAGAGTTTCACGAGCGGACGACGCAATGTGTTGCCCGTTGTTTTCACTGATGCGACACGAACAATGCTGTCTTTGCCTGGATGCAGCTCGATTACTCGTCCCATCTGCCATTGCAAGGACGGTGCATTTCGTCGCTTAGAATATTTGATCAAATACGGACCACCAAAATCTGTTCCAACTTTCAGGAAGCAGCGCGCGGCAGGGACGACGCGGAACTCTGGAAGTTGCCCCATTTGCGGCGCAACATTTCTGGGAGCGGCCCGGAAACAAATAATACACTTATGAAGTTGAGCTTTAATCGCATAACGAGCTGAAAGAATCCAATAACTTTGGGATATGATGGTTTGCAGTAAGCGAGGTCCGGCGTGAAGATTTTGACGGTGAAAAAAGTCGATGATCAATTTGGTCAGATGAGCGTTTTTCGGCAAAATTGCCGGATGCTTGGCGGCCATCGGCAAATTGGATTTATCGAGTCTACCCCCCACCCTAAGCACTCCTAGGGGATCAATGAAGGGGTTCAAACTTGGAATTTGATTGCTGACCGTTTTTCCGCTGCGTAGTGCTTGAATGTCTTGAGCAAAATTTTTAAAGTTGAACCAATTTTAAAATTGTCAGCATGGGGGAGTTAACTTCTTCAATTGAAAGTTCTCCTTGAGCAATTTTCGTGGCTGAATTTTTCTTCTTTTGATCAATTTTAGCTCGACAATTTGAGACGAAACGAAAACACCAGCCTATTGAGTTGCGGAGCCGAGTCAGGCTTGAAAAACGGCTTAAAGTATCCGTAGTTTGGGCAATAAAGGCTTTTTTGACACTTTTAAGCTCAGGGATAGCCTTTAATTTTATCTTTTCGATTGGAGTGATTTTCCAAGATTCTTCAGGTCCAGAGAGCCAGGTAGGGCCTTTCCACCATAGAGGATTATTTACGAGGTTTTGCGGCAAAACTGGTCTGGATGCCAGATCGCTGGGATTTTCATCACCTGGTACATGGTACCAAAGATCCGGGGACAATTTTTCAGTAATTGAAACCACTCGATTTGCGATGTAAGTAGACAGTTTGTACGGAGGCGTGGTGATCCAACTCAACGTCGTGGTTGAGTCCGTAAGTGCTACAATTTTTTCAACGCGATATTTCGAAGGTTCAAGGGCTTTAACTGTGCTCGCGAAAGTTTTAGCTAAAAGGTTAGCGCCACTTAGCTCTAGACGAGGCACACTTAGTGGCTTGACAGGAGCCACCTTGGATTTTGCGATTAAAAGATTCACATTAAATTGTTCGTCATTTTCAGAGCGTACGTAGATCGTGGCACCATATCCTTGCTCAGATCCATCTGAAAATCCAATTAATGTGATCATTTTTGACTTGGAGAGGAAAATCCATCTTGGGATTTTCAAATAAGTTAAGAGGTGCAATTGACTCAAAACTTTTGACCACATTTTACCAATTTCTGGCGGGGCGGGGTCGTCCCAATCTGCACGGACAATCCACAATTGTTGAATGATTATTTTTGCACATAAGGCTACAGGAGTAATGTAACCTAAGGGATCAAATATTCTTGCGATATCTGAGAGTATGCCTCTTTTCGTGAGTTTGCCACATAAATTCACTTCATTGTAAGAAAATGTGTCAGAAGAAGAAGAAGTGTCAGCAATTGCTCGCACAGGTTTAGGTATACGAGTTATCAGGGCACTTAACGTTGAGAAGCACAGTACCAAGGAGAGAAGTGAAATTTCGAGACGGCAGAGTGTCAAACTCTGAGGAAAGATGCACTTTAATGTTCTCCGGGGGCGAATTAGAATTGGATGCTCCATCGACGTTTTTCCGTTGATTTGAACACAGTAGGCTATGATGCTGTTGTTTGCAAAATCGACAGGAATATTCACTAGCGCAGGCAGCGGTTTCATGTTTTTTAGACAAGCAGTTGGTACACCTGCGTAATTCGATTACTTTGCTTTTTCGCGCGCTTGGAGAAAGGCGCTTAAATTTATTGCATTTGTACAGGCCGTGATTTCCAGAGCACAATTCACAAGTATTTGTAGACTCAACTATTTCACTGTTGAGAAAAACCTTGTGGGAACTATTGTGCGATTTTGACGGATTTGATGTTGAGTTGGTACCCCTGGAAACTTGTGAATCCTTCGCCTGAGCCTTGTTGCTGGAAGAATCCATGGAAGAGCTTTCGATCTGCAGACACTCTTTTTCGAGAAAGTCGAGAATGCTCTCAAGTTTAGGGTATTTTACATCTGCACCGCGATAGTCATCGAAGCGTTTTCTGAAATAAAACGACATCTTGGCGGTGATCACAGCTGTCAGCATGGATGAATAATCTTGAAGTTTGTGATCCAATCCTTCAAGTGCTTGCGTATGTTCACGCACTTTTGTGAGGAAGTTCGGAATGTGTTTCAAATCCTTAACTTCTGGCAGTCCCAAAAGTCCATTGTAGTGGTAGTAAATATGACGACGTTCACATTGATAGCGTTGACACAAAAGTTTCCAAGCTACGTCATAATTTGTTTCGGTGATGTCAAGACCTTTGACTAGGTCCCGAGCGCTACCTTCAAGGGAGCTTAAGAGATATTGAAATTTCCTCACGGTGGGCAACTCTTTCTCGTTATGCACCGAAGCTGCAAAGAGATTGTAGAAGGAGCGCCAATCTTCTAATTTACCCGAAAAACGCGGCAAGGGCAATTTCGGGAGTTGGATTCGGCCGCGCGAGGCTCCGCTGGATGCGGAGGCGTCATGGCTCGCTGTCTCGGCGATTTTCGGACAGCACGAGAGATACAGCGTTTCCGCAGAGTGTATCATGCTGTCGAATTTTCCTTGAGTTCTTTTGAACTCAATTTGAGTGTCATCTGGGAGCGAAGCGTTTAAGCTGAGGATTTCCGCTTGAAGCTCATCAAATTGTTCTTGATAAGTTGATAGTCTTTCGTAGAAAATCTTGAATTGACTTGAGTTTTCTGCTGAGAGATCCTCTTCTCAAAGGTCTTCAAAATTGTTTCCTCGCGATTGTAGACGGTGTTTCTTTTTGCTGTAAGAACGCTTGCGGCATTTAAGTTGGAAGGCGCACTTCCAAACTCGTCTTCCAGATTGACGATATCGTCATTGTTTAAACCTTTTCGGTTCTTTTTTGATAATTTAGGCATTTTGGATTTGAGAAATTAATGAACACAAAATGACTAAACTATAAAATCTTGAACTCAAAAAATGTTTAAGCAACTTGAAAATTAGATTGCTGTTATTTCAATCAACAAATCTAAGGACATTAAATTAAAAAATGAGACTAGTAAAATCTAAGGACTGGTGTCTCAATTATTTTAATAAAGGATCCGGCCCGAGGGACCAAAATGGGCGGGAGCGCGAGGGACCCAGCTGAGAGAAATAGGAGCTGTGACTAGAACCAAGATATGTAAGATTCCTTCAGAAAGTCGATTTGCCGCTACGAGCCCACGACATGGATCATCATCAGGAGATCTTAATCTTAAAGTTCTAATCTTTATTTCTCAACAATATGTACACTTTACATAGGAAAAATACACGACAAATACATACATAGGGCTATAACACTTCAATCCTCATGTCCGAGGGAACGACGTTGAGGGACAGGTGAAGGTTGGAGGCGCAGCATTAGTCGTGCGTGCACACAGGAGGAAATGCGCTGCAGTATACGTGCGAGCACAAGGACAGGGTGCTGCAGTACACGTGCGAGCACAAGGATAGGAAGCTGCAGTAGACGTGCGAGCAAGGGCGTGTGCAGCAGTAAACGTGCGTGCACGGGATGGAAAGGATGGGATTGAGAGCTCCGACTAGGGCGCGACGAGGGCAAAGTCGAGAGCGTCTGATTTCACCAGAGAACTGGCCGAACCCCTATCTTTTCAAAACATAGAAAAAACAAGGGAACGGGCATGTAAATGAGACCCCGAACTCTGGTGGTCAGGGATGAAAAGCTGGAGGGATCCCTCTCGTCGGCGCACAGTCGGTTCCCTGCGCGGGGGCGGAGAAAGCGCGCGGTTGGGGCGTGGACGGTGGAACAAGGGAGAGCCACAGTGGGCTCGAACAATTATCGCTTTCTAATTCTTGTTTCAGAAACTGTTATTCGTTCACACTCTTTGCTGATCCAGTTTCTGGGAACGATTCTACACTCTGGAAAGACTGCAGACTCCTTTTAACAGCTCAAACTACTCCTGCAACTCAATTCAAGCTGTTCATATGAGCTTATATCACTGATTATCTCAACATCATGCAAAGAGTTCTGCTTATCTCAACCTGAACACATCTTCTTCACAAACAACTCTTAATCTAGATGGATATTTTCCTCTTCACACTGAATTATCTCGCAATCCGTTGTCAATCAATCTTACCTTTATTTTGTAGAATCGTCCCTCTAGAAACAGTCAATTGTAAGCATGTATCTTATCATCATTGTTAATTTTCATAACAAAGACCAAAAAACACTCTCATTCTAAAACGATCCTTTATTACGTTTCACTTGCTCACAAAAGCATGCTTAGCTTTAAAAAATTTTGCCCTTCAAAAGAAATAAACTCTCATCTATCTTAGTCGTCGGAGGTCCTCCTCTCCGAACAAGGGGGGATGTCAAGTACAGCGAGTGACTCCCTGACCTTGCTTGCCTCTTCGTTGTTCAGTTGGCACGGCTGCTCTGTTGGCCGGGGTTTTGAGTTTGCTTTGAAGCATCACTCTAGGAGTTCCCCTGGCCAATCAGAGGAGTGGATTTCTCAGCTGATCACTGGAGGGGGGGGGGGGGGAAGCAACGCCAGGTGAGTGAGGAACGAGAGGATTCGTGGCTTTTTGCTGCCAAGGATCCCCGGGCTCACGTCACTCGGCTTTTCAATTTTCATTTTTCGATTCTCCTTTTGTTTTGACGATTTCGTGGGATGAGAGTGCGCGTTTTGTCCGTCTTCTCTCTGGTTGTGAAACGTAATAAAAGGCTGTGTCGTCGAATCCTGTTTTGTTTTGTCTGCTCTCCCACCGACCTTTACACACCCCATATTTCTCACCTGCACATATAGGTCTGTTTGGTAGAAATGCGTCCAATTATACACATTTTCCATCGGGCTTCGAGTGCAAGACCGCTCTAGGCGACAAAGCTGTCACGTTAGCCAGGATACCTAATTTATGCCGTGCGACCCTGTTACTACATTTGTATTAATATGAGAGTTACGGAGGCGCTATATCCCACGTTTTTCATGAAAAAAATGGCAGGATTACTCTGAGAAGAAGTGAAATTAATTGACTAAAAAATTTGGAAACGTTCTATACCACAGTCATTGATTGTAGAATTAAGAGGGAAGGAAAGATCACCCCGAAGTTGCTATGTTCAAGGCCTCAGTGGTTATTTTGAGCAGAAGATTAAGTTTCCGTAGTTTTTCCACCTTCATATTTTTCGTAGGGATTTAATGAATTTACTGGCAAGCAGTTTATCGTCTAATGGTTTGCGTTCATGGAACCAATCAGTAACTCAGAAATTGCGTTCTTTCATTGCCACTGGAATGAATGTTTCGTCACCAGAAGTGTTTCAGTTTATTCAAAATATCTTAACAACCTTTATAGCCCCTCAGTTTAGAGGCTTTACTTAGGGCTTTCGATTACCCTGCTAAAAATGTTCCGTGTGGATGATTTCCATGAAGTTGATTTCCATGAAAAAATGACACGGAAAAATGGAACAGGAAATATTTCCATGTGGCTGATTTCCGTGTGGCTGATTTCCATGTGGCTTATTTCCATGAAAATTTTTCATGGAAACGAAATCATTTCCGTGAAAATTTGTCATGGAAACGAAATCATTTCCGTGACAATTTTTCATGGAAACAAAACCATTTGCATAAAAATGATCACAAGATGGTTTCAGTACCATCCAAATTGCTCATGGAAATTAAATAAATCTTAGAATCAAGACAAAGGAGACAAGCGTCCCAATGGGAGCACATGATATTTGGACCATGCAGACATGCTCAGTAAAATAGAAAATGAACAAACAACACTCACCAACTTGTTCAAATCTGTAATCCACTGGGTCAGAAAAATCCACTTGAAGACAATAAATCCAAATTTCCGATTAGAACTGGTGCAGGTACGAAGGAACTTTTGAAAACACGATGAGTGCATTGTAAAAATATCTAAAGCACTCTTTAACGTAAGAGAAAAATTAGCACCATGATTTAATAGCTGATCAATACAGAACACCACTCTCAGAAAAGCACTGACACAACACGATTCTTCAGTTTAGTTTTAGAGGAGAAAGCATTTTTCAAAAGATGCGACATCATAGATCCACAGCTTAAATAATTTCACAATTTACTCCGATTATTGATGATATTAAGGTAGCCATCGATTCTCTACCCGACGTTCCTTCCACACATGACAGGAAACATCTACAGGCATAGAGCAAATGGCACTAAGCAGCAATGTACATCTGATAAGGCAAGCTCCTGGAAGTGTCGATCTGCAAAAATACAAAGCGGGAGACAGATCATCAAATTGATCTACCTATCGTTAATGGCCGTCCTTGGAGACAGACAATAAACTACGTAACAATATATCAACCACCTTTTGATAACAAAACGAATTTAAAATGAGAGCAAGACCCTTCCTTATGGAGGGAGGGCCAAGAAACATTTAAAAACGGAACATTTTACTACTTACAGGTCTGAGCCACTGAATAAAATACATTCCACCAGTCAATAAAATTTTAAATTTTGAATGTTGATGGATAACCTGATTGCCAGTATACATTGAGTTGAAACATCTGATACGTAGAGCGGTTCATTCTTATAGAAGCTTTCGTAAGTAGTTTCAGATAGGTACTTTAAAATTAGACACCGGTCAAATGTAGTACAAGAGAGGAAATGGGTGCAACAAAACTTTAATTGTCCTTGATTCTTTTGAAGACACAAGGAAAATGCAGGCAGTATGAGGATGTTTCAACAGACTATCTATAGCACTCGCCTGCAAGAGTTGGGAAGTTTCGACTTGTGATAAAGTCCGCGGATAATAAGATTTGCACTTAGAGAGTGCAACAGAAGATCCACCATCTTGATTCTGGTCTTTCCCTTCAATGCTAAATGGATGAAAGATTATCTCCCTTCCCACGGAAGGAGTGGATAGATTTATTAGACGTAGACTCTTCGATCAACTTCGTAACCACGGTTAGGAATAGCACATGGTAGTAAATGCATTCGCAAACCAAGAGAATAGAATTCACGATTACCTCGCTCGTTAGAAAATATCGACTGAATCGTAAATCGGCAAAGAAAATTAAACTCGAGTTACTTGATCAGTATAGCTTGACATGACAAATAATGTGTAATGTAAGTACAAGGTGACAGGCTCATACTTAGGTGTGTCCGTCGTCAAGAGGTGAAAGAGAGATAATTTACCTGTGTTCGATGAAACTGAGTATAGTCAAGTAGACGCCGATAATACAATCGATTCTTCGTTAAGAATCATGAAAAGTAGATCAAATTAAGTTTTCATTTTCAAATTAACGGCATGGCATGGCTTGGCTGGCTGGGTGGATTGAATTGAACAATGGTCCGGACTCCGGAGTTCCGAGTCCGACTTGGACATCGAACAGTTGGACGAGGGACCATTCCGCGGTTCCGCCTTTTGCCTTTTTATCGAGGTTGCGTATGAAAATGAGTGAAAATCAGCCGCTATATTGATTTAAGAGAGCCAGTTTTTGTATTTTAATCCTTTTGAAAACATTTGCCTGATAATTATTTTGATAATAAATACAACCCTGGAAGTATCGGCAAGGAACGATTATTCCAGGAACTAGGAACATCTTCTTCACAAAAGTTAGGTTATATTTATCTCTCACATCACTTCAAGTAGTTCAAGTAAGTAATTTAATGAATAATTTTTCACTTTCACACCTTTCCCTACTTCAATTCAGCCTGATGGCATTTATCGATTCCAAATATTCAAGTTATAAATTGAGCGCCCAAATAGCTTGCCGACTGTTACCTACTGAGGTACGAGAGCTCATTCACCCGTCAATTTAATACTGACTAAAGCAAGGCATCCACACTGCTTATCCTCTGCCTCACTCATGAATTGGGTGGCTAATGCATTAGCGAGAACTAAAAACGCATCATCCTTAGACATTTTACCAATCGCACATCTGCAGTGCTGCGGATGTTGCCCTAATTTTATCCCTTCAAGGTACCCACAGTCAAATCATCAGTTTGTGCATGTACCTAAAAGTCGTATAATTTTAAAATACCTCAAGAGCTTATACAAAAATGAACCGCTCTAAGTATCAGATGTTTCAACTCGATGTATACTGGCAATCAGGTTATCCATCAACATTCAAAATTTAAAATTTTATTGACTGGTGGAATGTATTTTATTCAGTGGCTCAGACCTGTAAGTAGTAAAATGTTCCGTTTTTAAATGTTTCTTGGCCCTCCCTCCATAAGGAAGGGTCTTGCTCTCATTTTAAATTCGTTTTGTTATCAAAAGGTGGTTGATATATTGTTACGTAGTTTATTGTCTGTCTCCAAGGACGGCCATTAACGATAGGTAGATCAATTTGATGATCTGTCTCCCGCTTTGTATTTTTGCAGATCGACACTTCCAGGAGCTTGCCTTATCAGATGTACATTGCTGCTTAGTGCCATTTGCTCTATGCCTGTAGATGTTTCCTGTCATGTGTGGAAGGAACGTCGGGTAGAGAATCGATGGCTACCTTAATATCATCAATAATCGGAGTAAATTGTGAAATTATTTAAGCTGTGGATCTATGATGTCGCATCTTTTGAAAAATGCTTTCTCCTCTAAAACTAAACTGAAGAATCGTGTTGTGTCAGTGCTTTTCTGAGAGTGGTGTTCTGTATTGATCAGCTATTAAATCATGGTGCTAATTTTTCTCTTACGTTAAAGAGTGCTTTAGATATTTTTACAATGCACTCATCGTGTTTTCAAAAGTTCCTTCGTACCTGCACCAGTTCTAATCGGAAATTTGGATTTATTGTCTTCAAGTGGATTTTTCTGACCCAGTGGATTACAGATTTGAACAAGTTGGTGAGTGTTGTTTGTTCATTTTCTATTTTATTGAGTATGTCTGCATGACAGATGTCATCCATTATTACTTTGCATGATGCATATTTAGCTGAAAGATTCTCTTTACACATGCCTAGTGGAAGATACATGTGTGTTTAGAACTGCTAACATGCGAACTTTGAAAAACTACGCTGCTATGATATAGAAAATCCTACAAGTCCAAGAAGGTCTATGCGCTGATATCAATTACATACTGACATATACCCGTCAAACAAGTTCCCATGGCCGTCATAGATGGCCTGCCCACAAAGTATGTCTGAAAGGGTGGCCCTAATTTTCATCAAGGAGCTTTGAGTACACCATGTACTTTTTAAAATTATTGTGCTTATTATTGCTTTCACTTGAGTGTAGATGTAAGTACACACTAAGCTTTTATCCATCATACATTTTGGCACATTTCTTTAATTATTGAGCTTCATAAAATTTCAGGTACTTGATTTTCAGGGGCTGAGATCGAAATCATATCATTAAAAAAAATTGGTTCCAGCAATTCTTTTCAAATTCTTTACAAAAAAATTTAGAAGATTTAATAACTGAAGATAAAAACATAACATGCTAAACACTACCTTCTGATGAAAAAGTACTTAAGTGATGACCAAAATTGAGACTTTTTTCGATCACCCTGATATGGGGATCTTCTTCACCTCCTTTCTAAACATACGCCTGAGAAGAAAAAATTTGACTGCTAATGCAACCCGCAACAATGATCGTATAGCTCTTCTTTCGGTTTTTTTCCTTTTTCCCTTCATCTCCCCCCCCCCCCTTCCAAAACTTAAGATTTTTCCTTTTCATGTCATAATGAGCCCATAGCACAGAAGTTTTCAAAAATGATTGGAATTCACGAAATTTCATTTTATGAAGTTACATATAAAATCTTGCATCTCTGGTTTGAACCGTATACCGAGTATAATTCCTTGGCGCGCACCTTGCGGAGCGCCTTCAACATCGTAGTTATGCTTCAAACGCGACACTCACGCTCCGATGTGTAATTTTCGCATGTTGCGCATGTCGGAGCGTATGTCCAGTTTAGAATTGCCCAAAAATTGAAAGATTTTAAAGCCGCGAAATTCATGTTTAAATCCGCAATTTTTATTTCCATGCCGAACTGAGAAGGGGATTTTTAATTCCATGAAGGCTTGATGGAAATGACTTGGTTTCCGTGTGAGTTGCATGGAAGTGTTATGAGTTCCATGTCGAGCTCACAAGGAAATATTTTCATTTCCATGAAGACTTGATGGAAATGACTTGGTTTCCGTGTGAGTTGCATGGAAACGTTATGATTTCCATGTCGAGCTCACAAGGAAATGTTTTCATTTCCATGACGGCTTGATGGAAATGACTTGGTTTCCATGTGAGTTTCATGGAAACGTTATGATTTCCATGTCGAAGGACATGGAAGTCAGACGATTTCCATGAAATCACATGGAAATCGGGTCATTTCCACGTGAATCCACATGGAACATTTTTAGCAGGGTACATATTCTGGAAAGTGAAATCGAAGCGCTTAAGTACTGAAATTGACTTGAGGTATAATAATTGCTGGAGATATGAAACTTTATACCCGATTCCCTTAGTGCAAGCTGTGGAGTAATGAGGAGAAAATTAATTTCTTGCCAAAAATCAGTTTTTTCAGTTGAGATTGGTGACTTTTGCCTCATTATTATCCCTGTCCTACCTTTCCCCACCTGAGATGTAAGATTGTAAGCAAACATAATAAAAAGGAATAAATGAAATGAAAAAAATATTAAAAAATACTCAGTTGGAATAGCAGTAGGTAAATAAATGAATTAAAGATTAAGAGGAAAATAAATAGGTAATAAAAAAGGAAAAAATTAATGAGAAATATTAAAAACCGGTTGATAAAACGTGTTTTGACATACAGGAAGGACGGAAATTTGAAGCAAGTCTGACTTATTCGAATTGTATACTTGCGTTCAATTTTAAGAACATGATTATCAATTATCATAGTTTGTTCCTAGTCCGATGTGTTTAATATTGATATTGGGGAAAAGGGGTGGAGAATCAGGAAAAACCCAGAAGAGAGGGGGAGGCGAAGAAAAATTAATGAAAACGTTTGATAACCATGTTTCAAAGGGAGAAATCGCCGTGGCTTGGGTGGACAATGAACTGTCATGATTGGTTACCGAGGAGACATGTCAAGAAAATGAAAAGACAAAAAAACTAACCGTCCGGGGTGTTTCGTCGTTTTCACCCTCTACTCATCTTACATGCGTGTCAACGAACTGTGCTCGGCTGGCAGTGCATTCAGACGACATGGTGCAGCTCGAAGGAAGCAAAAGAATCAAGGGATGGAAAAGGAGGATGACTCAGCGTGGACCGTTTTAAGCAGGATGTGCAGTACAGCGCGGCGCGGCGCGCGACCAGGCAACCACTGAGCGATGAGAGGGAATTAGGAGGGAATAAACTGGCGTTCTTCAATTGCCTCTTAAGATGGGATATGAGTACGAGCGTCATTAGGGTGGCCCTTATTTTGGACTTTTCTGAATTTTATATATCACCAAATAACTTAATAAGTGATTAATGCCTTACTGAAATTTCAAATTTCTACGTGAACTACACGATATTTGAGGCGACGCGTCAAATTGCAGGAATGTCCGATTCGCGCTTTCTCGCGACTTTTCGGGGCAGAAAATAGAATATCTAAAAATTTTAGAAAAAATCTGTTGTCACCACGTGAAATTACGTAAAAAGTTAAGCAAGTTACTACGTTTTCATAACTCCAGGTGAATTCCATTATGCCAAAACAGACGCGCCGAATCGAAGAAATGTGCCTTTCGATGGTCAAGAATCGTGTTTTTCCCCAACTTTACGGGGCAAAAAATCAAATTTCTAAACATTTCAGAAAAAATCTGTTGTCACCACGTAAAATTACGTAAAAAAGTAACTGAGTTACCAAGTTTTCAGAAGTCTACGTCAATTTCATCATACCTTGCGCGAGGCGCCAAATCGTAAAAAACCGCGATCTGCGGAAATCACGCTTACGCGCGTCCCAACTTTAACGCCCGTGGGGCACCACTTAAAATTTTTTTTCGCCAATTTCTTTTTGGGCCATCCTTTACTTACGAAAAGGCACCCTTTTAGGGGGTCGCACCTCAAAAATTCGGAAAAGTCCAAAATAAGGGCCACCCTAGAGCGTCATTGGCATCGCCTCTTTGAGGGCAATCGAATTGGACGGCTAATCGATCGCGCTCTGGGATGGGTATCGCTTTCGCCGCTATATGCCTCAGGTATCGGGAACTCAGAGCGGGCGCCGGACCAAAAGGTTTGGGTTAGCAAACCGAGAGGGCATTCGAAACAAAGGCCTCTCTACTCACGAGCTGAAATCCTGAAAATCGGTGTTCCCTCTTGAGAACCCTCTCGACCCCTGGACGCCACGGCGTAAGAGACGAATTTTCAGGTTTTAGGGGGTCTTGGCGCCCTGCGCCCCGAAAATATCGAACTTCCATACTTCTCTCGCCATCTTTCGCCTTTTATGCCAATTAGCGGATTTAGTGGTCGAATTCCCCCATAGATCGCGTATGCTTGACAATTGGACGTATTTCTGCCAAACGGAACTATGTGCATTATGACGTGAGCCCTGTTATGCATATATTCTTATGGGTCTCAGGGCTCATGTCTTAATGCACATAGTTCCGTTTGGCAGAAATACGTCCAATTAGCGCCCCCTCCCTCCTCCCACCCCGCTAATGTATTCATCCGTGTGCATACTGAGCCGCGTTGCCAGTGCCCTCTCTCTCAAGGTTTTTCCCTTCAGCTTATTGAATCCTGTTCGGACCCTGTCCGTCTTGTTCTCGTCCTCGGTCCTGCGTGTGGTTTTTTCGTTCTCTCAAGCCTTTTCCCTGCCATTTCGGTAAAGGTTTTCTGTCCTTTTCGGATTCCGTCTGGAAGATCGTTTTCTGGTTGTATACAAGTAGAACTTATGAATTATACCTCCCTCGAAGTCTAGTGCATCTAGGACCCTAGCCTCCCCCCCTATAGGCTTCCTCGTGGATGCTAAGTGCAACCCCGACGAATATAATTATATTTCCTCCCTTTGTTCCCTTCTCTTTCTGAGTACCCTTCCATCCAGTGGCGTGCGGTCCGGATAAGCAAGGCAAGCACTGCTTGCCCAAAGATTTCAAAAGAAAGAAGAAAATTACACCTGTTGCATGCATGTTTTACATTTTAGCAAATATAATTTATAAAAGGTGTTCAGTATGTAAATTGCATTAAAAACAGAAAGAGAGAGAGACAGAAATACGTATAGTGCCACTAAAGTATAGGAAAACAGCAGAGCGGATGGAGGTGGAGGTGGCGCAGCGCGCTGCGCGGCCTGAACACGGGCCGACTCATGCGCTGGAGAATCGCTTGCGATCAGCTGAGCCGAGAGCCACTGCTCGGCGGCGGAATCAAGGCGGGCGGGTAGAGCGGTACGTTCCGAGTCCGAGCCCTTCGCTGCGCGATCGCAGCTCGCTTCTTTTGGTCATCTCTTGGCCCGTCACCGCAGCGCAGAGCGCTGCTTCCGCCTCCGATGCGCTATCTTGCTCCCTCTTTCCGTCGCGGTTGTAATTGCTCCTTCGGAGCAAATGCCCTTAAGTTCGCTCACTTGATCGAATTAGTGATGAATTAGAAAATTCTCAATCATGTTTTAAACGCAGAAAATTCTAATTTTCTAACTTATTTTTCTAATTTCTAATTTTAAACTCGAAAATTCTAAATAATGTAGAATAAAGACTACAGTACCTCAAATAAGTGGCAAAATTAGGAGTTAAGAGCATGGAGCCGTCCTCTAATGCTCAATAACATTCGAAACAAGTTGAGTAAACGAAATCATAAGTAAGAGAGAAAGTAACAAAACCACAGTTTTTCAAGACGTTCCATCAGATTTCATCCGAAAAATAGAGCAAATACCGTAAAATTTTAACAATTTTCTAGGGAGGCTCCCTGAGGAGGGGAAAGAGACTACGTTAACACCCCCCCCCCTCCGGATGGCGAACGCTAGAGCTTGCCCTGTCACTAAACCCACCGCACGCCACTGCTTCCATCAGAGCCCAAAGTGAACGATACCTCCCCTTTTGACCCCTTGAAAAGACCCTGAAAACCCCAAATACCTTGAAGACTCCAAGTTCAAGGTCATGACAAGATCCCTCCTAACTATGGAAAGTTAAGTCTTCTCTATGGCTTCATGAGCAAGTCTTGTCACCCAGGAATAATGGTTCGATGGTTTCTGCACATTAATACTAAGTGAAAGCCGATTTAATGATTCATGTATCTCACTCAGACACACCTTTATGAATTGCATATAATGATTTATGTACCCATGTGTTTCCCCACCCCTGCCTTTTTCAGGTTCACCAGAAATCAGTTTTCCTAGGCCCCAAATATACTGTCCACTCAATTAATTTGTATCGGAAATCAAGCCCCCAAAATAGATTCATATTTTATTTTTCACCTACTCAAACAGGGGGTATTATTCGACGGATTTTTGTGAAAATTGATGTCACGGGGTACTTAACGACGGGAAACACGAATTTTTGGTCAGATTTTCAACCTTTCAAAATCCAAGATGGCAGCCGTGGCCAAAGTAGTGAAGATATTGTCCTCTCGTTATTATTTTTATTTTTAATTGAAGTTAAAATGAGGGGCGGCATTATATACACATGAAGTTGAGTACCATGCACGTATTTTCGTGATCAACTACCCGTGATCGGTGCTCTTCACAAGGTATCAGGTCTGGGACGCCTGGGTCCGACATCATGGGAGAATGCAATTGTGTATTTTCTTCTGAAAATACAATTAAAAATGAAAAAATAAAGGGGAAAAAAATAAGAAAATAGAAAAAATAAAAAATTAACAAAAAATAATAAAAATCAAAAAATAAAAAAGTCTTAAAATATTATTTTCAGTTTAATGGACGAAGTGGAGAAGCAGATCAAAGTTACTTAAACGGACGAAGAGAAAATATTTAATTTAAACCCGATACGTATTGTCCCGTCGGTGGTTTTCGAGGAGAAATCTTGCTCTGGTGTAAAAGCTTGCAAGTTTTCAGCCGTGCTGCGATGAAGCAATGATATTCAACAAAAAAAAAATTAAAGTTCTCAGGAAATGGAAATGCGGTCTTATCCCTTTGCTCATCTGCGTTTTTCCTCTGACGCAATTTATTTGAACGTAGGTACTTACAATTTTCAATCTTTGCATGTTATCAGGATTGCGTGGTATTCCGCCATTCCCACCACACGGCGCAAAATTCAAATGGACGCTTTGTCCCCAAGGATGCAGAGGGGTGGCTATTGAAATGATATCAACCCTATGTCGCCGCTTTGTCGTGTGGCGCTATCGACTGAGCGGAAATCGCGATTGTTGAAATCTATGTCTTATTGGATCATGGACATAGAGACGACATAGCCCCGACAAACTAAAGGCACCTCCAGAGCATCCGTTAGAGGCTCAGTTGATGAATAGGTACCCTCAAAGTATTTTCGTACGATTTAGTAAAACATGAATTTTTGAAGTAAAAAATGAAACTTTCTATTTGAGATTCGTCCCAACGAATTCAGACGCATTCATATGGTCCACATTGCGCAGCGCTGAATATCCGATCTTTCGATCCGATGACCAACCATAAGTCAGCCAAGTCAGCAGTCAACGGGTTGTTTACAACCAAATCTACGTCATTAATAAGAGGATAAGTAAAAATGTCGGACTGACGTCATTCACCTGGCCGTGCTGCGTTTTGATTGGATGATGACATTTAAAAATTCGATAGCTACGCAACTGACGACGGCCACGCTGCCGCTTTGTCTTATCCTCTCGAATAGACAGTTAGTCCTGTCGTGTCGGGTCCGACCCTGGTAAAAATGGCAAGTGTTAGGTCAGTGAATTTTCCACTTAGGTCAGTTCAATTTGCTCTGAGGTCAGTTCAGTTTTCTCTGACGTAAGTGTTAAAGCACTTACCCAAGAAGTCAGCACTGAGGTAAGAGACACTGACGTCGGGAGAAAGACTTATCTAAGTGCAGAGATATCTCTGAGGTAAGCGGGACTGAGGTCATGACTTGGTTCAGAGAGTAAGTCTCTGACATCAGTCTTAATCGAACCGCACTCACTCCCAAAAAGTAGAGATGGCTCCCTTTTCCCCCACCCTATTTCATTTTCATGGGGGAATATTCCCTCGGGATACGAGGACCACAAACTTTATCTTACAGGGAGGCATATTTTTTAGAAGGGGGGATTTTCTAAGAGGGAAGGAAAACTTTTAGGTAGCCACACTCTTGAATAATTTGTTTTATCTTCATTCGTTTATGATGACACTTAAATAATTAAAACACCAAAAAAATGAGATCGGTAAAAATATTATCATCGCTATAATATGTATTTAGATGTACTTATTTAAGCATTATTATTTTTTAAACTTGAGAGTTTTTTTAAGAAACAAATTGTTTTAAATTTGGTTTTAATTTTTTTCAGCTTTAATTCTTTTTAAAATGTTTCAGTCTTAATTTTTTGAAAAATTTTTCTCATTTATTTTTAATTCTTTTCCAACTTTTTTACTCCTTTACTCTCAATTTTTGTACCTGCTAATTTATATTTTTTGCATCATTATAACTTTAATTATTTTTTTTACATCCTTAGCTATAATTTTGAATTTTAATGCGTTCCATTTTTTTTTTCATATATAGAAACATAAGTTATAAAACTTCATTTACATGCTGATTGATTAAAAAAAATAATTAAAAGATTAAGTATAGGATTCAAATTCAAAGACAAAATCATCATTTGCCGGCAAAATTACTCCAATAGGGGCCCTGAAACGGCATAATTACGCCCCTAACTCTTATACGCGCAGGCAGTGTAGTGGTTCAGTCGCTAGATCGATCACCGAAGTTCAGGTACGTCGGGCGTCGTTAGTACTTGGTTGGAGACCGCATGGGAACGAGCGTTGTCCACTGAAGATTGTGATAATTACTTGTGATTGAAAACTCACAGTAGCCCTCCCTGATCGTCAAATAGTGAATTAACATACCTGACGGGGATCGGTAATTAACTTTTTTGCCTCTACAGTATTTTTGGGAGTTTCCACTCCGCTTACGTCGGAGACACTTAGGTCAGTGCCACTTACATCAGAGGCACTTACCTTTGGAACAGACCTAACACTGACGTAGCAGATCAGCGCCCGGCAGCACTGACATCAGTGTTTAGGTCAGTTCCAAAGGCAAGTGCTACTGATCTGAGCACTTGCCATTTTTACCAGGGGAGAAATTCAAAAATTGCTCTCCGCTAACCCAATCAACACGATATAGTGTCGATTGAGCTTTGTCGCCCATTTTTAATAATCGGCCCGCAGAGCAACAGTTCTCCGACCACCTTTTTTCAATCCTATGTCAAACGGCTCAATTTCGCTGCTATTAGGACGGAGGTTTTATGCTTATGTTGTATTTACGTAAGTAATTGGAACTCATATTTTTTTTATTGTGTTCAACATTTTTATCTACTAGACGGCTACTCCCAGAAGATAAGGGGATAAAGGGATAAAGGGGATAAAGGGATAAAGATAAAGGGGGCTACTATATACGCTTCAACTCACACTGAAAATATTAGATTCATCACAGCGACGAAAACTTGTGTAGAAGCTGGGGGGAAAAACGGTCAATTGCAGATTGGGCCGGTTTTCCGCATAACGCATGTTCTGAAACTACGTATACTGAATAGTATTTGTGCTAAATTTCTACTTTTTTTAAAAATAATAATTCTGTTTATGCATTTTTCTTACATTAAAATGATTTTTTATTAATTTTTTTAAGTCTAACAACCATTGTTCAGTCCACTTTCACTCCATTAAAGCAATTACTAGAAGGAAGTTATTAGCAACAAGAATTTCAAAATTACCCTGGTACAAATGGCATAAGTGCCCGAACAGCAACACATGCCTTATGAACAAACCTGAACACTGATGCCAGTGTTCTGAAGCACTGAAGTTAGTGTTCCCGGGCTCTGATATCAGTACTCCCGGGCACTGATGTCAGTGCCTCCGCGGGCACTGATATGCTAGATCAGTGTTCGGTCTGTTCCCGAGGCAAGTGCCACTGATGCAAGTGATACTGACCTAAGTGCCGCTGACGTAAGTGGAGTGGGTACTTCTAGGAAGACTGTGGGAAGGAATGATTGAATGAGAGCTATGATGACAGACACGTTAACTTCACTGTTTGACTACCAGGGAGAGCTGCAGTGAGGAAGGTACCAGTCACGTCGAGTTATTTACACAAATCCATATTGGCAGCGACCATTCCCAAGCAGTCTCCCATCGAAGTACTAACTATGCTCGACGTAGCTTAACATCGGTGATCGTCCAAGCGACGGAGCCACTGCTCCTCCTGCGCGTGCGAGAGTAACGGGCGTACCCTGGTAGCAGCCTTTATAAAGAAAAACGTAAAAAAAAAGTGTAAAACGAAGTAAAATTTACATGATCATTTTTGCAAAAAATAGTTGGAGATCAAGATCTTTATGGAGGAGCTGTGCTTGGCCTTGAGGGACGCCTGCCTATGGTCACCCTGCTAAAAATGTTCCATGTGGATTCACGTGGAAATGACCCGATTTCCATGTGATTTCATGGAAATCGTCTGACTTCCATGTCCTTCGACATGGAAATCATAACGTTTCCATGAAACTCACATGGAAACCAAGTCATTTCCATCAAGCCGTCATGGAAATGAAAACATTTCCTTGTGAGCTCGACATGGAAATCATAACGTTTCCATGCAACTCACACGGAAACCAAGTCATTTCCATCAAGTCTTCATGGAAATGAAAATATTTCCTTGTGAGCTCGACATGGAACTCATAACACTTCCATGCAACTCACACGGAAACCAAGTCATTTCCATCAAGCCTTCATGGAATTGAAAATCCCCTTCTCAGTTCGGCATGGAAATAAAAATTGCGGATTTAAACATGAATTTCGCGGCTTTAAAATCTTTCAATTTTTGGGCAATTCTAAACTGGACATACGCTCCGACATGCGCAACATGCGAAAATTACACATCGGAGCGTGAGTGTCGCGTTTGAAGCATAACTACGATGTTGAAGGCGCTCCGCAAGGTGCGCGCCAAGGAATTATACTCGGTATACGGTTCAAACCAGAGATGCAAGATTTTATATGTAACTTCATAAAATGAAATTTCGTGAATTCCAATCATTTTTGAAAACTTCTGTGCTATGGGCTCATTATGACATGAAAAGGAAAAATCTTAAGTTTTGGAAGGGGGGGGGGGGAAATGAAGGGAAAAAGGAAAAAACCGAAAGAAGAGCTATACCATCATTGTTGCGGGTTGCATTAGCAGTCAAATTTTTTCTTCTCAGGCGTATGTTTAGAAAGGAGGTGAAGAAGATCCCCATATCAGGGTGATCGAAAAAAGTCTCAATTTTGGTCATCACTTAAGTACTTTTTCATCAGAAGGTAGTGTTTAGCATGTTATGTTTTTATCTTCAGTTATTAAATCCTCTAAATTTTTTTGTAAAGAATTTGAAAAGAATTGCTGGAACCAATTTTTTTTAATGATATGATTTCGATCTCAGCCCCTGAAAATCAAGTACCTGAAATTTTATGAAGCTCAATAATTAAAGAAATGTGCCAAAATGTATGATGGATAAAAGCTTAGTATGTACTTACATCTACACTCAAGTGAAAGCAATGATAAGCACAATAATCTTAAAAAGTACATGGTGTACTCAAAGCTCCCTGATGAAAATTAGGGCCACCCTTTCAGACATACTTTGTGGGCAGGCCATCTATGACAGCCATGGGAACTTGTTTGACGGGTATATGTCAGTATGTAATTGATATCAGCGCATAGACCTTCTTGGACTTGTAGGATTTTCTATATCATAGCAGCGTAGCTTTTCAAAGTTCGCATGTTAGCAGTTCCAAACCCACATGTATCTTCCACTAGGCATGTGTAAAGAGAATCTTTCAGCTAAATATGCATCATGCAAAGTAATAATGGATGACATCTGTCATGCAGACATACTCAATAAAATAGAAAATGAACAAACAACACTCACCAACTCGCTCAAGTCTGTAATCCACTGGGTCAGAAAAATCCACTTGAAGACAATGAATCCAAATTTCCGATTAGAACTGGTGCAGGTACGAAGGAACTTTTGAAAACACGATGAGTGCATTGTAAAAATATCTAAAGCACTCTTTAACGTAAGAGAAAAATTAGCACCATGATTTACTAGCTGATCAATACAGAACACCACTCTCAGAAAAGCACTGACACAACACGATTTTTCAGTTTAGTTTTAGAGGAGAAAGCATTTTTCAAAAGATGCGACATCATAGATCCACAGCTTAAATAATTTCACGATTTACTACGATTATTGATGATATTAAGGTAGCCATCGATTCTCTACCCGACGTTCCTTCCACACATGACAGGAAACATCTACAGGCATAGAGCAAATGGCACTGAGCAGCAATGTACATCTGATAAGGCAAGCTCCTGGAAGTGTCGATCTGCAAAAATACAAAGCGGGAGACAGATCATCAAATTGATCTACCTATGGTTAATGGCCGTCCTTGGAGACAGACAATAAACTACGTAACAATATATCAACCACCTTTTGATAACAGAACGAATTTAAAATGAGAGCAAGACCCTTCCTTATGGAGGGAGGGCCAAGAAACATTTAAAAACGGAACATTTTACTACCGACAGGTCTGAGCCACTGAATAAAATACATTCCACCAGTCAATAAAATTTTAAATTTTGAATGTTGATGGATAACTTGATTGCCAGTATACATTGAGTTGAAACATCTGATACGTAGAGCGGTTCATTCTTATAGAAGCTTCCGAAGTAGTTCCAGATAGGTACTTTAAAATTAGACACCGGTCAAATGTAGTACAAGAGAGGAAATGGGTGCAACAAAACTTTAATTGTCCTTGATTCTTTTGTGAAAGGTGTGAAAGTGAAAAATTATTCATTAAATTACTTACTTGAGGTGATATGGTGCGTGATGTGAGAGATAAATATAACCTAACTTTTGTGAAGATGTTCCTAGTTCCTGGAATAATCGTTCCTTGCCGATACTTCCAGGGTTGTATTTATTATCTAAATAATTATCAGGCAAATGTTTTCAAAAGGATTAAAATACAAAAACTGGCTTTCTATAATCATTATAGCGGCTGATTTTCACTCATTTTCATACGCAACCTCGATAAAAAGGCAAAAGGCGGAACCGCGGAATGGTCCCTCGTCCAACTGTTCCTCGATGTCCAACTCGCACTCGGAACTCCGGTCCGGACCATTGTTCAATTCAATCCACTCAGCCAGCAGCCAGCCAAGCCATCCATGCCATGCCGTGAATATCAAAATGAAAACTTAATTTGATCTACTTTTCATGATTCTTAACGAAGAATCGATTGTATTATCGGCGTCTACTTGACTATACTCAGTTTCATCGAACACAGGTAAATTATCTCTCACTTCTTGACGACGGACACACCTAAGTATGAGCCTGTCACCTTGTACTTACATTACACATTTGTCATGTCAAGCTATACTGATCAAGTAACTCGAGTTTAATTTTCTTTGCCGATTTACGATTCAGTCGATATGTTCTAACGAGCGAGGTAATTGTGAATTCTATTCTCTTGGTTTGCGAATGCATTTACTACCATGTGCTATTCCTAACCGTGGTTACGAAGTTGATCGAAGAGTCTACGTCTAATAAATCTATCCACTCCTTCCGTGGGAAGGGAGATAATCTTTCATCTATTTAGCATTGAAGGGAAAGACCAGAATCAAGATGGTGGATCTTCTGTTGCACTCACTAAGTGCAAATCTTATTATCCGCGGACTTCATCACAAGTAGAAACTTCCCAACTCTTGCAGGCGAGTGCTATAGGTAGTCTGTTGGAACATCCTCATACTGCCTGCATTTTCCTTGTGTCTTCGAAAGAATCAAGGACAATTAAAGTTTTGTTGCACCCATTTCCCCTCTTGTACTACATTTGACCGGTGTCTAATTTTAAAGTACCTATCTGGAACTACTTACAAAAGCTTCTATGAGAATGAACCGCTCTACGTATCAGATGTTTCAACTCAATGTATACTGGCAATCAAGTTATCCATCAACATTCAAAATTTAAAATTTTATTGATTGGTGGAATGTATTTTATTCAGTGGCTCAGACCTGTCGGTAGTAAAATGTTCCGTTTTTAAATGTTTCTTGGCCCTCCCTCCATAAGGAAGGGTCTTGCTCTCATTTTAAATTCGTTCTGTTATCAAAAGGTGGTTGATATATTGTTACGTAGTTTATTGTCTGTCTCCAAGGACGGCCATTAACCATAGGTAGATCAATTTGATGATCTGTCTCCCGCTTTGTATTTTTGCAGATCGACACTTCCAGGAGCTTGCCTTATCAGATGTACATTGCTGCTCAGTGCCATTTGCTCTATGCCTGTAGATGTTTCCTGTCATGTGTGGAAGGAACGTCGGGTAGAGAATCGATGGCTACCTTAATATCATCAATAATCGTAGTAAATCGTGAAATTATTTAAGCTGTGGATCTATGATGTCGCATCTTTTGAAAAATGCTTTCTCCTCTAAAACTAAACTGAAAAATCGTGTTGTGTCAGTGCTTTTCTGAGAGTGGTGTTCTGTATTGATCAGCTAGTAAATCATGGTGCTAATTTTTCTCTTACGTTAAAGAGTGCTTTAGATATTTTTACAATGCACTCATCGTGTTTTCAAAAGTTCCTTCGTACCTGCACCAGTTCTAATCGGAAATTTGGATTTATTGTCTTCAAGTGGATTTTTCTGACCCAGTGGATTACAGACTTGAGCGAGTTGGTGAGTGTTGTTTGTTCATTTTCTATTTTACTGAGCATGTCTGCATGGTCCAAATATCATGTGCTCCCATTGGGACGCTTGTCTCCTTTGTCTTGATTCTAAGATTTATTTAATTTCCGTGAGCAATTTGGATGGTACTGAAACCTTCTTGTGATCATTTTTATGCAAATGGTTTTCTTTCCATGAAAAATTGTCACGGAAATGATTTCGTTTCCATGAAAAATTGTCACGGAAATGATTTCGTTTCCATGAAAAATTTTCATGGAAATAAGCCACATGGAAATCAGCCACACGGAAATCAGCCACATGGAAATATTTCCTGTTCCATTTTTCCGTGTCATTTTTTCATGGAAATCAACTTCATGGAAATCATCCACACGGAACATTTTTAGCAGGGCATATGTTCGTAATACATTGATACAGGGTTGCCCTCTCCTCGACTGTTGCCTAACTACTACTAACATGTCCCTGACATGTATTTTTTTTAAAAAAAAGGAGGAAACATGGAATTGCTATATCCCCTCATTTCCGCCAACTTGGCATTGTAATGTCATGGAAAACAACGAAATATTTTCTCTTGAAAACTGTGATTTAGACTTGATAATACATTCTTATGTTGGCGCATGGCTAATTGACTACAACGACACAATAGGAATAAATCTATGAGTACATACCTATTTAATCCGGTAAAAACTCAGCCGCTTGAGACGCTTACAAGTGGTACAAACACAGTGTACAAATACAGTGGTACCTATCATACAAATAAAGTGTAGATACCTACAACGCATAGAGGGCAGATGGCATAGGCACCAAAGATGTCAGAACAATCACGAATATGTGAGTAGCCATTTGGATTCACTGAGAGGCCTATCTTCGACCATGCTTTCTGATCATTTCTTTGCGATCAGTGTCACTCCTCAACGAACGTTTTAGTCCAACAACAAATGTAATGACCGAAACATTCAAATTTCACAACCGTGAACAACGAACAGATGGGAGCTTGTTACCTTTCATTGAAGATTTCAAACATATAGGTATCATTAAATTGCCAAATTGGAACAACATTGCAACCTTTGTGAACATTGCATTCGCGCGTTGAGGGATCCATTGGATCGCATTTAGCAAAAAGGAACCAACGCGATTGCAGTGTTGATTAAATGTTTCTCCTTCACAATCGTCAAAATAACATAAAGTTTTTCTTTTCCACCAACAAATTGAAAATTTTAAAGGAAAATTATCGTGTAAGTTTTAATACTATAGGTACTTACATATGTTGAGTAATAATTTAAAAGAAAAGAAGAAGTTGCACGATTTTGAAAACACTGTAATCTCGCTGGTTCTTGTTTGTTAAATGCGATCTAATTAGTCTTTGGTCTTTCCAACAAGAACATTGTTAATCGTCTGCTTTTTGAGGATACTGCATAAGCTAACGTTTGAAGAGGCTTGTGTAATTGTTTCCAATCTGGAAAGTGCTCAGCAATCGTCCGCTCAAATATGAAACCAGTCAGCTGATTCGGAAGGCTTAGCAGTGTCGCAATCGCAGAAGACTGCCTGTTAGTCCTCGGAAAACCTCGGAAAAGGTCGTCGTCCAAGAGGAGGTCAGCTTCTCGCCACAAGGGGTCCTCCTGGTCGCAAACCCTGTCGTTGGTCGTCGGCTCGTGGAAAAACATCCTAGGTCACCCTCTGACCACAAAAGTCGTCATACCGTAAGAATAGGTACATAATCACAAGTATTTCTCTTCGGACCGCAGCAGTTTTTGCTCTGAGTCCTCGCCTCATCACTCTTCGAGGTCAATAAGTAAAAGATCGTCGTCTAGGTTTAGAAAGAAACATTGTCGTGGTTGTTTTTGCTACCTACGATGATCCTGATAATTGCCCCTCTAAGGCATGGGACTGTTATAATTGTGGTGGCAAAGGCTACAAATCTCCATTTTGGGATCAACCTCGAGAGACGGAAGATTAATCAAACTCTGTTAAGGAGCGTTGTCAATTAGTTCGGTCGGACATGCCGTCAGACCCATTGTTATTTTAATTAGTAGTCAACGGTAAGATGATTTTCTTTGAAGTTGATTCAGGTTCGAGTAGAACTCCGATTCCTGCCGATAGTTCAAGGAGAAATTCCCAAAACTACATATTTGTTCAAATTCAACAAAAAGTTCTATCCCGTGAATCCCAGTGTCTTGCCCGTCCTAGGCAAAATGCCCGTCAGTGTTGCTTTTAACAAAAATAGGTAAGTTTAAGTTGGATTTAATCGTTGTACGCAACAACAGTCAGGAGTGTCTCTTTGGTAGAGATTGGCTAACCATTATTTCCCCTATATATAGGCTGGAAGGCAACTTTAGTCAGTAGGTAGGAAGGTACATAATGTCAATCACATAGGGTAGGTGGGGGTAAAAGGCCGCACGGGGAAAAAGGCCGCACCCGACTTTTTTCCCGAAAATTTTTTAGGTTGGCACCGGGACCGTGTCAGTTATGTTGGTAGTGGTGGTGCTGTTGTGTTGACGAAGTTTTGGACCGAACGGACGCGTTCCCTCGAAAATATGAGGAGAGTTGATTTTTCGTGAAAAAAAATCGATTTTTCCAGTTTTATTTTGGTGAATTTCAAGTTTTATAATTGATAGAAAAATTCGGACGAGCTGCAGTTCGAACAATGATAAGGATGGTTTGAATATCCCGCCGTCACTTTTCAGCTAATGGCCTTGTCTTAGAATTTTGAGGTTATGGTTACCTACGTCATCAAATGGGGCAAAAAGCCGCAGGTCCAATGGGGCAAAAGGCCGCATGCGGTCTTCACTAAAATAGCACTAATACTTAATCTATCAACTAATATAACCAATACTAAATCTTTTACTACATATTTCACTAAATATTATTAATAATTACCAAAGATCCTAAAATTTAGGGTAGGTGGAGGCAAAAGGTCACACTTTTCCGTTGCGGCCGTCTGTCAGCCGCCGTATCGCATGGAAATTCTGGAAATGTGGTAAAATATCAACTATAGACCCCTAGGCATGAAATGGCACACTTTCCAGAATTTTGAATGCATTTCAGAAATTTTTACGAACTTTTACGGAAGTGCGGCCTCTTTCCCCATTTTTGGGGCAAAAGGCCGCACTAACGAAATTTTTGAAAAAAATTCATAAAAAATTCGAAAATGCTTTTAAAATTCTGGAAAGTGTGCCATTTTGTGCCTAAGGGTATTTAGCACATATTTTACCACATTCCAGAAATTTTCACGCGATACGGCGGCCTACAGACGGCCGAAACGGAAAAATGCGGCCTTTTACCCCCACCTACCCTAAACAGCAAGCACGTGTTTTATGATAATACAGAAAAAATTAACTCTAGTAGGTATTCAACAAGGTAAACAAGTTTCTTATGGTAATACAAACAAAATCAACCCCACTAGTCAAAAAAGTCGGAATGCTCCTGTTATGGAGTTGGTGCTGTACCGAGTCCTTTAATGAGGGTTAATCTACAGCGTTGATGAGCGTTAGTTCTGAAAAAATCCATGACGCCTTCTTTAAGTATTTGGCTGCTTTTCTTTCGCAGAGGAATTAGTAGGTACATTTAAAGTTGTGGGATGACGGGAGTGAGAAAACAGTGTTAGTTGGTTCGCAACTGTTGGATATTGCTTATAGGATCCAGCAAAATGCATGATAATATTCTCTCGTTACGTCAAGTTTAAAGAAGACAAATGAATCGGCTCATGCGAAAACCGCTAATGTCCATTTTCTTCTTATTTTGAGTAAACTGCGAAAAACTGTAGAAGCCTTTTAAATGCGGGATTAAAAAATGTTCAGAAGTTTATTATTACAAGAGTAGATTGTCCCTAAAAGAAAAGGATCCCTAACAGTCTCCAGCTCCTCTTCTGTCTGGGATGAAGTAATTAAAAAGAAAGGAATAAGGACATTAGCGGTTTTCGCATGATACTTAAAAATCGCCGAGTTTTGGAGCCGTTTGATATTTTCAAAATTCATTCTAAAGATGTTAAAGCGGTACCTAGATAATCATTTACATAAAGTTAAAAAAATAAAATTTCGGACAATTGCGGTACTTAGAATAAGTTTCATCACAAAACTCCCAGCAATAAACTGCGGACATTAGCGGTTTTCGCATGATTTGTGCGTGGACGGTTCTCAAAAATCGAAAACGCATATTTTTCAGTATGCCTTTCGGGCAAAGTAAGGTAGTCCTTACGTATTTTGAGACGCTGAATCCGAATATGACCTTCGTTTTTTTCGATCACCCTCCAATTTTCCGAAAAAGCCGATTTTACTCGGGAAAATGACCATTTTTGGGCATTTTCGGTGTTTTTCCCGACTGTTCCCCTGCAGAATGAAGGTAAAATTTTTCGTAGCTACGAGATTCAATTAAGCAGATGTCTTTTTAACTGATGAGTCCGGAAATGACCTTAATTTTTCCCGTTCACCTCTCAGTTTTCCGGGAAAGCAATTTTTTCTCGAGAAAATGAGCAAATCCGACGTATATTTGTCGTACATGCAATTCATTTTTATAAATTTTCCTGGACCCTTGGTAGTATGTTACTTGTGTATTTTGAGCTGTTAAATCCGAATATGACCTTGGTTTCTTTCCATCACACTTCAGATATCCGGTAAAGCCGAGTTTTCCGAGCCTAAAATTGTGTATTGTAAAAGCTTTGTCGGATCGAAGTGTACCTATTCAAAATTCATTGTATAAATGTCTCCGATTTGTGATACATCGATTCCTTTGTATTTTGATCTGTTGAATTCGAATATGATCTCAGATTTTTCCGATCACCCATCATTTTTCCTGAAAAGTCGCTTTTCCTAAGAAAACGCTCTTTTCAGATATTTTTGCGATGATTTTTCTGTTCTAAGGAGTTTCAGGCATTTTCCGAGATCCTCTTCAGGTCTCTCAGGCTGTATCAAGAGGCACTGAACTCGAATTTGACCTTCTCTCATCTTTGACACCCCCCCCCCCGTTTTCTAGAAGGTCCGATTTTTCCGGGCCAAAAGCTTTTCCGGCCTGTTCCCACTTCCAGGGAAATTCAAAACATTTTCCGCATGTGTGATACATCGATTCTCATGTAATTTGAGCTGACAAACCCGAATATGACCAAAGAAATTTGTTATCACCCACCGGAGATCTTCTGATTCTGATTTCCTATGGGAAATGGGATAGCCTCTTTAGGAAGCCTTTTTTTCAATGCAGATATTCCACCAGCTGACCGTGCGTTGCGCTCTTACGACCAAGGTTACTACATTCACTTCATTCATAACCCTGAGGTTTAACTTTTTGCTCAGAATTCAATTGCTCTGCACTTGGTATTTTGATTTCTTGGTGTTTATCCGCTTCATCGCGTCCTTCTGTGGACGGGACTGCTCACGTTTCTTGAATACTTGCAGCTAAGAAGTTTTTTTCTTGCATGTTTTAGTTTCATTTTCCCCAATTTTAAATTATGCCTCGGAGACTTAAATTATACTTTTGTTACTCTCCCTTCTTGAGTTCCAATTTAGAGTATTTTTTTTCTTATGTTCTTGTCTCTCTCTTCCGGAAAGTCACAGTTGTGTTTCGTCTTGTCTTCTTTCCTTACTTTCTACCAACAGCTTTTTCAAGTTATTTGACATTCCCTCTCGTTTGAAATGGACCAGTGCTGCAGTCTTATAGTCATTATGATATGAAATATTTTCGTCTCTCGGGTCATAATAATGCCCAAGTAGCATTTTGCAACGAAAAAATTGCAATTTAAATGAAATAAAATTTCCAGATGATTTCAACTTTCTTGCAAGAAAATTGCAATTATTTTACAACATCTGACCCCCTCATTGTAAAAAAGTTGCAATTTTTTTTTTTGCAAAGAAATTTCAATATTGACGACCTTTAAATTTCAACCCCTAAATTTTCCGGGGAAATTATAATAATTCGAACCCATGCTTACCTAATGTCCTACGACGTTTAGCAGCATAAAATACCGGACGCCCTTGAGTGGGCTTGAACCCGACCCGCGAATGTCATAGCGGAGCACTCTTCCACTGAGCTACAGGGAGCTGATGATGAGCTTGGTTGAAATCACGCCTGTTAAGGCTGTTATCGCATGCATTGCGTCAGTGCGTGGCTCAACATTCATCATAGATTTGATTAACGCCGTTTTTCTCAGGCTTCTTTCTTTTGCCTATTATTTATTTTTTTTCGTGTTATTTATTTTTTTCATATTTTTTTGTCTGATTTTTTTTTTCGATATCACGTAATAGGTACTCACACTAAATTAACACCGGTGTAAATTATACCACATACTAACTTGAGAACATAAAAATATTTTCAAAAAATATTTTTAAAATATTTTCAAAACTTTCTTAAGGAATATTTTTAACATGCATGTTTACAGGCAATATTTTTGAATTATTTTAAAAATATTTTTTGTAAACATTTTCAAAATATTCCTTTAAAATGTTTTAAAAATATTTTGAAAATATTTTACTTACAATATTGCCATGAAAATATTTTGATAAAGGTGACAATATTTTCAAAATATGTTGGGCTATATGGGTTAGGTAGGTGAGACATTTAAGTCGAAAAAACTTTAAAACAACTAGAGAATTGGATGCCAGGCACATGGCGTGAATTTGTTACAACATGATTGCACCGAAATTGCAGTCTTTATAGTGCCTTGAAAAACAAGCATAATCTACATTTCTTGCAAACTTATTGCAATAAAATTGCAACTTTTTAAGCGCCTTCAAATGAACGTATAGGCAACAAGCAAAAATTGCAATCAACTCACAATCCATTGCAATGAAATTGCAATCCATGCTACTTGGGTGATGAAAATAAACGAATCTATTTGTTTGAGGATTTCACAGAATCAGACAAGTATCTTTTAGTCTCAAGAAGAGAATTAGAAAATTCTAAATTGGAAACTGTATGCGAAGCCCATTTAGAAATGTATTGAACAAAATTAAAAGGTTTCAGTATTAAGTATTGCTGCAATCCTTTTAGTTGCCACAAAAAAAAAGTTGCATCTAGGTTGAAATTAGTTTCTGTCGAAACAAAAAGACTCGACCATTACACATTTTTTAAAATCAAGGCAGGATGTAAACTCTGTGGACATTGTGTAACTTTAGATTATCTTCCGAATTGGAAACGCACGCGAAAGAACGCCGTGAGGCATTTCAAGAGTCGAGTTTAAGACGTTGAAAATCCCCTTTCTTACTCCAGCCTCGGTCATTAAAGCCCAATGCCGGCGTGCCGGCGTGCCGGCCGAGCCGGCATTAAGCGCTGATGCTGAGGTTTGATGCTGGCTTAGGAACCAACATGGGCTTCAACTTTTGAAGCCGGACCCTCGGCTCGCGGCCCAATACAGCATCAATTTTCGGTCCCGCCACCCAGCTTCATTACCGACGGGGCTGTCCCAGAAGACCGCCGGGGTATGCGACCCTTGGACTTGGCGATGAATTCGCGGAACACCCCTTTGTCTTGGCGGCGGCTCACGCCGCGCCGAGAAGTTCTAAGAAGTGGACGCCGAGGAAGGGTTGAAAACACAGCCCGGTGCGATTAGCCGACCGGCAGCCGGGCCCGGGGCGCTGGCGTCCGATGTGTCTGCTAATTGAAGCCGGCTCAATTTTGATACTGGACCCAGCATCAAAATTGAGGCGACATCAAAAAGTCAAGCCGGGTGTCGGCTTCACCAGGTTAAGCCGCCTCACGGGCAAATTGAAGCCGGGGCCTGTAAGCCACAGATGAGATAGATGAAGGAAAAGTGTAGCTAAGTATGAACACGAGTCGGTTTAAGGTTCAATAGCGGAGCAAGGACCTTGAAGCACATGACTAAAGACGAATTATAATCTAAAAAACACTAGATGGGGCCGAAGCCCCACCTTTTTAAAAAGATGATGAAAACTTACATCACGTATCTCTAGGAGACGGCAAAAGACTGAATGGCGGCCGGGCCTCCCACTCCCCAGGCAATGCCAATTGCCCTCTCCCCACTGGCCGACAGCCCGTAGAGAGAGACCAATCAACGTGCCCTGGGACCTGAAGGACCAAACCGCGCATTATTCAAATTATAAGTCGGGAGACCGGGTTAGGTACAAAATGCGATCCCCCGGCGCACTGTTCGACGCGGCATGGAATTCCGCGCCGATGCTGCTCCGTTCATGATGCTGCCTCAAACCTCAGCTCTAAATCCCTGGTATAAACATTACTTTGTTGTTAATTTCATTGCACTGGTCATTTATTGGTGCTCGATTGGCACTTTTTGTTGGCTCAGTCGCAGTTAAAGATGCTACGTATACCTACTGTTGTTGCTGTATATTTTAGTAATTGCGTTGTTTTCTGCAATGATATTTTCAGGCAAATCATTGACGCCCTTTCCCGCCTGGCACCCAAGTAGCATTTTTCAAATTTAAAGCTGCAAGAAGTTGAAACAATATTGGTTAAAAGTCGCAACTAAGTTGCAACTTAGTTGCAACTCTCAGTCAACATTTGGTGGATAAGTGCCGATTTTCGGTGATCTGATCGGAAAAAGTCGCAACTTATAGCAATTGAATTGCATGAATCTTGCAACTTATCGACGTTGCCAAAATCATCGTGCAATCTTTTCCCGTTAAGCACTCTGTCAGACACCCTATCCAGCCTCTCTGGCCGTTCGTAATTTTTACGAGACATGAGGTAAAGAGAGCCATATCCTACATACATCGTAAAATTCGAGTACCTGATTCTTCAAATTCCGAGTGCCTATTTGTATAATCCTTACTATTAAAAAAAATGGAGTGAGACTCAGCACAAGCGCGAGTATGTAGACATACATACATGTGTGTGTGTGTGTGTGTGTAGACATGTGTGTGTATGCATGCGAGTAGTATGCTTAACTCTCTTTATATCTCCCCCAACTGTCCTAGTAATAGTAATACTAATAACCCTGATAATATGACAGATGACTCAGATGATACCTTCATTACTAAGAAAGATAAGATCACTCTCAAAAACGTAAAACCAGAAGAAGTGTTTGATCGTCACCTTCCCCCTGATAATCTATTAAAAATTACTCGTTTCCATAATGAGAAATCAATGCCAGAAAATAGTAACCAGTCAATCAGTTTAGACAAAGAAAAAGAATACGAATTTTCACTATTACTTGGCAATGTAAATAATAATCCTCTTTCTCACGACATTCTTAAAAATATTATTGTTAATCGTAAATTATCTGGATGTATCCTCACTGAACCAAATGTTAATAAGGCTAAAGTCGACAATCTATTCTCAAGTCTAGACTTATGGGTTAGTGCCAACACAACAAGACATCTTATCGGATCCACTAAGAACTGGGAAGCCGGACCTTTCTATATTTCTTATGAATGGCAAGACATAACCATAATTGGCATCTATCTGTCGCCTAATGATAACAATGTTGACCTCAAAAAAGCTCTTTTCATACTTGAAAGCAAAATTAAAAATTTAAAAAATCCTTTCATAATTCTAGGGGATTTTAATGGACGATCTCCTGCTTGGGGCGATCTGAAGTATAACACCAGAGGACATATCATAGAAGATTGGATATTTGAGAATGAGCTAATTATCCATAACAATCATGAGAAATTTACGCCCACTTTTATTAATTCTAGGGGCTACGAATCAATCCCTGATCTAGTAATCTCCAGCTTTGATTTAACTGACAGGATAAAGATCGAAGTTCTTGATTCTTATGTTTTGTCGGACCATAGATGTCTTGTTGTCAATATTCTATCTAATACCTCTAATGATCACACTTACAAAACACCTAATTTCGAGAAACTGGGATGGTTTATCAAAAAAGATAAACTTCCGAATTTTGTAAAATCTGTTAAAGAACTAACGACCAAATATGCTGCTAATTGTGAACTTTCCCCCACTTTATGTGAAAAAATAATCTCCGAAGCCTCAGATATCAATTTTGTAAAAAAATCAACTGCTATTCCACATACACCTCTATATTGGTGGACTAAAGATATAGGTAATATCAGAAAAAATTGTCAAAAACTCAGACGAAAAATTATGCAACTAAGAAGGAAACAACTACTTACCCCTATTGGATAAACTAAATGAACTCGAAACGTTAAAAAAAGAACTCACTGCTAAAATTAGAGAGTCAAAAAAGAAAAAATATACCGAGTTACTAAATGATCTTGATAATGATATCTGGGGTAAGGGATTCAAAATTTTCAGACGTCGCTTAAAAAACCCTAAAATACACGACGAGTGTACTCTCTCAGAGGAAGAATTGCTCAGTGAAATTTCCAAATTATTTCCAGATCATGGAGAAGTAATATGGAGTGAAACCAAAAACAACAACAACGATATTCCTGAGATATCATACGATGAAATGAGATTATCAATGAAAAAACTTAAAAACGGGAAATTTTACCTCTTATTACCAAACTATTCATTGACACAAATCTAAAGAAATTTACGTCCATGTGTAATATCCTCTTGAAAGAAGGCACTTTTCCTGACAGCTGGAAAGAGGCGAAACTAATACTATTTCCTAAGATAAAACCTGGAAACCCCCAAAAAAGCTATAGACCCATATGTCTTATTAATACCCTCGCTAAGATTTTCGAACGAATTATAGCGACTAGATTAGAAAATTCATTTAATTTCGATATAAGACAACACGGGTTTAGGAAAAATAAATCAACCTTAACTGCCATGGAAGCTGTAACAAGACTATATGAATATCATCTTAGAAAACCAATTAGTAAAAGAGGTATATTTTGTTTAGTGTCATTAGATATTAAGAATGCTTTCAATAGCATAAATTGGATAGATTTTATTACCACCCTGTATAACAGAAATATCCCTCCTTACCTAATTAAGATCTTGAAATCATACTTATCTGATAGATACTTAGTTTTCCCTAACTTTAAGATAAAATTAAATTCTGGCGGTGCGCAGGGAAGTATTTTAGGACCCCTTATCTTTTTGATAATATTTGACGATATAGTTAGACTTAGACTAAATAAGGGCACAGAGAAAAATGTCTATGCGGATGACACACTACTTGCATTCGAAGTTGAAGATAAAAAGACCCTTATTAAAGAAACTGAAATCACAACAAAAAAATTAGAAAAGAAACTGAAAATTAAAGACCTCAGCATGGAAGAAAGTAAGACAGAAGCGTTAATTTTAAGTAGCAAAAAAGAAGACTCAATAGCTAAGATAAAAATAGATGAAACCGAGATTGTCACAGGAGAGGTCCTAAAATATTTAGGAGTTTTCATAACGAAAAACTTTAATTTTAATAAGCACCTCGAATTAACTTGTAAAAAATTGAATAATACTGCGAATCATTATAGACATATTTTACCTAATACTTTTGGCCCATCTTTTTATAAACGTAAAATTATATTCTATTCTTTATTATCAATAATATTTTATGGTATCACTATATGGATAACAGCTCTACAGTGGAAAAAGACAATAAATATGTTAGAATCATCAATCCGTCCTCTTAAGAGAACCCTCATCTGCGGATATAAGTCAGTCTCTAATTTTGCCCAGGATGTCATCTCAGGTGTCCCTCCCATTGAACTTCTCACCGAATTAAAACTAAGAATTGCGAGAAAAGAAAATAGATTGGAAGTAGAGCTTAACATCAGAGAAAAATGGAAGACAAAATGGAATAATGAACTAGGAAATAAATGGATAAAAACTTTAATAACTGATCTGGATGCCTGGCTTGACAGATCTCATGGATGTCCAGACTTCCATATAACTCAATTTCTATCGGGCCATGGTAACCGGTACCATCCGGTACCATCCTTTGGTAACTATCTTGAGAAGAGAAAACTAATACCTACTCCATTATGTTCCTGCGGTGAAATAGACACGCCTGAACATACTTTTTTCCATTGTACGCTTATTAAGGACAAATTAACCAAACTAGGTAATGAATTAAGAATCAATGTAAATAAAAATAATTTAGTAGACACTATGCTTAGTAATAAGGATAATTGGCATAAAGGTTACATTTATATTAAAGATATTCTAGAAATAAAAAATAAATACTTTAAAGAACTAACAAATAATATACATGTAAATAATTCACCAATCCCCGATGTAATATCAGCAGACGGTCCCGGGGTCTATCCTCCCGGACCTTCCTAAACGAAATTAGATTGTAGTTTTCCTGTACTCTCTTACTTTAGAAATTATATCATTATATTTGACCTATCATAATATTAATTTTTTTCTAACCAGGGCGATAGTTATATCACCAGATACTTCCGTCCCTTTCGATATTAATGCAAATAATTTTATTAACTTCATGTAAACGTTACAATATGTACACAAACTCATTATGTCCTTGTATTTACAAATATCTGAATAAAGTTAGAAGGGGAATGTCCCGGATAATTTAAAAAAAAAAAAAAAAAAAATCCTTACTATTAAAAAAAATGGAGTGAGACTCAGCACAAGCGCGAGTAAGAACGGGCCCTCACTTCGCCGGACCGAGGAGTCACTCCGACGGAGAATTGGCCGGACGGATTGTGTGTGCCGTACAGAGAAATCACTCCGACGCCGGACGGAATCGCGGGAGTCGCAAATTTAGGGGTTCGCAGTTAGAGGATGGTGGAAAAGGGTTAATTGTGGAAATAATTTTTGAAACCATGAAAAATAAAAATAATGAAACCATTGGGATGTAATTTTATCGATTTCGAAGGTTAAAAATTCTCTACCTTCTTCGAGATTGAACCCGGGACCTACCTAACAATATCCGAAGACCCTACCGATTGAGCTATAGGAAACGATGCTCTCAAGAGACGAAAAACCGGTATTTAACGTCGATTTGAACGGGCCACTAGGATACTTTCAATCTGCCTGGGTTTGTCCATGTATTTATTTTACTTTTTACTTTACTATATTTTTTAAACTTTATTTTATCGTTTTACTTTGTTAGTATATTTCCTTTCTGACTCTATTTTTTTCTTCACTGTATTTTATTTTTTCAAGCACTTCATTTTTTTTCTTTAATTATTTACTTCTTATTCCTTTACTTTATTTCATATTTCCTTTAATTTCTTTTAATACTTCATCATAATTTTTTGACTTCAGTTTGCTCTTTAAATTTATTCTATTCTTTAGCTTCATTTACTTGTTTCTCTTGTTTTATTTTTTTCTTCATCTCATTTTTTTTTCTTCATTTCCTTGCTCCCTCTACTTTTTTACTTCAATTGAGTCTTTAACTTCATTTTATCATACTCGTATATTTAATTCCTCTAAAGTCTCTGTTAGTCCATTATTTCTACTATATTCTATTATTTCCACTATTCTATTATTTTTTCTTTTTTTTCTCTTTAAATTGTTCATTTTTATTCTGGGAGTGGTAGGCCTAAAGGGGAGAAGAGACAGTATATAGCGCTAGTGTGTGTGAGAGAGAGAGAGAGGTGCGCGTGACTTAAGGTCCTCCTGAAACTCCGGTGCGGAGTGCTTTGCGCACTCATGCGACCCATCTCAGCATCTGTGCACTGAATCTCACTCCCCTATTTATATCATTCTCACTCCGGATTTTCCGTCGGACGAAATCAACGATTTTTAACAGTGTATTGTAGTGTGAGGTAAATTGCACAATGCACATATCACTTTCACTTAGAACCGAAGACGAAGCATGCACATATTTGCGTTATTATTCAATTATACCGAAACGCAGTAGGGTGAAAATGCCGACTTGAGTGCAAAAGTTTTTAGCCAAATTGTGCAGAAAAATACGAATTAAATTACAGTGCTGTACGGTGATTATTATTCAATATGGCAACGCTGTAAAAGTAAAAGTATTGCATGTTGCCCCTTCAATCTGCGGGTTATGCAACGGTGTATTCTTAAAGATGGCGGTTACAACGTTGCCGGAAGGTGCACTTAAATAAATGATTTAATTTAGGGTGACATTTTGCAACATCGCATTTTACAGTGTTGCCAGATGGTTCGAGAAATTAGTTAATTTTTCGATACAATGTTGTCAGATTGTGCAAAAAATTCGGATTTTCGGACTTGTAAAAATTTTCGATTTCAAAAGACCGTCTCCTACAGTATGGGTCTGGTATCGGAGACTGGAGAGTAGGGTCTGATTCGGGAAATTAAAAAAATTTCGGAAAATTACCCTCCTCCGATCCGGAGCGGACCGATGCGATTCTTTTCCATTATCGAAGATCGGAAAACTGTACGGACCGAATTTTGATACGACTTTTAGTTTTCGAGAAAATCCAACTTTTACCCAAGTCGCATAGACCATATCCTCCAGGATGAGTCTGGTATCAGTGACTGCAGAGTAGCGTCTGATCCGGGAATTTCAATTTTTAGTGGTGTGCGCTTGGAGATGTGGATCCGAACCTTGTGTTTTGGAATAAGCAACTGGGATTGTATATTGCAATTTCAGTTTGATGAATCGAAAACTTGTAAAATTTTCGGGATCAATACACCATAGCCTCCGGGATGGGGCTGGTATCGGTGACTGGAGAGGAGGGTCTGATTCGGGATATTAAAAAATTTTCTAAGTCCTACGCTGGAAAATATTTTCGGAAAATTACCCACCTCCAATCCACCTCAGCCCGATACGATTCTTTTACACTATCGGAGATCGGAAAACTGTTTAGACCGAATTTTGATACGACTTTTCGTTTTCGAGAAAATGCTCATTTTGGACGCGAATCCAAGTGTACCGTCGAGTTCCGTAAACTCGTGTGAAGCGGTGTGGAGATAATCAGAGGATTTTATGACTTATGATTCACTCCACTAGGCTTCCAAGAAGTTTAATTTTCATACGAGAAGCCACGAGATTGAATGGTGTGATGACTATGAGAAATCAAAAATGCTCAAATTTTGGACGCAAATCGCCAGGTTAAGTGTCGAGTTGCAAAAAGACTCATAAAAGGTCCTGACTACTTGCGCAGCATTGCGCATTACGGTGAATATGAAGAAGCTGATGATAGGGACAGGAAGGAATGCAGTTGAAAAAAAAGTTTAAGACTAAAAATGTCGGATGGCAGATTTATTCAACAGGGAATGATTATAGGACGGAGAAGATAACGAAAGTGAATTCAGTTAATGACATGGCTCGAAGGCTCTTACTTTTATTATTCGTTAGGGTTAAAGCACAGAGAGCGAACAAGGGGAGAGCGAGGTGCGCACGCACACATGTATATTACCAACATAAGAGAGAGAAATAATACTAGAGGTGGTATAAGATTATGTACCAACTTAACATACCCCCCTTAAGCTAAT